>NW_024424230.1:27186299-27194063 GCF_017311325.1 Ursus maritimus | reverse complement strand
TTTAAGTGTAGTGTGCATTGGAAGAATTAACAGAGCCAAACAAGGAACATTCGGTTGTAAAATTTTGGATCATCTCTGCATGAGATGGGTGCAGCCTGCCCTCTCCCCAGCCCATGCAAGCACCAGAACTTCATGTTCGCAGACGCATCCCCCTTCAGAGACCCCGGTGAGCAAGGACTTCTCAAAAGGATGGATGCAGGAGCTTTACCTTAAAATTAGGTACACTGTGATGGTGTTTTAGAAAAATGGTTATTTGCTAAAACCAGTTAAATGTTTGTAGATGTGTAAGTGACCACAAGAATGAATTTTATGAAATGTGTATGAAATTATTTATTATTATTTATACTTAATTTCCTTATGAACAAATCTAAGTGCAGCCTTGACAACACTGGTGGCCAGTGAAGAAGGGGACAAGAAAGGGAGAGGGGCAGGAAGAGCCATCTTGGTCCAAGGCACCTGTTGGCCTCTGCCCCCCATCTCTCCAGACAGTTGTGACGAAGGCTTCATGGGCCTTGGAGGGAACGCCGACTTCCTCAGCCGCACATACAAGCTCGCTAAGCTCTTCCACGGCAGGGTGCCTTCTGAGGCTCAGACACGGGGCGCTTTATTTTACTCTGCTCTGTTCACGTCATTGCCGTCATCCTTCCCTTCCCTTTTCCGCCGGAAGCACTCCTATTCAGTGTTCAGTACCCAGTTCAAATGCCACTAGCATCTTTTGTGGAGTGTTTTGAGTCCAAGCAAAGCTAGGTTTCCTTCCTCAACAGTTCCATGGTATTCTGTGCATACCTCAACTCAACATTTTCAGTGTCTTGTAACAGGCTGACGGGGCCTCCTTGTCCACCAGAGGTGGCCTTAAAATTGACCCCTCCAAGGATCTTGGGCTCTGGCCCAATGCCCTCAGGCCAAGCCAAGAGTCTGTGAGGCTGCCATGTCTACTGTGAGATCAAGTGGCAGAGCTCAGACAGCCTACAACAAAACTGTTGTTAACATATATCCAGAAAAGTGAAAAAATCACAAATGAACACTTCACGAATGAATTTCCAATAAATGAACCTACTTGTGTGATCAAGAAACAGAATATTAGCAACATCCAGAAGCCCCTCAGCGACTGTATTTAAAAATGCATTTCTAGCTATATAAACTCATAATTTTAAAAGTAGCTATCAAGTTTCAAATATGTGAGTCGTTAGTAGCTTTTCAAAGACATTTGTAGAAGTTACAGAAGACAAATGCCCCTGAGGAAGCCACTCTGAGGATCTGGAGACAGTGTTCCTTTCCAGAGTGACATCGGGGCCCTGGGCTAACCTGAACCCCACAGTGGGCACTTCTGAGCCTTGGAGCTGAGCCAGGGTCCCGGGAGGCAGCTACATCATCTAATGGAGCGAAACCACTAGTGATGTTTGAAGAACAAGGTCACGTTGACGATAAGGCCATTCGAGGTATAGGTTAATGGAGGTGAGATGGAGAACGGCTACCGTTGGTTGCCTGCCAACTCTGTATGATCTCTGCTAGAGACTTCCCGTAAAGCACCCCATAAAGAGGGTCGTCCTCATCTGAAAGAAGAGGGCGCTAAAGAGAACTAAGAGGACTTGTCCCACGTCTTCAACTTATCATCCCTAGAAGCCCCAGAACCGGGATTTCAATCCATCTGACTCTTGAGAACATCTTTTTAGAAGGAACAGCATAGGCAAAGGCACTGAGGTAGGAATGAGGACCATTCGTCCTGGGTATTTTTATCCAGGGCGGGGGGGGGGGACTGACACACCCATGCGACATCCCACTGAGGAGCAATGAGAGTTATGGAGGGAGGGGTAGAGTAGCACCCCATTACAGTGGGGAGGTCCTGAAAATGGGTAGAGGAGCTTTAGTGAAAGGACGTCTACTTGTCTCAACCAGCTTTGCCCCTCCTGCCCTTGCGTCCCTGATGATTAAGAGTTCATGGACCTTATATATACAATGGAATATTACTCAGCAATCAGAAAGAATGAGTTCTCAACATTTGCTACAACATGGACGGCACTGGAGGAGATAATGCTTAGTGAAATAAGTCAAGCAGAGAAAGACAACTATCATATGATTTCTCTCATCTATGGAACATAAGAACTAGAATGATCAGTAGGGGAAGAAAGGGATAAAGGAAGGGGGGGCAATCAGAAGGGGGAATGAAACATGAAAGACTATGGACTATGAGAAACAAACTGAGGGCTACAGAGGGGAGGGGGGTGGGGGAATGGGATAGACCGGTGATGGGTAGTAAGGAGGGCACATATTGCATGGTGCACTGGGTGTTATACACAACTAATGAATCATCGAGCCTTACATCGAAAACCGGGGATGTACTGTATGGTGACTAACATAATATAATAAAAAATCATTATTAATTAAAAAAAAAAAAAAGAGTTCATGGGCCTTGGTGTGCATGTGTGTGTGTGATATCTTAATATATTTTTTTCTTCTGCATTTCTGCAGATGTCTTGATGTTTCCCGACGGCATGTTTCATAGTCCCTACTGCCCTGGTGTTTTCCATTAGAGGAAATGTACTGGCTCTGTGACTGGCCTATGGCCTTGGCCCCCAGCATCACAGAGGTGTTTGGGATGGCACCCTGACCTTTTTTTTTTTTTTTAAGATTTTATTTATTAATTTGACAGAGATAGAGACAGCCAGCGAGAGAGGGAACACAAGCAGGGGGAGTGGGAGAGGAAGAAGCAGGCTCATAACGGAAGAGCCTGATGTGTGACTCAATCCCAGAATGCTGGGATCACGCCCTGAGCCAAAGGCAGACGCTTAACCGCTGTGCCACCCAGGCGCCCCGCACCCTGACCTTCTGACCTAACATGCTGACAGGACAAACACAAGCCCACGAGAGGCAGTCGCACAACACATCTGTGTGGTTGCGCTGTGTGTGTGCAAGGATTCCAGCACATTCCTCTTATCTTGAGGTCCCTGTGTTCAAGGGAGGAGTACTGGACAACAGGTTGCCTGCTGCCCCCTCAGGCTGACCTTCAAGGCTCTTCTGTGGGGCCGGTCCACCTGCCCAGCTGCCGGATGCCCTCCGCTAACGGCAGCCACACCGTCGAAGGCATCACGCACCCTCAAGGTGGATGGCCTGGCTGGTACCTGGCCCTACCGCTCACCAGCCCTGAACGGTTCCCCTCACCACTCCTGTTTCCTTACCTTTTAAAAGACTATGCTGCCTGAAGGGGAGAAGAAGCATCTGCCCTCCCCGCCGCCAGCAAAATCGAAGTCCTGCGGGACAGAAGTAATGGCTAGCAGAGCCAAGCCAGGGGTCCCGGTGCCTCGAAGTGCTGGTAGGTTCTGATGAAGGGCTCTGCTCACTCCTCATCCTCCTCCTGCCCTCTCGTGGGGCCGGATGCTGGTTCCAATGGCCCCCCTGTCTCAGAAGGTAACCCAGGCTCTCCTCTTCCCCCACTTCTGGGTAAACAACCCCCACATTCCGTGTCTCCGGCCCTGAACGCTTGCCCAGACCACAGTGTTGTATCTCCCACTGCATGCTGGGATTTCTGCCTGTCCGTCTAGACATCTCAAACTCCTCGTCACCCAACGGGCCTTAACTGCCTTTACTCTACCTCGTACTGTCGTTTCAAAGCTGTTATTAAAGAGGAACAGACGTACATCAAAGTGGTGAATGTCCGCAAGCTAACACACCCCGGCAACCAGCACCCAGATCAAGACGCCGTCAGCACCCCGGAAGGCCTCCTCGCGCCCCCTTCCGGTGGTGGTTGGCATACACACCTCTCCAGGTTAGCCTGTTTCCGAACCTCGCGTAAATGGAATGATACAAGTTGCGCTCCTGTGCTTGGCTTCTTTCGCGCGACGTTGTGAGATGCGTTCACACCGTTGCCTGGACTCGGAGGGCCCTCGTTCTCTAGCCGTGCAAGCATCACTGTTTACCCACCACACTGCTGGTGAGCAACGGCGCTGCTCCCCACTTGCGGCTGGTATGAGAAGTGCGGTGTTGAACTTTGTGGTGCGTGTCTTCGGTGTGACGATGCACGGATTTCGTCCGCGCGTTTGCCGGGCCGTAGCCGACACCGCCAGGCGGTCAGTCCTCGCAAGGGGCTGCGGGAGTCTCTCTCCCCGCAGTGGACGTGAGTTCCGGTTGCTCCTCTCCCTCACCAACCCTTGAGGCCGTTTTTAATTCACTCACGCTTCTCGCCACGCCTATCGTGTCCCTTTTTCCTCCCAAATTATCTCATGTGTTCAGCCCTTCCCGCTTGGCGCTGCCTGCTGCCGGACTGTGAGCTCCTGCCAGCCTCCCCAGCTTTGGCCTTCAGGCTCCGCGAACCACTCCCAGCAAATCTCCCTAAACGCTGCTTAACCATCGCTCGGTTCTGCCCGCGGACCTTCAATCGCCCCTGATCTCCTATTACTTTAGACCTGCATCTGTTCCTCTGTCTGGCTTTTGACACTGTCTGCGAACACAGTCCATGATCAAGCAGACCTGATCTTTCCCTCAGGCCTCAGTGTTGCCCCCCAACCACCACCCCCCCACCCCCCGCCCAGGGTGACTTCCGACGCCTCAGTCCCTCTCCCTGCAAGTCCGGGACATCAGCTTGTCTGGCAGGAGAACGGTCTTCTTCGTTAGCGGTTCTGTAAGAAACCCCCAAGCTGGAGACCGTTCGTCCTGGCAGAGCCTTGGAGAACCTGTTCCAACACCCCTGTTTCAAGAGAAGCTCCAAATTATAAAGAATTTTTAAAATTTATTTCTATTTTTTTTTAAGATTTTATTTATTTATTTGACAGACAGAGCAGGAGAACACAAGCAGGGGGAGTGGCAGAGGGAGAGGGAGAAGCAGACTTCCCGCTGAGCAGGGAGCCTGATGCAGGGCTCGATCCCAGGACTCTGGGATCATGACCTGAGCTGAAGGCAGTCACTTAACCACCTGAGCCACCCAGACGTCCAAGAATTTTTTTTTTTAAGATTTTATTTATTTATTCGACAGAGATAGAGACAGCCAGTGAGAGAGGGAACACAAGCAGGGGGAGTGGGAGAGGAAGAAGCAGGCTCATAGCAGAGGAGCCTGATGTGGGGCTCGATCCCAGAACGCCGGGATCACACCCTGAGCCGAAGGCAGACGCTTAACCGCTGTGCCACCCAGGTGCCCCCCAAGAATTTTTTTTTTTAATCCTAATGACTTGACAGGTGTTTTTGTGACTTTCTTAAAGTGACAAGTATCACTTCTTATTTGCTGGTAGTCTTTTTTTGATTTGAAAGCAGGCCGAGCTTGGGATATGAGCTGGATGGGGAGAAGAGGGGAAGCAGGTAGAAATTCCAAGTCAGCTCTGCTTTTAAAACTGCTTCTCAGGCAGATAGACATCCTCGCCAGGGGCAGTTCTCAAGCAGAGGCTTCTGATCAGTAGAAAGGTACCGAGAATCACAAATAAATGTGGGGGAAATGAGAAGCAGGCAGATTTTTCTTACTCCTCCCAATTTTAAAAAGGCAAATCCAGCTATGTGTTTTTGTTTGCTTACAGTTTGTTATAGTTTTTACTTGTATTCTTTACACAAGGGATCCCCGATATACTCTAGTTCGTATTGTCCGTATTTAGAGCTTAGAGCATAATTTTGCTATTTTAAATGGCCAGAGAGGCTCATAGCCCCATCTTTCCTTTGATAATGTAGTATTTTTCTCTCCTGTACGTCCTCTGATGCTGAGTCCTGGGAAGTCCCTTGGAAACACTAACTCAAAGCCTGGTTAGTAGCTCCCATCACAGGGAAGCAAACATCAGAGTGCACGGTCAATCCACGTGCCTTGCCCAGGCATGACGAACACTGCCTCCTTGTGCACCCAAGTGGGGCCTGGCCTCGCGGGCTGTGACCCACGGCACACACCCTCCCTCGACATCGTGAGGCTGTCCGCAGCACACAAACATGCCACGTTTCCCTTGGCGGACACTCAGCTTTCTTCCTGAAAGGCTGCTCTGTCTTTTCCTGCCTTCACAAAAGTGCTACTCAGGAGTCAAGGGCCTTACGAGGCCTGTATGTTCAGTAAAGCTCCCTCCGCCTACTCCAGACCCACTGATATTATCCAAACTCTCTAGCCCGAGTCTAGCAGACTCTCTAGTCTGCTCACAGTTTAGCCCTTCGTGGCACATCATCTTGTATCACGTAAGACAACCCTAAAATCTGCCAGTTCCTGATTAAACATGACAGCATCCTGTCCCTCCCTGGAAGACTGCACGATGGGCTTCCTTGTAGGCGAATGAGTTTACACATCCCTTCTGTGCTCAGGAAAGAGTGCCTTTCTGCCCACAGCAGGACCAGTGATCACGCTGAGCCTTGACGCTGACGCTAATGCTCCCCTGTGTCTTATGGCTGCACCAGCTGCGAGAACCAGCTTCTACTTTGCGCCATCGCTGCCGTCCCGAGGACTTTCCTTCATCCACAGTAAGACAGGACATTGGGGATGAATAAATGGCCCCTAACTGCCTCAGAGCACAGCCTGTAGCCTGAGAGAAGATGCTTGTCTCAGGTCAGCAGGAAGGCACGAGCCGGTGAAGGCATCATGAGTGTACAGCCTGAGATCTGGGATGTAGAGAGGGGAGGAGTCAGCCATGGTGCACCCCCAACCCCAGTGTTCGAAGAGCCAGGCCTCCTGGGTGTAGGTGAGCCCCGGTGCAGAGCTAGGCTAGGGACCGACCCGTATCAGCCACACCGACCTCCACCATGGAGGCCCTGAAGACGCACGCTGGCTTTCCGCTCACCCACCCTCAGGGGGACTCTGTGCCCCAAGGCCTGGCCAGCCTGCGTGCCTGGAGCTGGGGCTCGGCCCTCCCCAGTTTTGGGACGGTTTCAGAGGCAAGCCAGAGCCTCTGACCACAAAGGCTGGCCTGTAATTGAGTGCTGGCTGCTCGGTGCCTGAGGCTGATTGACCTGCGGCAGGAGCAGACTAACAAGGGCTGACCCTGCGTGTTTCGGATGCCCCCTGGACCACACGTCCCAGGCACAATGCTATACCCTGCTCCGAGGGCTGTATTTGGGGGGAATCCACCCCCAGCCCCTGCACCCACAGACACACACACGTACCTCAGTACCGTGCAAGAACTCACCCGAAGCCTTCGAGTCCCCATAGTGACGGGGTCATTCCGTTTATGCCTCCACGGGCTCAGGGAAGAGCTCTTGAGGATCTCCATGAGCCAGACACTGAGCCCAAAACTGAGACCCGCCCAGACCCCGCCCTCAGGAAGCTTGTAGTCTAGTGGGCAGAGTCGAGGGAACCAATCTCACACCCGTGTGTAATGACACACAGTCAGCGATCGAGGCTGTGAGAGAAAAGAGAAGCGCAGGGAGACGTGTGCCCAACCCTGAGGTCCTGGCCTCCAGACTCACCTGCCGCCAACAGCCGTCTGAATGGGGGCCGGGTCAGCGACCGGCCCAGCGACCGGCCCGGGGTAGGAGGGGTAGCAATGGGCTCGCAGGGGTAGTCAACGTGTCAACTGCTTTAAGGTAGCCTAGAAAAAGTACAGTTCAACACAGGTCATTTTGCCTTTTAGCCAAAGGACTTGTAGAGCAGGGTGGGGTGGGGGAGTATTGCAGGGGCCCAAGGGTAAAAAGGCCAAGCAATCCCAGAGGGAGAACCAGGAGGTAGGGCCTCCCAGGGATGATCTCACGCCCCGGGGGGTAGGGGCTGCACCGGCAGTGTGGGGGTGCTTGTCCTGTGGGCGGGCAGGATGCAGAGGCTTCTGGCTGGACCCCAGGTGCCACTGTGGGGCTCCCAGGGTGGGAGGACCGCCCCCCCCC
>NW_024424230.1:27155927-27186289 GCF_017311325.1 Ursus maritimus | reverse complement strand
GGGGGGGGGGGGGGGGGGGGGGGGGGGGGCGGGCCCTGCTGGATTCGGCTAAGGGGATGGCGAGGCTGCTCCTGGAGCGCCGCCCTCCACCGGCGTGGCCCAGCATGTGACATCGCGCTCAGGGCAGCCAGCTGGAACGCCGCAGTGACTCACTTGGGCTCTCCATGGAGTCTCCAAGCAAGACATCGGAATCTGTAAACCGTTGCCGCTCCAGGGGCTTGAATCCGTCCCTTTTCACGGAGTCTCAAAGACAGGGACGCTTGAGAGGGTGCTTCCAGAACTTTAAAATGCATGCAAATCCCCTGGGAATCTGGTTAAAATGCAGATTCTGATTCCCAAAGTCTGAGCGGGGCTTCATTTCTGAAAAAGCTCCCACGGGTGTCGAGGCAGCTGGTTTGCGGACACCTTAAAGACTTGAGAACATGAACAAGAGTGAATGAAATGGAGCCCTCCCCTATCCCTCGTTAGTGCAAAGCGTCAGCTCTGTCACCCACCATTTGTTGAGCCTCGGAACTGAGGCAAAGATGGGCAGGAGGAAGGAAGTCAGAGGTAGGGATCGTTTTAGATGGGGATAATAATGAAGGTCGCCTTTGCCTGAATGCCTGTCAGGTGCTGCCATCGTGTCCGACCTTTGGGTTTAGCAAGGGAAGTACTACTGATCTCCCTTAATTTTATACTGGGCTCAAGGCTTGGAAAGATGACGCGATCTTCCCCAGGGTGGGATCGCCGCTGGACTTTGAATCCTTGTCTGTCAAACTCCAAACTCCAGCAGATCTCATTATGACACACGTCCTTGTTTTGGAGGGTAAGGAAGTAGAATTAGATTTAGTCCAGTGGTTCCCAACCTTGCTGGCATGTTAGAATCAGCAGGACTTTTAGAGCTCCCACACCCCAGAGACCTACATGATGGATCTTAACCTGGCCTGAGTTTAAGTTAAAAACTGGAAAGAAGGGGGACACCTGGGTGGCACAGTCAGGCAACCAACTCTTGGTTTTGCCTCAGGTTGTGATCTCAGGTTCATGAGTTTGAGCCCACCCCCACCCCACCCCCCACGCAGGCTCAGCGCTGAGCACCGAATCTGCTTCATTCCCTCTTCCTCTCCCTCTGCCCTTCCCTCTGTTTGTCTGCGCACTCTCTTTCTAGAATAAATAAATAAATCTTGGGGCACCTGGGTGGCACAGTGGTTAACTGTCTGCTTTCGGCTCAGGGCGTGATCCCGGCGTTATGGGATCGAGCCCCACATCAGGCTCCTCTGCTATGAGCCTGCTTCTTCCTCTCCCACTCCCCCTGCTTGTGTTCCCTCTCTCGCTGGCTGTCTCTATCTCTGTCGAATAAATAAATAAAATCTTTAAAAATAAATAAATAAATCTTAAAAAAATAAAAATAAAAAGCTGGAAGTAAGGTGATGCGTGGAAAGAAGACATCTGCTAGAAGTCATAGGTGGGGATGGAGATTCTCTTGTCCTTCTGCTATGAGCAGAAGGAACAACCAGCTATTAAATGGAGCTGGATAACTGCATGACTGCACTCGAGAGCTGGAAATGGAGGCGCCTCACCGGCTCCTGCCACCATCCCCCCCGGCTCCCCTGGCAAGGGCAGGGACACTGCACTGTGTGCCAGCTGGCCTCTTGGCTCCATCCAGGGAGCGCCTACCACAAAGGGTGCCCCCAAGAGGCGTCGGGGGTCAGTGGGAGCTTGGGGCCTCATCTGGTGCCTTGTGTCTGTTTACCAAACGAAAACGTTGTGGGCTCAGAACACACCGCGGAGGGACCTTGTCCTGGACTTGCCATCCTGGTTTCTCTCTTTGTGGGGGGCGAGAGGAGGGGAAGGAAAGAATGAGAATGAGTTTCTTCCCCACGCTGTCTTCATTTAGAAACCCTGGCTCGGGACGCAGAAGACACTCAGGGCGGTCCTCGCCTGCACACTTGCTGGGGGTGAGCACCCCGTTACGCTTGTGACGTGTCACGTGTAAAGCCAAGCTGCCGTAGAGAGACGGAGAGCAAGCCGCAGTCCAAATGAAATGCTGCTGGAAGTTTCTGAGCCAAATGACACATATTTAGAAATACCTACAAATGCAAGCTGTAGGGAAAAATACCGAAATCATGACATGTCCCATAACTTCGTTCTCCCCCTCCACCGTTTTCTTCAACTAGCTCTTCTCTCCTGTCACACACATTTTATGAAGTTCCTCAAAGCCTTTCTGGGAAGAGATCTGTTGTGAATAAAGACAACTCTTAGATCCTGACCTTACTGTCTAGTATCTTCTAGCCCAGGTGGGATGGTGTGGCCTAAAGTATGTTTTTAATAAAAGCCGATCCCTGAGCTGTGGCAGGGCCAGGGGGGCCGGTCGCCTGTCTCCTGAGGAACAGGGACCTAAATTGCTGTCCGTTCCCCGGATGCAGCCTGGACAGCAGTCTGCTGGGAAAGTGGAGGGACAAAGGCTCAGTGAGAGCGTGTGGACAGAGTGGATAGGGGGAGGGGGAGAGAGCACTTTCTCGGGGCAGAGGTTCGATGGAGAAACACAGAGGAGGGAAAGCTGGGCACGTGTCAGTTGTGGTCGCGCCGGACGGAGGGTTGGCAGAGGAGTTCAGAGAGCCAGCAGCGACGGGCGCACACACGAGGGGAAGCACACGGGCTCGGGGAGGGGAGGAAAACAGCATCAGGGCTCAAACACTCGGCAAAAGGTATGCCATAAGTGCTAGTAAGAGGTGCTGAAGAAAGAACCGAGAAAAAGTCATTAAATTATCAACAAGGGTTTAAAAACACTTGTGAACTCATGTATGCACCCATTGGGTGCCCACCTGTCCCTCTGCTCTCCGGCTCAGGGGGTCCTCTCCAAAACCACAGGGACTGGGTGACAGTAGCCCCTCGCCCCACAAAGTTTTGGGGACCCTTGTCAGCCTGGTCCAGAGTTCTTGCTCGGCAGTTGTCTCCACGCTCGCAACTACGTCTCCTCTGATGTCACGGCCAGGAAGACCTTCCCCCGGTCCACGCCAGGAGCGGGGAGCCCTTCGGGGATGCCCAAGGACCACCCAACCCCGAGTGAGACGGGCAGGCTTCGGGATAGTGACGCCTCCCTGGGTCGGGTGCAGAGCTTCACACGCACCCTTGCCAAACCTCATCACGTCCGTGTAAACAAGGAAACCTACCCCACACTACAGTGAGGAATCTGAGTTCCAGAAAGGGTCGCTCACGTACCTCAGGGAAAGCATCTAGGAACGGACAAAGTACGGATTCGGGCTCAGGTCCGTCTGCCTCAGGGGCCCGCGTGCCCGCACTACCTCGAACACATCACCTAGCAAGGCTGCATTTCGTGAGTGGCCCCGCGGGGGGACTTTACAGGAACTGGGGGAAAGGCTGGGAAGGTTAGGACGGAGGAGGATGTGGTTCTGCCAAGACTTGAGACCCAATCCTGACCAGGGCCACTGAGGCAGGAGGCTGCACGGGTGCCGTGGGGAGGCGGCTTCGGGATGAGGTCTCTAACAACGTGCGAATTAACGAAAGGCGAACAAAGATCAGCAGCTGGAAATATCGGACGGGGCTGAAGGACATCAAAGTACGAACTTTGGTCTTAGACTTTGAACAAGTTATTTAAACTCCGTGAGCCTCAGTTTCCTCATCTGCAAAATGGGGATAATGGCATTTACCCTCCTAGGACTTTTGCAATGGTTGAATGACCAACGGGAATAGATCGGTTTGCACAGTGTTCGGCACGTAGAGTGAACCTTCAAGCGCTTGTGCCATTCTTATCATGATCATTCTTCTTGCTGTGGGGGATGGTAACCCATTTGCATAAGGAACTCCTGGAAACTGGTGTGGTTCCTTTCATTCCCATACCAGGCCCTCTGACTGTCCTCTTATGATTCATTTTTTTCTTTCTGGGTAACCTAGGAGCTTATTCTCACCTTATTTTACCAGGACAAAATGTTAGAGGGAGATTTCCCTGAAGCTCAGAACTGTAATCATGAACCCCGACCTCTGGTCTCCCTCCTAGGACCCTGCCACACACACCCTGAGCGACAAGGGAGGCTGAGTGGGGGCTAAGACAGGGAGCCCTGTGGTTTCGTAGGTGTCCAGTGGGGGGAGCCAGCGAGTCGTGGCTGCCTTGGGGACCTCTGACAAGCGCTATCAGCAATTGCAGGAGGCGGGAGGTCCAGATGAAAGACCCTGACATCTGCACAGCTCTCTGTGGGTTGTTTGGTTTTTGCTTTTGCTTTTGGTTGTTGTTGTTTTTTAATTCTGCGGTCCAGGAAGTGCACCTGAGTTGGTTAGACTCCCGCCATCCCACAGCAAGCCACAAAAACTGAATTTTAAGAAGAATGGGGGAGAAATGGATTTTTCACTTGAATTTTAGATTCCTCTGCTGTGGAATGTTTGCCTCCGTCCGTTAAAAGGCAGCAGCATTTGTCCCGGGATCCACACCTGGAGAGAAGGACATTTCAGGGAAACGTTTATATGTTTGTTTCCTCCTCACTGGGAAAAAGGGCAGGTTGGTTTCCAGAAAATGAATTGCATACCCCTTGCCCTCCCCACATTCGCACCACACCCCTCAGCACTTCGTGCAGAAGCTGTGTGGAGTCTAAGAGAAAATGAGAAGATTCCACCCAGGAGCAGTCCCTTTGCTCTACTGTGTAGCAAGTTGACCCTCAGTTTTCAGTTTTAAGTGATACTATGTTGATCTTTTTCAGTTACAAATATTCCCAGAAATATTTCAGGGTGAGGGTAAGGGCTAGAACAGCCAGGGAAAGAAAAAGATGAACTTGCAGGATTGCCCCTGGGTACAGACCTTGGAACACAGCAGAAAAATGGCAAAGCTTCTGGCACCAAATCAAGAACAGAGAGGGGGGAGAGAGGGAGGAGAGGGGAGAAGGAGAGGGAGAGAAACATCAGCAGAGAGAGGCAGAGAGAGAGACAGAGAGAGAGGGAAAGAGAAAGAGACAGACAGACATCAGGTGCAGGACAGGGGACGGGTCCTCGGCAATGCTTTGGCCGGAGCTCCTGCAGTGGGAGGAGAAAGCCGAGGGCATGGGTATGCCAAGCGGGGTTCTGAGTATAAAACTGTTAAGTGCCTCCTCCCAGCACTATCTCCTCCTAGGCACCCTCCCTTTTACCAGAGCCCAGCAGCGCTTTATCAGCCGGCGCCTTCTGCCGCCGGGAAGCCAGCCGGAGCGTGAGTACCCTCCTCATTTCTATTCATTTCCAGCTGTCCCCTGTGGCCAGTTTGTCTGCTTACTCCTAACTGTTGCTCTTTCACCCTTTTCTTCTTTTTTTAATGGAGAAATATGCCTCAGATGGTTGCAACTGAGGAGACGCAGCAAAGTCAGAGTTCTGGGAGGCTGGAAAGCAATTTACCAAAGGCTTCTTCCTTAAACTCTGTGAGCCTCAGTTTCCTCATCTGCAAAATGGGGATAATGGCATTTACCCTCCTAGGACTTTTGCCCTGTCCTTGCTCCTGATTTCGGAAACTGGGTGAAAGCAGCCCCTGAGCTCCGTGTGCAAGAGGGGTTTGAGCCAGGAGCTACTTCATGGGCCAAATGATTCTGGGCTCATCAGTGCTGGATAGGGGTTGCAAAGTGTGTTCGTGAAATCATTGAGGGAAGTTGGAGACATATCAGTATGACTCAAAAAAAAAGTGGGGTACGGGGAATGGCCCTTTGCAAATACGGCTCTGCGTACCTCGCTGCGTGTGCCGTCTTGCTGAAGGGAGTGTGCTAGCCAGCCCCTGGGAGAACTGGCGTCCACCACCACCCCACCCCCAGCTTCCATGCAGTTTCATTTCCTGGTGTGGAATTCAGACCCCAAGGCTTCTAGGAGTGGTGTCTTCAGAGGACAGAGAGTTTTCATCAGGAGACAGGAATACCTGACAGCATTGTCTTTGCTTCTGATTACAGCTTTGAAGAAAACTGAGCTGAGCACCTCCCACCACTTCGAACCAAAAACTACCTAAAACAAAGATTATTGTAAGTACCAAGTAAATGTCAGTGCTTAAATTCTCTTTGTGATAGAGCATTACTATTTAGATGTTTTCTTCTATATCTGTACCCAAAACTTTGTATTATTTTTTGACGTGAAACTTGAGCCACAGAAGATGGAAGACTTTCGGGTCTCTCCAATCGCACGGATTTCTAATGTACGCTGTTTTATTGCATATAATCAAATAGGGAATGTTGGTTGAACTGAAATCTTGGTATTATTTGTGTTAGAATAAGTACTGCTTCGTTTCACTAGTGATCTGGGCTATGAGGAGTGCTTTCTGATTCCTGCTGGAAAGCTCACCCGGTGCAGCTTCCAGAATATTCCTGGGATGTTCACTTTAGCACATACACACTTGTTGTGGATGTGTCAGTGATACGAAAGAATGAGGTTCACTCTGAGGTGCATGTCTGTCAGAAGAGCTCCCGCTTCCAGCAAGGGCTAGGGTCAAAGTGGGGGTGGCGGGGACTTTGGTTGTTGTTCGCCCCCATCCCAGGGTAATTTCAAGGCAGCCGTGAAGACAGCCTGTGTGCGCTATGTCACTGAGTCCTGACGCACACTGCAGACCCCATCACTCAGGAGCTGCTCCTTCACTGTTTACTTGAATAGACTCTCAGTGCCGTTAGTGTGCCTGGCTCCAAGAAGAAAAAGAATCACCCAGGTTCCCTATTGCATAAAGCTGACTCTGCCGAGGAGACTTGGATGGTCCCCACTCGGAACCTCAGTTTTCTCTTCTATAAAGTGAAGGCTTGAGCTGTGTGCTCTTTACAACCTCACCTAGATCTCAAATGTCTCTCTCTGGGCTCTAAGAAAATATGATGGTGACTTCAAGGGACTGTGTCCCTAGATGTATGTGATTGTGGTGGGGGGGACAGGGAGGGGGCCCTTCAGGGGCCAAAGGGGTAAACACCGACACTGAGAGAACGTGACAGTCCCTGCTTGTCTCTTTCTTTCTTCTTTCCTTTTTTTTTTTTTTAAATGACATGTAAGATGAGAGCCCGACCACTGGTTTTTGTTAATGCTGTCCTTTATCAAACAAACAAAAATACTTCATCCAACCCACAGACACTTCTGTTGGTACTTAACTAGCCAGATAGTTTAACCATGGATAAACACACACACACCATTTTTTTTCTACGACACGTCAATAGTATTTTCCACAATTGCGGATTTTTCAAAGCAAGCCAGTAAAAGAAAGTAAAAATTAAATAAAGGAGGGACAAAAAAAAAAAAATACTACACACACACTTTTCTGGAACTTCTGAAGGAAGAATGATATCCTTGGATGCAACCGACTTTTTTTTAAAAAATAAAATTTACAAAAAGTTGCCACACTTGTTGCATTCAACTAAGAATTGTTTATTTTTAACAAGGTGATATCCAATATTTAACAATTCTTACTCTGATGCAAGAGAAAAGGTCATTTAGCAGTGTCTCAGATGGGCTCTCCTTGTGCATTGAGAGTGTGGCTTGTATCTTATTACAGAAAACAGAGCCCACCCCATCCATGCCTCTCCTATTCGTGCAGAACAAGGCTGAGGGAAATTGTTGCCTGGGCATTGGTCCCCAAGACGGAGCCCTAACGCTTTGCCTGAAGCATGTGGGAGCCTGAAGGCCACCCCTCCCTCTGGACAGGCAGCAGAGCTGCAAGCTCCTGCTGGCAGGGAAACGCAGCAGAACGGAATCTATGCGTTGGTCGTGCAGGATGGTTTCTATCATTTTTCCCTTTCATTTAAGCAAAGTAAAAATGAACGTTCCATGTCTGCAGTCAGCTCATTGTCTCTGCTTGCTGACGGGGAAGCCTGCCTTCTCCCTGGAGTCTCTGCTCCCCAGGACCCCCCTGGGCGCTCTCCGGCCTCCCTCCATCCTGCCCTTCTCGTGCTCATCCTGCTGATTCACTTCTTTTTGCCCTTTGTCAAGTATGGAGAGAAAGGAAGGATGAATGGACAGTCTCTGACGGGCGGCGCTGGGGACGCCCCTCGTGGTCCTCTTTGGAAGGACCCTCGTGGAGATAAGGCTGGCGAGGCCGCGCTCGGAGGCTTCGCCCGGCTCGGCTCGGCGTGGCCCCGGCCTTTTCGGCGCCGAGCCCGGGAAGTGGGGTCCTCACGCGCTGCGGCGTGGCGCCGCCAGGGCGGAGCGGCAAGCCCGGGAGTCGTGGTCCCGAAATTCACAGGACACTGAACTTGGGTTAGACGGGGGACCACTGAACTACTGAGTTCTGGGAACAGTGGAAAAACTAGGAAAATGGAGTCTGGGGTTTTAATCTTACCCTGCTGCTCCTTATTTAGAGCTTCTTGCCTTTTTTTCTTGTCTTTTTAGTTAAATCTAATGGCCAACTTAGATCTGAGAAATCCGAGCATCAGCAGAAGTCCCCTGCTGCATTGCCTTCTGATCAGAATTCTTACAGTTCTCCAAAGAACTGCCAACAGGCACGTGTGATAAAATTCTAGGGTGAACTACAACCTTGAAGTTACTGGTGTCTCATAAGCAGTTCTCATGCCTGAGTTCTGGAGCGAGCCCTCAGGATCTGAAGGGCTCTGGAAGTGCTCAGTAGTTCAGAATGAATAGTTCGTGGGCAGGCTCTGCCACAGCAGCCGCTGTCTGCTTAACCTGGGAGAGGAGCCCCCTCTCTTGGGCGTGGTACCCCAACAAACCATCCCAGCATGCGGGGACCGGGGAGACAAATGGCTAGAAGCCTTCTACATGCTGGGCTGTGGACTCAGACAAAATAACCCAGTCTTTCTTCCACTTTGGGTGGCTCGGCAAGGAGCTCAGGCCATGCTGGTTCTCGACCACGTCTGACCAGTTACAGTATCAGGTTTGGCATCTGAATCTCCAAATTCTCTGAGCTGATGGTGTACTTAAAACCCTCTAAAATAAATAAATATATGCCGGAAATTTCGAGAACATGAATTTGTTCACCTCGAAATAACCTAATTGCTTCTGTAGTTGATGGAAAAATGGTCGTGTTTTCATTCAGTGCTGCCTCCGTAGGAACGGATCTACTCAGTTGTAGAAACTCAAAGAAATTGTGTCTGAGTCTCTTGCCAGTTGCCTGGGGTGAAACCTGATGCCGCCCTTACATGGGTCCTGCTTTGCAAATGGGTCACTGGTGCTGAGGGAGGAGCTTGCTGAGCAATGTTGTCAGTAATGAGATTTAAAGAGGAAGACATAGGACAATAAATGATAGCTATCACTTAGATTATACAATAAAAGGTGGTTTTTCATAATTGCTTACAATTTGAATTGTTTTCTATGTTTCACTATGGGGCCAGCTGAGCTCCCTGTAGGCTAAGTTTTGGTTCCTGACCTCCAGCAGTCTTCAATTTAAGAACTTCTTAATGCCAGGGTTCATGGGCAATCTCACAAGTGCAGGTGTCTAACACTATTTTGCCAAGACGAAATGAGCTTGGTCTAGAATTCATTGCGTAAATAGCTTCTGCTTTGTGTAATGATTAATGGGTGGCCATGGTTTAAAAGCAGGACACTGAGTCGGAGAGTGAAATAATGCAACTGAAGTGTGGTGTCTACTCAATAAAAAATCAGTTACACACATTGATTTTTGTACTGGGATTAACAAAAGCCCAAACTAGAGTCAGGATTGCAAAAACTAAAAATTTTTAAAAGGCATAAATTTGTTATTTGTTAATAGGTGTTTGTTGGCTGTGATAAATGCAACAAGGAGGGGGCCAAAACTAGCCATGAGAACCCCTTATTCACAGCCTGGCCACAGGGAGAAGATGAGCCGGT
This sequence comes from Ursus maritimus, assembly GCF_017311325.1. NCBI lineage: Eukaryota > Metazoa > Chordata > Mammalia > Carnivora > Ursidae > Ursus > Ursus maritimus. The sequence continues at coordinate 27,176,566 of NW_024424230.1, read as the reverse complement.
TTATCTGCATAGATTTGGGGTATTACCTTGGTCGTGGCTTCTATGCCTGTGGCTTCCACTTTCCACTGGCGTCTTCTGGGTTCTGAGAGTTCTGATGTTTCCCTACTCCACACTTACCTGGCTGTGCTCTGGGCATTTCTTGCACGCTCACGGTGGTTTGCCAATGTCTTTCTCCCTTTGCCTCCCTCTGGGATTACGTCATTAACATTCTTTCGTATCTACCATTGGCACCGTGAAAACTTCATTTTTGTCTAGAGGGTACCATTCTGGGGATGTTGGCGCTGTCCTATCACACAGTTATCATGAGAAGCGAAGAGTCTTGTAGCGAACACAAGTTGTGGTTACAGTAGTATTTTCCTGAGACATGCTTACTATAATCGTGGATTGTATAGTCTTGTATTGTACAATTCTTAGATTACAACTTTTTGGTTTTCAACAGCTTGGTTCATTTTTACCTTTTCCAGTTTCTATACCTTGTGGAATATAATTCATGACTGTTTTTAAACACGTAAACAACAAATTCCAAAAATAAAGACTATCTGAGGCAGTTGCCCAGTGTGCGGCCATGTCAAGCAATCTTTGACTTGGAGCGTGTCTCTGAGGGGCTTTGCTTAGGCTGCGTCAACACACAAAGGCTGGTTAGTAAGTCACTCTGCCTTGTCAAACTTTTAAAAACAACACTTTTTTGGTAAAGTAGAATCTTAATTTTAAAAGGCTGCTTGGGACTTCTGGGCAAGGTGGTGGAGTAGGCAGACCCTAAGCTCACCTTGTCCCATGGATCCACCTAGAGAACGCTCATATCAGTGTAAATAACCCAGAAAACGATCCGAAGACTGACCGAACAAACCGCGGAACTAAATGCAGAGAAGAGGTCACATGGAAGTGGGCAGAAAGAGCGAAGATGCAGTCAGGAGCCTCACGGACCCACAGGTTGGCTCTCACCAGGAGGGAGCTGTGCACACAGAGAGGGGAGAGAAACAGACCCCCACACCAGGGAACCCACACAAGGAGGACGAATTCCTGTAACACTTAGTTTTAAAAACCAGAGGGGCTGAATTTCATGAGTTCTCACAACCAGCAGGACTTAAAACCTGAAATTTTAAAAATCAGTGGGCTTGGCTGTAGGAGAACAGAGAGGGAGAGAGGAAACGGAGGCCCCAGGCTTGCTTAAAGAAACAGCTTGACAAACAGCCCGGTGGAGACACAGCATAAAAGCAGCAGTTTGAAAAATGCCTGGGGCATACAGGAAGGACAACTATTTACTCATCTCAGAGCATGTCCTGGAGGGACAGAGGTCACTGGGGGACTCCTCCAGGAAGAAAGGGGCTGGCAGGCACCATTTCCCTCCCATGCCCCCCAGCATAAACACACAGCCGCCTGCAGGAACTGGCCTGCTGCTGACACTCTCCCCACTGCTCCTCTCCCTCCAGACAACCCTGCCTCATTCCCAGCATGCCGGGCCCCTTTTGGGTAGGAGGCCATTCAGTGCAGTGCCACAGGCCTGGCAGGGTGCAAGCAGCCCCCACAGGGACCAGCAGCACTCCAAAGTGACTCCTGCCCCGGGGAGAGGGGAAGATAACCACGCACACCGGTCAGACTGCAGCCCCAGCTGCAGTGGGCTGGGGGAAGACATCGGGTTGGACCATAGGCCCCGTCGACAACAGGCAAAGAAAGTCACTGCAGACGACCGGACTGAAGGAAAAGGGAGCTCAGTCACAACAGCTGAGTGCACACAACACACCTGGAAGACACCCCTGGAGCAGCAGGCTCTGGTGAACAGAGGACGAGGCACGTCCGGGCGCTGCAGACCCTCTCCAGAAGGCCATTACTTGCCAGTGCAGGAGACTCAGCTGACTTTCCTAATACAGAGACACAGATGCAGAGCCTTAGACAAAATGAGGAGACAGAGGAATATGTCCCAAATGAAAGAACAGGACAAAATCACAGCAAGGGATCAAAGCGAAATGGAGATAATAATGTGCCTGATAGAGAATTTAAAGAAATGATCGTAAAGATACTCACTGGACTTGAGGAAAGAATGAAGGACGTGTGAGACCCTTAATGATGAGATTAAAAAAAAAAAAAAAAGAACCAATCAGAGATGAGAATGTAATAAAGGAAATTAAAAATACACTAGATGAAATAAATAGACTAGAGGAAGCAGAAGAATGAATCAGTGACCTAGAGGACAGAGTAAAGGAAAGCAATCAAGCTAAGCAGGTAAAAGGGAGAAGAAAAAAAAAACATGCAAAATGAGAATAGACTTAGGGAACTCAGCAACACCACCAAGCATAATAACATTCACATTATAGGGATCCAGAAGAAGAAGAGGAAAAAAGAGGGTCAGAAATTTTATTTGAAGAAATAATAGCTGAAAAATGCCCAAATCTGGAGCAGGAAACAGAAATCCAGATCCAGGAGGCACAGAGAGCCCCCAAGAAAATCAAACCAAGGAGGTTCCCACAATGACGCATAGTAATTAAAATGGCAAAAAGTAGTGATAAAGAGAGAATTTTAAAAGCAGCAAGAGAAAAGAAAACACTTATATACAAGGGAAACCTCATAAGGCTATTAGCTGATTTTTCAACAGAAATTTTGCAGACGAGAAGAGAGGGGCATGATGTATTTGAAGTGCTGAAAGGAAAAAAGAACCTGCGGCCAAGAATACTCTCTCCAGCAAGGCTGTCATTCAGAATAGAAGGAGAGATAAAGAGCTTCCCAGACAAACAAAAGTTAAAGAAATTCATGAACACTAAACCAGTCCTACGAGAAATATTAAAGGAGACTCTTTGAGTGAAAAGGAAGGACCATAATCAAGAGAAAGGAAAGTAGGAAACGCAAGAGCAGTAAAAATAAATATATCTGTAAAAATCAGTCAAAGGACTCACAAAATAAAAGGATGTAAAATATGACACCATATACCTAAAATATGGTGGCTAGTGGAGTAAAGAATGGGTTCAAACTTAAGTAACCATCAACTTAATATAGACCACTATATACAGAAGACGTTATATACGAACTGAATAGTTACCACAAATCAAAACCAGTAATAGATTTGCAAAAATTAAAGAGAAAGGAATCCAAATATATCACTAAAGGCCAACTAATCATGAGAGAGGAGAACAAGAGAAGAAAGGAACAGAGAAGAACTACAAAAACAACCATAAAACAAGGAACAAAATGGCAGTAAATACATACCCATCAATAATTACTTTGAATGTAAATGGACTAAATGCTCCAACCGAAGACATAGGGCGGCAGAATGGATTAAAGAAGAAGAAGAGGAAGAAGAAGACCCCTCTATATGCTGCCTACAAGGGACTCATCTCAGACCTAAACACATGTACAGATTGAAAGTGAAGGGATGAAGAAATTTATCATGCAAATGGATGTGAAAAGAAAGCTGGGGTAGCGATACTTATATCAGACAAAATAATATTTAAAACAAAGATGGTAACAAGAGACAAAAAAAGAACACTATACAATAATAAAGGGAACAATCCAACAAGAAGATATAACAATTGTAAATATTTATGCATCCAACATGGGAGCACCCAAATACTTAAAACAGTAACGAACATAAAGGAACTAGTTGATAGTAATACAATAATAGAAGGGCATGTTAACACCCCACTTAACATCAGTGGACAGATCATCCAAACAGAAAATCAACAAGGAAACAGTGGCTTCGAATGACACACTGGATCAGATGGATTTTAACAGATATAGTCAGAACATTCCATTCTAAAACAGCAGAATACACATTCTTTTAAAGTGCACATGGAACATTCTACAGAATAGATCACATATTACGCCACAAAACAAGTTTCAACAAATTCAAAAAGACTGAAATCATACCATGCATTTTTTCTGACCACAACACTATGAAACTAGAGTCAATCACAAGAAAAAATCTGGAAAAGATCACAAATACATGGAAGTTAAATAACATGTTATTAAACAATGAATGGCTCAACCAAGGAATCAAAGAGGAAATCAAAAAATACATGGAGACAAATGAAAATGAAAACACAAGGGTCTGAAATCTTTGGGACGCAAAAGCATTTCTCTTATTTATTTATTTATTTATTTATTTATTTATTTATTTGACAGAGATAGAGACAGCCAGCGAGAGAGGGAACACAAGCAGGGGGAGTGGGAGAGGAAGAAGCAGGCTCATAGCGGAGGAGCCTGATGTGGGGCTCGATCCCAGAACGCCGGGATCATGCCCTGAGCCGAAGGCAGATGCTTAACTGCTGTGCCACCCAGGCGCCCCTACAAAAGCATTTCTAAGAGGGAAGTTCATAGCAACACAGGCCAACTCAAGAAGCAAGAAAAATCTCAAATAAGCAACCTAATATTACACCTAAAGGAGTTAGAAAAAGAACAAACAAAACCCCAAATCAGTAGAAGGAAGGAAAAAATAAAGATTAGAGTAAAAATAAATGATATAGAAATTTAAAAAACAATAGAACAGATTGATGATACCAGGAGCTGGTTCTTTGAAAAGATCAACAAAATTGATGAACCTTGAGCCAGACTCATCAAGAAAAGAGAGAGAGGATTCAAATAAACAAAATCACAAAAGAGGAGAAATAACAACGGACACCACAGAAATACAAAAGATTATAAGAGAATATTATGAAAAACTACAGGCTGACAATCTGGACAACCTAGAAGAAACAGATAAAACTCCTAGAACATATAACCTCCAAAAACTGAATCAGGAAGAAATTGAAAATTCGAACAGACTGATTATTGGCAATGAAATTGAATCAATGACCAACAAACAAAAGTTCAGGATCAGATGCCTTCACAGGTGAATTCTACCGAACATTTAAAGAAGAGTTAAAATCTATTCTTCTCAAACTATTCCAAAAAATAGAAGAGGAAGGAAAACTTCCAAATTCATTCTAGGAGGCCCACATTACCTTGATAACAAAACCAGATAAAGACCCTACAAAAAAGAGAACGATAGGCCAATATCCTAATGAACATAGATGCAAAAGTCCCCAACAAAATATTAGCAAACAAATCCAACAATACATTAAAAAATCATTCACCACAATCAAGTGGGATTTATTCCTGGGATGCAAGTGCGGTTCAAAATTCAAAAATCAATCACCATGATACATCACATCAATCAAAGAAAGGATTTAGAAAACCACATATGATCATTTCAATATATGCAGAAAAAGTGTTCGACAAAGGACAACACCCATTCGTGATTAAAAAAAAAAACTCTCAACAAAGTAGGTTTAGAGAGAACATACCTCAACATAATAAAGGCCATATATGAAAAACCCACAGCTAACATCGTACTCAATGTGAAAAATTGAGAGCTTTCCCCTAAGACCAACAAGACAAGGACGTTCATCTCATCACTTTTATTCTACATAGTAGTGGAAGTCCCAGCCACTACAGACGATAAAAAGAGAAAAAGGGCATCCAAATTGGTAAGGAAGAAGTAAAACTTTCACTATTTGCAGATGATATGATACTATATGTAGAAAACCTTAAGGACTCCACCAAGAAAACTGCTAGAACTGATCAATGAATTTAGTAAGATCCCAGGATACAAAATCAATGTACAGAAATCTGTTGCACTTCTATACACCAATAATGAAGCAAGAGAAAGAGAAATTAAGAAAGCAATCCCATTTATAATTGCACCAAAAATAATAAAATACCTAGAAATAAGCTTAACCAAGGAGGTAGAAGACCTATACCCTGAAAACTACAAAATATTGATGAAAGAAATTGAAGATGATACAAACAATGGAAAGATATTCCATTCTCATGGATTGAAAGAAAAAATATTGTTAAAATGTCCATACTACCCAAAGACATCTACCGATTTAATGCAATCAATAACAAAATACCAAGAGCATTCTTCACAGAACTAGAACAAATAATATTAAAATTTGTATGGAACCACTAAAGGCCTGGAATAGCCAAAACAACCTTGAAAAAGAAAAACAAAACTGGAGGCATCACAATTTCAAATTTCAAGTTATACTGCAAAGCTGTAGTGATCAAAACAGTATGGTACTGGCACAAAAACAGACCCAAAACTCAATGGAACGGGATAGAAAGCCTAGAAATAAACCCACGATTATATGGTCAGTTAATCTTCAACAAAAGAGGCAAGAATATGCCACGGGAAAAGACAGTCTTTTCAACAAACTGGTGGTGGGAAAACTGGTCAGCTACATGCAGAAGAATGAAACCGGACCACTTGCTTACACCATACACAAAAATAAACTCAAAATGGATTAAAGACCTAAATGTGAGACCTGAAACCATAAAAATCCTAGAAGAGGCAGGAATTTTTCTGACATTGACATTTCCAGATATGTTTCCTGAGGTAAAGGAAATAAAAGCAAAAATAAACTCTTGGGACTACATCAAAATAAAAAGCTTCTGCACAACAAAGAAATCAACAAAACTAAACGACACCCTACCGAATAGGAGGAGATATTTGCAAATGATATAACGGATAAAAGGTTAGTATCGAAAGTATATAAAGAACTTATACAATTCAAAATAATTCATTTAAAAAATATGGGTAGAAGACATGAAAAGACATTTCTCCAAAGAAGACATACAGATGGCCAACAGACACATGAAAAGAGGCTCAACATCACTCATCATCAGGGAAATGCAAATCAAAACCGCAATGAGATACCACCTCACACCTGTCAGAATGGCTACAATCAAAAACAGAAAAACAACAGGTGTTGGTGAGGATGTGGAGGAAGAGGAACCGTCATGCGCTGTTGCTGGGAATGCAGACTGGTACAGCCACTGTGGAAAACAGTATGGAGGTTCCTCAAAAAGTTAAAAATAGAACTACCCTATGACCCAGTAATTGCACTACTTGGTATTTACCCAATGAATACAAAAACACGAATTTGAAAGGACATATGAACCCCTATGTTTATTGCAGCATTGTTTACAATAGCCAAATTATGGAAGGAGCCCAAGTGTCCATCCATGAATGGATAAAGAAGATGTGGGACGTATACAATGGAATATTATTCAGTCATAGAAAGGAATGAAATCTTGCCATTTGCAACAACATAGATAGAGCTAGAGAGCATAGTGCTGAGTGAAATAAGTCCGTCAGAGAAAGACAAATACCATATGATTTCACTCATATGTGGAATTTAAGAAACAAAACAAGCAAACAAAAGAAAGAAAAAGACACAAACCAAAAGCAGACTCTTAACTGTAGAGAACAAAGTAATGGTTGCCAGAGGGGAGGTGGGTGGGGGGATGGGTGACACAGGGAAAGGGGACTAAGAGTACAATTATCGTGATGAGCACTGAGTAACGTATAGGATTGTTGAATCACTATATTGTACACCTGAAACTATAACGCTGTATGTTAACTACACTGGAATTAAAATTAGAACCTTCATTTCACAAAAGGCTGCTCGTCTTGACAGTAGCTGTCTGGTCAGCATTAGGGAGCACCATTTTGTAGCCCGACTGGCTCCTTTGGCCGACAGCATGAGGCTTAAGTACTTGGTCTTGGCTCTTCCTCTATCAGTATTTGACTGAGAATATTGACATTAAATATTTTTCAGTCTTTTCCACTAGACTGAGCTCTTGGAGTGCAGGATGTAGGTGCCCAATGAATATTTGTTGAACTAGAAACTGGACCTTATGAAACTCAAGGCCAGAACCTTCTCATGGTAGCATTAAAGACAGTGATGACAAAAGTAGTACATGTTTCCAGAGGAAGTTGGCGCATTCTTAGTCCCCTGGGATGTCATGATACAAATGAAGTGCTTTTAAACTCAGCCCCTGTGGCTACTGCGACCAGGCTGCTGCTGGCCCATCTGCAGTCTCTGCGTTAGGATGCTCATGAGCTCTGTCCTTTCCTCAAGGAGCCGGAGGAAGAGATAACCATGGAGGACAGTCCCACTATGGTCAAAATGGACCAGGGTGAAAATGAGATTTTACCAAGTCCAAGAAGAAGGTACCTTCCCAAGGCACTTGGCTACATCACCGGTGATATGAAAGAATTTGCCAGCTGGCTTAAAGGTATTTACGCTTCCATCCCTTGGAGAGATGGGGGAGGAGCTTTGGGGAAAAGGCTTGCTGGTTCCTCTACTCGTATCTTTCGTTAGAGTCCCCTGCCTTCTGTCAATCTGTCTCCTCTCCAGTATTTAACTTTTTATCTTTTTTAAAGATTTTGTTTATTTTTTAAAGATTTATTTGTTTATTTGAGAGAGAAAGAGAGAGCACGAGCAGGGGAGAGGCAGAGGGAGAGGGACAGAGAGAATCTCAAGCAGACTCCCCTCTAAGCATGAAGCCTGACACGGGGCTTGATCCCACAACTCTGAGATCAGGACCTGAGCCAAAATCAAGAGTCGGATGCTGAACTGACTGAGCCACCCAGGTGCCCCAAGATTTTATTTTTTAGTAATCTCAGTACCCAACATGGGGCTCGAACTTACAATCCCAAAATCAAGAGTCACACGTTTTAACTGACTGAGCCAGCCAGGCGCCCCTAATTTTTTATCTTCTCACCTGCAAGCCTCTTCAAATATTTTTTTATGGAGATAGTGCCTAGGGCCAGGGCCCTACTCATATTAGAGGAAGGCACCTGTCTCCATCCCATAATTTCAGCATAATGTCAATTCAGCATTCAGAATTTTTACTGTTAGTAGTTCATTTCTTTAGCTGAACAGTGTGTACCTCTGAGCATCATAAAGAAGTGAATTCAGTGCTTTCTGCAGTGGAGATTCTAGTAAGGGCAGTGTGGCTTGAGCAGAAAGAAACTGGAGGTTTTCCGGGATCTGGGTACCACTAAAGGGGAAATGGCTCAGAAGGAAAAAGTTTCCAGGAATATCACAGATTTGTTTCACCTTTCTCAGAGGGGATTTTGATGATTTTACTCTGGGTGGGCACCTTGACTTATCACTTCCTTAGCCCTGCCCATCTCATCTCTTCTAGACAAACCACAGGTGCTCCAGTTCATTGACTGGGTTCTTCGGGGCATATCCCAAGCGGTGTTCGTCAGCAACCCCATCAGTGGAATCCTGATTCTGGTGGGACTCCTGGTCCAGAATCCCTGGTGGGCTCTCAATGGCTGTGTGGGAACAGTGGTCTCCACACTGACAGCCCTACTGCTTGCTCAGGACAGGTAGGTACATCCACCCACGCCAGCTCTTCTTTGCAAATCAGTGACTTTGGGCATCAGTGACAAAGCCCCACCCTTCCCAGCAAAACCCTCCTAATTCTGCAGAACCCTCTATTTGTCTGGAGTCAGAGGTCAGGGGATTATTTATATCCTTTTTTATTTCTCTTTAATCATTCACTATATCATTCTTCTTCAATGATTAATCAATTATTTTTCATCAGCATTTTGTTTGGGCAAAAATACATATGAGTTCTTTTTTTTAGATTTATTTATTTATTTCAGAGAGAGAGAGAAAGCACGAGTGGGGGGAGTGGTGGAGGGAGAGGGAGAAGCAGGCTCCTCACTGAGCAGGGAGCCCAACACAGGGCTCGATCCCAGGATCCCGAGATCATGACCTGAGCCAAAGGCAGACACTTAACTGACTGAGCCACCCAGGCGCCCCATGCATATGAGTTCTTGAAAAGTCTTGGTGACTTAAAAACCCCACCATTATATCCCATTATATATTGTTTCCATGCTTAGTTTAGCGAATTCATTCTTTATAGACAGAGCAAATGTTAGCTCAGTTTCTAGAGAGATGAATAATCCCAAATTCCAAGTTAATTAGTTCCGACTTAAGAAGTGTTGGTGTGTCTTCTGAACTATGTGTTGGGTTAAAAATAGCACGTACTTTATAAATTGATCTGTCATTGAGGAAGTGACAAGCGGACTCGCACCATGAGATTAGACAGCTCCTGACTTCCTAGCGTCGTCGGGGAGGCTGCTGGTCTTGTAGGAGTCCAGAGTCAACGTGTGAGCACCAGTGGGTGGTCATTACACAACTCAGCTCTTGTACCGTTTACTGTAAATTACCTAAGGAGCTTCTCAGAGAGAGAATGCGAAAATGTTCCACTTTCCCGTCAGGTCCAAAGGGCCTCGTTTGCTCTGCATAGGTTAGGTTACATCCTTTTCCAATGCACATCAGGAAACAGTGCCTCCAGTTTGGACGGTGGCCCAGGATTGTGCCATATTCAATATCCCTTCACTCTTCTGTTCCAGCGGAAAATGACCCATTTTCCTCATCAGGTATTATTTAGAAGGCAAGCCATATTTACACGTGTTGGTTTTCAAATCTCTTTTACTTTCCTCCGTCCTAAAGGACCACATTAAAATAGCAGTCCTGTTTTAAGTGAATACGCATCTTGTGTTGTTTTAACTATGGCGTTCCACAGCTTGCAGACGTGCCGTCAAAGCAACGGCCGCCAAGCATTAAATCGGCAAGTCCCTTGTTGCAAAGGCGCGTCTCTGCCTAGCTGTCCACTGTCCTCATGTACATTCCCAAATTCTAGAAGAGAGTATCACTTCCAGGGTTAAACCAGCAAAAATCCCATCATTTCCTACAAGTCCCAAAAGATGAGTTAAGGAAGACAATAGGTCAACCTTCAGAAGTGAGGTTAAATGCTGAGAAGCAAAAAGGAACCCAAGAATGGATCGGGTGTTAAATACGCAAAGATGGAACGCTCTGCCCAGCAGAAGTAACTGTTTTTCTTTGCAATGACTTGGAAATGTGGATTTGGAGGCCGCAAAACGGAAGCACAGAAAAACGGACATGCACGCTAAGTTGGAAGATCCATGTTTTTAAGGTCACTAAGGCTACGAAAGTGAGTTTACAGTTGGACAATCTTACATCTCTCACCAAGTTTCATGGAAGAGCTCTGTTCAGATCAAAGGCCCCTAGTGACACCGAAGAAGCAACTTTCTGGAGGAAAGGCTACAGGACGCAAACAAGCACCTCGCTTGTTCCCCTTTCTGCCCCTGCCCGCTGGGATCCTGTCTTGCTAGGACGCCTCCGTGGGGGGATGTTCTAGATGCACATTTGTGTTTTATCCTTATCTATGTATATTTCTTTTTTTCACGATTTGGCTTTTACGGCCTTTGAAAGACATTTCTAAATATAATCTCATTTTTTAATGTGAATATGATCTGAAAGTTACAAGTATCATTTACGTGCAAGTCCAGCCAACGTCCACCCGGATGTGTCCACGCTGTGCCTCTCGCCCGCAGGTCGGCGATCGCCGCGGGACTCCAGGGCTACAACGCCACGCTGCTGGGAATCCTCATGGCTGTCTTTTCAGACAAGGGCAACTATTTCTGGTGGCTGTTATTCCCTGTGTCTGCTATGTCCATGACTTGGTAAGTTGTACCTGGTTTTCAAAATGCCTTTAAAAATAAAATGTATGGGGGAGGAGGGAATGGGGAGTTACTGTTTAATGGGTACAGAGTTTCAGTTTTGCAAGATGAAAAATGTTCCAGGAATGGACGGCAGCGATGGTCATACAACAAAGCGAAAGAACTGAATACAAGTGAACTGCGGACTTTAAAATGTTAAAGTGTCAATTTGATGCCACGTATGTATAACAATTTTTAGAAAAATGATTTTTTAAATTAGATTCAGGTTATGTCTCTTGGAAACGGGAAGCATCAAACACACCGCTGCGTGTGACCCTTCGCACATACCTTGTCCCCCCCACCCCCCAAGATCCTGATGTAATTGGTCTGGGGTGTTGCCTGGGCACTGAGAGTTTTAAAGGCTCCCAGGGGTTTCTAAAGTACAACCAGATTTGAGAACCACGCCCTCCATCAGTGGTCCTCAAGCGTGCACACCACCGAATCACCCGCAGAGCTTGTGAAAACACAGCCTGCTGCTCCCCGCCGCCGCCCACCCAGGCCTCCTGATTCAGTCCGTCTGGGATTGGGATGAAGTCTGAGAATTTGCATTTCTAACTAGTTCCCAGGTGATGGGGCTGATCCAGGGGCTACAATTTGAGAACCACCGTATGTGCCTATACGAACTCTCCTTACCCACCTGCCACTGCTGCCTTCAAAGAATTTCTTTACTGAATTCAATTCCTTTTTTTTTAACCCTAAATCCTTCAAATACATTTCTTCAGTCCTTTTTGTTTGTTTTTTGGAAGCATACGTTTCCTTCTTCCCATGGCACATTTAGAATATAAAGCACGAATATCCACACGAAGGAGTAGTGTAGCCCACCCTGGGTAGTGTCTACAGGGCCCCCCACCCTGGCACCCACAGACAGTCTGCGGGCAGAGCCTATCTGTGCAGGAAGTAATTTCCGACCATTTCTGAAGAACAGGCTCAAGGACAGGAGGTGGGTCATGTGCAGGGACTCCCACACCCCCTCCCATAATCTGGAGTTCTGACCTTAGTGATGGGCCAACAAGGGAGAGCACAAAAGGGGCCCAGAGACTATCTAATCTAATCTAATCCAGTCTCCCAGGTTACAGACAAGGAAATGGAGGAGGAGTTCCTTGCCAAAAGTCACACAGTTCACCAACTGCTCCTGACTTAAAGCGGCTCCTCCCCTCCCCTTCCCACCCCAAGTTTAAGATCTTTTCCCTCCAGCCCACACCACCTTACACCCTCCCTTGGATAATTGTTTCTCTTTTTCAAAAACAGATATACTAAAGACTCATGAAGATGATATAGAAATTCAAGATGGTGGTTGCCTCTGGTGGGGAGGGAGGGGCTTAGGATCAAGTAGGTTACACAGGGGGCTCTAACTGTGTGGATATGTTTTACTTCATGTCTGAAATACTTCAAAAATATTTCTAAAACCTAGATTTCATAAGTCTCTGTGAGCAGCCCAGAGTATAATTTTTCAAAAGCCAAATAAGCTAAGAGTTGATTTTTGACTTAATGTAAGAATTATTCTCTGACAGGATTTATTCCACGTGTGTTTGGTTTTTTGTTTCAGTTTGGTTTTTTGGTTTTCTTTCTTTGTCCCCGTGAAAAGTTTGCTGAAACAACAGCATGTTAGCCTTTTGCCCATGAAACAAAGCCTCTCCTCAGTGTAGAGATTCAGTTTGTCAACTGACTTGTCTCATGCGTGTTCTTCCGTTCTGTTCTGTGGTTGTTGTTGTTATTAGTCCAGTTTTCTCAAGCGCGTTGAACTCCTTGTTCTGCAAATGGGACCTCCCCATCTTCACTCTGCCCTTCAACATGGCGTTGTCAATGTACCTATCGGCCACAGGACATTACAATCCATTCTTCCCAAGCAAATTGATCAGACCCATAACCGCGGCTCCCAATGTCACCTGGCCTGACCTCAGTGCCCTGCAGGTAAGATACACTGTCTTCTCGCATTCCTTCCGGACTCTGGAAGACACTCAGTGTCCTCTGGCTTAATTGTTCTTGGGCATCAGAGCCTGACGGAGACTCGGCTTGCTGTCTTCCTCTTGCCCCCAAACCATGTGTTCTACTCCGAAGCTTTGGGCTCTAAGGGTTTGTTTATTATTATTATTGACGTATAGATAACATACAGTGTTATATTAGTTTCAGGTGTACAATATAATGTTTCAACAATTCTATACATTACTCAGTGCTCATCAAGATACATGTACTCTTAGTCCCCTTCACCTACTTTCCCCATCCCCCCACCCATCTCCCTCTGGTAACCACCAGTTTGTTCTCTGTAGTTAAAGGTCTGGTTTTTTATCTCTTTTTTTCTTGTTTCTAAAGGGTTTTTTTAAATGACTGATCAATGCTAAGTTTCCCCTTCTTTTCTTAAAATCCAGTCCAGAGTATAGCTCCTTTGGAAATCAAAGGCTCTGTTTCAAACTTGCCTCTTCTTTGGGTGGATGGAATGGAGGCCAGCCCTTGAGGAAGGGCCTCCAGCCTGGAGTTCAGGCCTCCATGACCTGCCTCCTCTGATCAAAAGAACCGGCAGCTTACTGTTAGGTCTCATTAAAGAACCTCTCTATTCTGCTTTTTCTTTTGGTAGATCTCAAAGAATATGTACAATAATTCATGGTACTCGAGCTTTGGTAGCCATCAGAATCATTGTTTTTAAACAGCAATACAAGCTCCATCTAAGACTCCCCAGATCATAATCTCTGGGGATGGGGCCGAGGAACCTGTGTTCACAAGCTGCCCAAATAATGGTGATGTGCGCCAGGGCTTGAGAACCACTATCCTGGGGTGTATTGTACGTATCTCTTTACAGGTGTGCACAGAGAGAGTCGCCATTTTTGGAAACCCGGTTAACCTAAATCACATGCCAGCTCTTCCTGTGATGTTTATTTAATTATTTAATATTTCTGTTGACGGTTTCTTGACTAAGAGAACAATTAAAATCAGAGGAAATCAAACAAACGAAAAGCACCTTTTTTGATGTGCAAAAGGCTGGCTTTCCCGCTCTCAGGTCACAAACCCCATTTTGCTGTCCTCTGTGGAGCCATCAAAACCCGTGAGGAGCTCAGGCAGGCTTTTCTTTACATTCTTGCCCAGAAAATAAATGGGAGCATTTGGGAATAACTTAGAAAATCAAATGCTTATTTGAAAAATAATACTATAGTGTTAATTGATCTAAAACTGACCTGACCAATACAATAGCTATTAGCCCCACGTGGCTATTTTAATTTAAATGTGAAATTCATTACAATAAAATAAAATTAAAACTTCAGTTTCTTAGCCTTACCAGCCACACTTCAGCCGCTCAGTAGCCACCTATGGAATATTCCACCACCGTGGAAGTTCTGCGGGACGGAGCAGATCTGCGGAAGTGGAGTCTTGTTCTCCTCACTCTGAGCTACCAGCTCAACGTCGGCACCTCCCTTCCCATCTCCCCCAACTCCCCGCCTCCCTGGCTACCTGAGGGATAGTTCTGCCATCAGTTCTGCCTATGCAGTCTTTGCCCGTGTCAAGTTCCCCGGTCTAGACAAACAGGAAATGATCTTGTGTAGACCTGAAGATCCACTGTGAGCTGGAAGATTCAGGGTCCCTCTTAGGATAGACTCAAACTCACACTATGGCCCTGTGCTCTGCGCAGGGACCGAAGCAGCGTTTGGAAGCCCGTGTTAGATCCCGCCTGACGCATGGGGGGAGAGGGCAGTTCTTCGTGCCAAACAGGGTCCCCTGTAGCAGAGTCACTGCCTCCTCAAGGTCCCTCAAAAGGTGTGCATGAGACCCGGGGCGAGGCAGGCATCTTTCAGTAAATGGACTTGGTCACAAAGGAACCTGATGTGGCTAATTATGCCTCTCCCAGCCCGACCAGAAGTGCTGTTATAAAGAATTATTATTTGCTAGCTTAAATTGAACCCTGAACCTTCCTGAAAACTGCCATTCTGTGAGCGCATTAGCTGAAGTCAGGCCTCAGCCAGAAAGTAGAATTGTGACATTCACATGTCGGTTTGTGTTTTGTGGACTAACTGGCAGCTGTTGGTAACTGGAAGAAGCCAAGGCTATTCTGGTTTAAATTATTACATGTTCTCATTAAGTATAAATAGGGTCCTGATTTGTGAACTTGCCAGTAATTGCTTCTGAATTGTGGATATGATAACCCAACTCTGGGTCTCTGGCCTCAACAACCCAATTGCACGGGAGTAATAATACTTCCGTTGACCCTGGTGTGCATTGACGTGTTAGCCGGAGAACTGATGGACCGTTAAGAGGAACAGAAATGTCACTCGTGGTCCCCGCTGTCCTCACTGGGAGACACGGCAGATCCTCGCCGTGGCGGGTAGGGGCCAGTGAGACCACCCGGGAGCCTATCAGCAACTGAAGCCAAGTGTCTGCGCAGGCAGGGGAGCCCCTGAGTAAAAGGGAATTCTTTTTTTTTTTTTTAATAAGATTACTTATTTGACAGAGGGAGAGAGCAAAGTGGGCAGAGCAGCAGACAGAGGGAGAAGCAGGCTCCCCACTGAGCAGGGAGCCCAATCCCAGGACTCTGGGATCATGACCTGAGCCAAAGGTATGCAC
Source organism: Ursus maritimus (assembly GCF_017311325.1). NCBI lineage: Eukaryota > Metazoa > Chordata > Mammalia > Carnivora > Ursidae > Ursus > Ursus maritimus. The sequence continues at coordinate 27,160,656 of NW_024424230.1, read as the reverse complement.
TTAACCAACTGAGCCTCCCAGGCACCCCAGTAAAGAGGAATTCTAAGAAGGCACGCTCAGCATTCGCCAGGGAAGGGCTGGTGTATCTCTTGGGGTAAAGCAGAAGAATGAGATTTCTCTGTCAAGAGAAAGAGGCTTTTAAAAATTAGTAACACTGACCTCGAAAGATGAGATGTGCTAACTCTAACATTACATTGTATGTGCTTGGGGGGGGGTCCTGCGTCTTTCTGCCCAGTTGTGTTAATGACCTCATTTTCCAAATCGCTTTGCAGTTACTGAAATCGCTGCCTGTGGGTGTTGGCCAGATCTACGGCTGTGATAACCCGTGGACGGGCGGCATATTTCTGTGCGCCCTTCTGCTCTCCTCCCCACTCCTGTGCCTGCACGCTGCCATCGGATCGCTGCTGGGTACAGCAGCAGGTGAGCAGAAGCCGAGCAGTTCTGCGCTGCCCGCCTCCCCTCAGCTGTCTTCCATACCCCAGACTTTCTTAAGGGCTCTGCTTCCAAGGGACCAATGGGAGTAGCTCCCCCCACCCCTGGCCTCCTTCCAGAGCGTCCTGCCTTTGGTCCCCAGCTCTGACCGCACCTGTCTTACCTCGTAGGACTCAGTGTTTCGGCGCCATTCGAGAACATCTACCTTGGACTCTGGGGTTTCAACAGCTCTCTGGCGTGCATTGCAATTGGAGGAATGTTCATGGCTCTCACCTGGCAAACCCACATCCTGGCTCTTGCCTGCGGTGAGTGTACCGTGCATCGGAGGGAGGGTTGCTCATAACTATGGGATCAGTCCACGCTGTACAAAGGGACTGGGTGAGACCCCTGGGGCTGGGGTTCCGGTGTGGCCCCCGGCTATCTGCGTGTGTGAGCAGGACAAGGGGCATCCCCTCCCTGGGAGGGTTAAGCTCTGCTGTGCCCTCCTCATTGGCTGTCGTGAGGACAGGAGAGCCTGTTAAGCCGTGTTAACCATTTTGCCATATGCGTATATTGGGGGTGGGGTAGAAACGTGACTTGTCCTATTTCTTCATATTAATTGTTTGACCCAAGAAACTAAAATGAAATGACTCAGGCTAGATACAGAGCCATTCCTCCTGCTGAGTCAGGCAGGACTACACGTGGCCCTTTGGAATCACACGAATCCAGCTGTTCTCACACTTCAGGGAGTGTCAGAATCACCTGGAAGGCTTGTTAAAGCACAGATGGCTGCCCGCAAGCCCCCGATTCCCCGTTCGAGGTAGGGGAGGAGTTGGCATTTCTAACGAGGGCCAGATGGTGGTGATGCTTCTGCTCTGGGGACCACATTTTCCGAACCACTGTGTTCATCCCTTCTGACCCCGGTATTCCAGCCAGACTCGGCCTGTCAGAGCTGGAAGAGGTTCTGGAAATCTCCACTCCACCCCCCTCATTTTACTATTGGGGTTCTGAGGCCAGAGAGGTAAAGTGATGTGCTGAAGGGCATCCAGTCCGTCAGGGTAAATGCAAGCCTGGAATCCCCATTTGCTAACAACCTCTCAAATTACGCCCACCTCACCACTCTGCTTCCCAGTGGCAGCATTTAGGCCGTTCGGTAAAAACAGAGCTCGAGTGATTTAGATTTGAAAAGCTAATGGATTTCTCAAGCCCTTGTAAAGAGGAGGCTTAGTCACCCAGAGCCTCTGGCATCCCTAATCCAATACAAAGTAAAAGTATTTAAGATAATCTGTTGCGTGTAAGGACTGACCTTTGCTAGGGGATATGCGGGGGGAGGAATGTGGAAAGTGCAGAAATTATTCCTAACCTAATAGAAATATTTGTCTAGAGTCAGTTTATCACCAGAGGAATCAATCCAAGTCATCGAAGCCACTATTACAATGGCCGATCACAGGCTTACACACACACAATGGAATACTACTCAGCCATAAAAAAGAATGAAATCTTGCAACTTGCACCAACACGGGTGGACCTTGAGGGTATTATGTTAAGGGAAATGAGTCAGAGAAAGACAAATGCCGTATGACTGCACTGCCATGTGGAATCTAAAAAAACAAACAAAACAAAGCAAAACCCAGACTCATAAGTACAGAGAACAGATCGGTGGTTGCCAGAGGGGAGGAGGGCAAGGGGGTGCAAATGGGTAAAGGGAAGTAAAAATTTCCAGTCATAAAATAAATAAGCCATGGGGCTGTCACATACCGCAGAGAAATATGGTCAATACTGTTGTATTAATTTTGCTTGTGCGGCGGATGGTGACAAGACTTTACCGAGCTGAGCACTTCACGCTGTCTACAAGGGTGGAATCGCCAGGCCGTACACCTGAAACTAATATAATATTGTATGTCCATGATACCTCAATTTAAATAAAAAAATAAAAGAGTAGACCGCAGGTCAGGCAGGATTTAGAAGGGATTCCTGCACTGGGCGGGAGGCAGGACCAAGGATTTCCAAGGCCTCATTCAATCTGGCTTTTCCGACGCCGTAGCAAGGTGCGCACGTCTCAGCGTGCTGCGGCCGTACCGCGCACGGGCCACTGGGCCCATTTCTCTGGAGGACACGGCTGTTTCACCGACTAAGCCTGCCAAAGCTCTTCGCTCATTGTCGCACCTTTGTTCACAAGCTTAGGGCAAAGGAGAAGACGGATGATGTGCTCCCTGGGCTAGGCCCGGTTGGAAGCTTTATTGCGAGACTGAGGTTTCAAATCCCTGTTCGAGGTGCATACCTTAATGTGTCTGTGTCGGCAGGAGCCGCACATGCACATTAAACGCTCATGAAGCAGCCCAGGCGGTACTGGGAAGAGCGAGGGGTTAGCGGCGTCAGGCCCAGAAGCCGCCGAGCACGGAGAGCGTTCCGGTCCGGGGCGAAGCCAGGTGGGTGGGAGAAGCCCACCGGAGGCCATGTGAATATATTGGTAGTGGAACAAGGACACATCTACAGCCACCAGATTGTCTGGGGGCGCGTCACAGTTCAGAAACGTCAAGAAGCACCTCCCAGAAAAGGTGGCTTCTCTGTACCTCCTAAAAATCGAGAGGAGGACGTCTGGTTGCTGGAGGGGGAGGTCAGGGCCAGCACGGGGACAGTCTGAGCACGTCCTTCCAGATCAAGCAGACACTGTTTTGGACACAAGAGCTGTTGATGAGGTCTCGACAGACTGGAAAGGATGAGCCAAAGATGTTTGCAGATGGGTTTCCTTGAAGCAGGAATAGCTTCATTATTTTCTTGGCTACAGGAGTCGTACAGGCCTGTTGTACAAGACAACAAAAATTCAATGAATACAGAAGAGTGTAAGGCAGGAAGTAAAGGCATTCCCTCCTACTCCCTCGGGGCAACTTTTTTCTTCCCTCTTACAAGGACCCTGTGGTTACGTGGGGTCCGCTTGGATAATTCAGGCCAATCTCCCCATCTCAAGACCTCCAACTTCATCACAGCTGCTAAGCCCCTTCTGCCTTCTAAACTAACATAGTCACAGGTTCTGGGGATTCCAATGGGAACATCTCCGGGGGCCGTGATTCCGCCTCTCACGCCTGCCTTCCTCTGGACAGGTCAGATTTCTTCGCTGGTATAGCGTCATGGTTAAGGCAGTACTCGGAGTTTGTGGAGAGCCCAGACCCTGGGGCCCAAATCCTAGCTCCGCCAATCTGAATTCCGTAGGTACCACATTCATCCCCACAGAGGCCACATGGATTTCCCCCGCCACAGACCACGTGTGAGAGTGGCTGTTTCGTCCACCCTGGGGTACCGTCCGTCTTCTCCGTCTTTGGACAGAGAGCGTTGCGGCAGACCTCCAGCCCCTCTTGCCAAGCAAGTGTCACGTGGAAAATGTGACAGCAAGTTCCAGCTTGCCCACATCACCCTGACCCTGCCAAACGAGAGACCAACTCTGCCAGCCAGGGTGAATAAGTAACAGACATTTATTACAGAGTTGCGCTTTCCCCGGTTCCGATGGCGTTATCAGGAAGACGAGCGGGAAACGGATAGCGCCCGGCAGTGCCGCCTGCCCTGCCTCGAAACCACAAACGGCCCACCAGGAATGCCTCCATTTTGCTATTTTGTCCGTGCAAACTGGAGACCCATTTTTCTCTCTTTTTATTTACTTTTTTTATTTAGAGATGGGGAGGGGCAGAGGGAGAGAGAGAATCTTAGCAGGCTCCACGCCCAGTGCAATGCCCAAGGCAGGGCTCGATCTCACGACCCCTGAGATCATGGACCTGAGCTGAAATCAAAAGAAGGGAGTTAACTGACTGAGCCACCCAGGTGCCCCAACCTTTTGTCTCTTTTTACTGCTTGGGTTGTCCTAGTAGGACTGGCACACGGTGGTCTGCTGGGATGGACACTGTCTGCTCAGCACTCAGGGCCTTTCTGGAGCACCGTCAGAGTCCTCACCTACACCCCGTGGTGTGCAGACCTTCACCCTGCTGGGAAGCTTTCCCGGGGTCCCACTCAGCAAGCCTTAACTGATGGGCAGCTACTGTTAGTCCACGCTCCTACTGTGGAGAGGAAAGCAGCTTGTCATTGCAGGCCACTTGGAAACAGCATGGCAGGAAGAGACCAGGGCGGCCTCTGTGCCCTCCAAGTGCAACCGTGTGAGACGGAGAGGAATGGCAGCGAGGTCTCAGGTGCTCAGGGGAGTCTCGGAGAAGAGCCGGTACCCAAGAGAGCAGGGCAGAGTGTCCTGGTGCTTACCTGTGGGCAGTGAATATTTGTTAAATGAGTGAGGGAAGGAAGGAAGGAAGGAAGGAAGGAAGGAAGGAAGGAAGGA
>NW_024424230.1:27138711-27155917 GCF_017311325.1 Ursus maritimus | reverse complement strand
GGGGCGCGTCACAGTTCAGAAACGTCAAGAAGCACCTCCCAGAAAAGGTGGCTTCTCTGTACCTCCTAAAAATCGAGAGGAGGACGTCTGGTTGCTGGAGGGGGAGGTCAGGGCCAGCACGGGGACAGTCTGAGCACGTCCTTCCAGATCAAGCAGACACTGTTTTGGACACAAGAGCTGTTGATGAGGTCTCGACAGACTGGAAAGGATGAGCCAAAGATGTTTGCAGATGGGTTTCCTTGAAGCAGGAATAGCTTCATTATTTTCTTGGCTACAGGAGTCGTACAGGCCTGTTGTACAAGACAACAAAAATTCAATGAATACAGAAGAGTGTAAGGCAGGAAGTAAAGGCATTCCCTCCTACTCCCTCGGGGCAACTTTTTTCTTCCCTCTTACAAGGACCCTGTGGTTACGTGGGGTCCGCTTGGATAATTCAGGCCAATCTCCCCATCTCAAGACCTCCAACTTCATCACAGCTGCTAAGCCCCTTCTGCCTTCTAAACTAACATAGTCACAGGTTCTGGGGATTCCAATGGGAACATCTCCGGGGGCCGTGATTCCGCCTCTCACGCCTGCCTTCCTCTGGACAGGTCAGATTTCTTCGCTGGTATAGCGTCATGGTTAAGGCAGTACTCGGAGTTTGTGGAGAGCCCAGACCCTGGGGCCCAAATCCTAGCTCCGCCAATCTGAATTCCGTAGGTACCACATTCATCCCCACAGAGGCCACATGGATTTCCCCCGCCACAGACCACGTGTGAGAGTGGCTGTTTCGTCCACCCTGGGGTACCGTCCGTCTTCTCCGTCTTTGGACAGAGAGCGTTGCGGCAGACCTCCAGCCCCTCTTGCCAAGCAAGTGTCACGTGGAAAATGTGACAGCAAGTTCCAGCTTGCCCACATCACCCTGACCCTGCCAAACGAGAGACCAACTCTGCCAGCCAGGGTGAATAAGTAACAGACATTTATTACAGAGTTGCGCTTTCCCCGGTTCCGATGGCGTTATCAGGAAGACGAGCGGGAAACGGATAGCGCCCGGCAGTGCCGCCTGCCCTGCCTCGAAACCACAAACGGCCCACCAGGAATGCCTCCATTTTGAATGCCTCCATTTTGCTATTTTGTCCGTGCAAACTGGAGACCCATTTTTCTCTCTTTTTATTTACTTTTTTTATTTAGAGATGGGGAGGGGCAGAGGGAGAGAGAGAATCTTAGCAGGCTCCACGCCCAGTGCAATGCCCAAGGCAGGGCTCGATCTCACGACCCCTGAGATCATGGACCTGAGCTGAAATCAAAAGAAGGGAGTTAACTGACTGAGCCACCCAGGTGCCCCAACCTTTTGTCTCTTTTTACTGCTTGGGTTGTCCTAGTAGGACTGGCACACGGTGGTCTGCTGGGATGGACACTGTCTGCTCAGCACTCAGGGCCTTTCTGGAGCACCGTCAGAGTCCTCACCTACACCCCGTGGTGTGCAGACCTTCACCCTGCTGGGAAGCTTTCCCGGGGTCCCACTCAGCAAGCCTTAACTGATGGGCAGCTACTGTTAGTCCACGCTCCTACTGTGGAGAGGAAAGCAGCTTGTCATTGCAGGCCACTTGGAAACAGCATGGCAGGAAGAGACCAGGGCGGCCTCTGTGCCCTCCAAGTGCAACCGTGTGAGACGGAGAGGAATGGCAGCGAGGTCTCAGGTGCTCAGGGGAGTCTCGGAGAAGAGCCGGTACCCAAGAGAGCAGGGCAGAGTGTCCTGGTGCTTACCTGTGGGCAGTGAATATTTGTTAAATGAGTGAGGGAAGGAAGGAAGGAAGGAAGGAAGGAAGGAAGGAAGGAAGGAAGGAAGGAAGGAGGGAGGGAGGGAGGGAGGGAAGGAAGGAAGGAAGGAAGGAAGGAAGGAAGGAAGGAAGGAAGGAAATGGAAAAAAAAGAAATTATCAAAACCAAAGAATCTCTTCCAACCCAAGCCGCTGCTCAGGGGAGCATTGTGGTCCCCCCACCCCACCCCGGGGACAGGGATGGGTTGACACCTGCTGTTGTGGAAATACAGGACTGTATTTGCGATTCATCTCCTCCCTGTAAAGTGCACCGTCAAGTTGCCCTTTTACAAACGACAACACTAGATTCCGAAGTTCAGTGATTTGTTGTACAATAAAATGGCAGAGCTGGGGTTTGAAGCGTGGGCTGTTTCCAAGACCAGCCTTTCCGGCTAGCATGAGACAATTCAGATGTGAAAGAATTAGGTACGCTGTTGAACAAAAATACCAGGATAAAAAGACCAAAGACTGAGATGAAAGGATGGAAGTCTATGGTAAAGTAAATAGAACCAGAGCCCCTCCCCCCACTTCCCACCTCGCCATGTAGCCAATGCAGGAGGGTCGTTCTGCAGCTTGCCTTTGTGAAACCCAAGCTCCCCTGAGCCTCCCTGAGCCCCCTGTTCAACTGATGATTAGGTCCTTGAGATCTTTGTGTTGTTTTACTGAAGGTCACACACGGACTCAAATTACCTTTAAGATTCGTGCTCACTCAGGGTGAATAAAAACACAGTGTATGAATTCACTGGCCTGTATGCAAATCTTAATGGTATTTGGAACAATGTTATTACGGGGAGAAATCCCAAGTTTGTGGTCCGTTTCTGCTATCTTTTTATTTCTTAATACCATGATTTTTTTGTCACTGTGAATTCTAACCATTGATAGGAGACTCCTAGATGCATGTGTTGTGACCGCACAGAAACCATGCCATCTCAAGAAACATTCATACGTTTCATTTTTTTAAAGATTTTATTTATCTTAGAGATAGACAGTGAGTGGCAGGGGGAGGGGGCAAAGGGAGAGGGAGAGAGAGAATCTCAAGCAGACTCCATGCCAAGTGTGGAGCCCGCAGCAGGGCTCCATCGCCCAATCCTGAGATCATGACCTGGGCCAAAATCAAGTGTCAGACGCTTAACGGACTGAGCCACCCAGGCACCCCTATCATTTTAATTCAACGACACTCAGATAAAATAACAGGAAAGTTTATTTGCCATGGAAGGCCTTTTCCTTGGGCATCAGCAATAACAGCAACAGAATAGTAACGACAGAAAATCTCCCTTTATTGAGGACTACTTACTGTGTCCTGAACCCAAGTATTATCTCCTTTCATGATGACACCAACCCCGTGAGAAATTCCTGTTACCTCTATTGTGCAGGTGAGGAAGTAGAGGCTCAGAATGGAGGCCACTAAGCTTCAAAGTGGTGGGGCCTGGATTTGAACCCAGAGCTGCCAACTGTAAGCTTGTACTTGTAGCCAGGGTGCTGAGCTCGCTGGTGAAACATGGGTGTTTCCTTTCCAGGAGATTTATAGAAGGCAGTCTTTCTTTTAACGAAAAGTGCACCTGCTAAGCGTTGTTGCCCTTTTTTTGTAGCTCTGTTCACTGCCTACCTTGGAGTCAGCCTGGCCCACGTGATGGCTGTGGTGAGTTGGCTTTAATCTGGGTTTAATCTGGATTTAGCATCAGCGTGACTGATCCGTCTTCAGGGATGTGGAAACCCTCCTGAGGTCCCGCTGGGTGGTGTCCCTACTTCCCATCTCCTGGACTGGCCTGTTCCACACACTTTCTAATATCATCATAAATTTTAGCCCAAACTGTAAACACCGGGCTTGCTAAAAAAAATACGAGATTGCATAAAGAAGTGAAAGTTAGGTTGTGCAACTTATTTATCAAGTTCATACTGTAACTCTGAGAGTCAGGAAGCCGACTTTAGAACATCTTCTACTTGAACGGAAAGCCAGGACCCTGTAGCGGGAGAGAAATCAGGAAAGGGAGGAAAAGGATAATTGGCTACAGACCCAAATGGTTTCGGTTTTGTTTTTAATTGAGCCATTCGTTTTTCATACCCCTTGTCTTTTTTTAAACCCCCTGTCAGTCGTCAGTAAGGCGTCTTCAGACCCATGTCCTAGCTAAATTATTTAATAGGCAAAATCATGGGCTGTTTAGTGCCTCCTGCCGCTCTTTCTCCTTCCTTTTTGGCATTGTGTTGCCCTTGACCTTCTTCAGGACTGCCTGAGTTGCCAAGAACAGCCCCAAGAAAGGACCTCCCCCCAAAGAGCTTACAGTCTGTTTGGGAACTGCAAGAAAAGGAAGGAAAGCCAGGAGAGTCCAAGACTAGCCTGGGGGGAAATCAGGAGGAGGGAGGTCACCATGGGCCGAACGAATCAAAGAGGGCCCTGTGGGTGCGGTGAGGGATCGGGAGCCCCTGGTGGCTTGCAGGGTGACACCCCTGGGAGCCCAGGGTCATCTTCACGCATGTGGTGTAGGATGAGAGGGAGGGAAAGGTGTGCAAGGTGGACGTGCAACGGACCACCTAAGGCACGGACAGTGACGTTTTACCTGCTAAATGCAGCCCGGCTGGGATCTTGGACTCGGTCTGGGGGGCAGGAGCAGAGTCCGCATCGGCGCCCCGGGTCGCATCCCCGGGGCTGAGTGAGACTCGGAGGAAGGGCGGGGCTCTGTACCACCGTCTCACGGGAGCATGTGGCTTGTCTCCTCCCCTTCAGGCGGGACTGCCGGCCTGCACCTGGCCCTTCTGCGTGGGCACGCTACTGTTCCTCTTGCTGACCACGAAAAATGCCAACATCTACAGGATGCCCCTCGGCAAGGTCACTTATCCTGAAGAAAACCGCCTCTTCTACCTCCAGGCCAAGAAAAAAAGGATGGTCGAAAGCCCTTTGTGAGGGCAACCCCCGCCCACACGGCCAAGGTCCCAAGAGGGGCCTGGCTGAGCGCCCCAGGTGACCCCCAGGGTCTTGGCAAACTGCTGTTTTTCACTGGTAACAACGTCCACACGAACCCATTGGCAGTCTGTTTTAGGCTCATTTTTGCGGCTTTCTTTTAAACTCCGGGAACATCCCCCAACATGTGAGAGACACGTCCAGATGGTCCGCCCTGCTGGGGCGGCGGTGCTAGACATGTGATCTATTTATAAAGGCAAATGCTCCCACAGAAAGGAGGCGTGAGACCGGGGCTCGTTATTTATTGAGGCTCTTGGTGTCTGCTTGGCTACGTGGTGTTCGCAGTATTAAAAACGAAGCTCTACAAACCGACTAAGCCTTCAGTGAACGGAATTCATGCTCACAAAATCAAAGTCAACCCAGAATTCTCCGATAAGCGGTATGACGGGTTTAAAATGAATGCACGTTACGAGCGACAGCTGTGGTGCCCCCGGCTTATTCTGCAGCTGCTGGGCGGAAGGGCCTGGATGCTGTCCTCTGTGTGTGTGTGACATTCTCCTGCAGGAGACACTTGATTCTTTCCAGGCTCACGCAGCTGTAGGAGGGAGAAAGGGACCTTATCAGTCAAAATTATTCTGTAGTGTTGTTTTTAACATCGCAAAGGATGTTTTAGATAAAGTTTATGGTCTTTCTCATGAGAATCGATTTGTTTAAGGTAAAATAAGAGAGGTTCCTGCCTTCACCAGTCCCTAGATAGTAAAGAAAAGTTGCATTTTTATACAATACTCGGCATAGCTATTTTTCCTTTAATCCCCAAGTTGATTTCGTAAATGCCAGGAATGCATAGAGCCAAGTCATCAACCTCAAGGCCCTTTAAAACCACATTTGTAACTCATCTGAGGATGTCTTGTATCTTATCAAGACTGAAAGTGAAGGTCAGATTGGTTCTGGGTGCTTGGAAGTTGTTGAGCTTCTTACTTTAAAAAAAAAATTCATTATTTTCTGCAGGCTCAAAATGTGCTCACTCAGAAACCTGACAAGAGATACCAGTAACGGGTTCTCCTCTTTTTCCTTGCTCTAAATTTGAAGTTATCAGTCCTATAAACATTCTATAACCAAACATGCATAGGATGCCGTGGAAAGTTCCGCTCACTACCTTCTCCTTCAGTCTGTATCAATTCAGTATTTTGGAGGGATTCAAAAAGAGAAACCATGGAAGCCTAAAGGATTTTTCCCCTTGGGGTTTGCGGTGCTCAGTGCAAAATACAGTTTGCTGCATGAATAAGCAGAAGGGAAGGAAACCTACCAATATCTCGGGGAGGAGTCCACTTCTTCCTTTTCTCGGGAACACAAACATTGTTCCAATTTAACAACCCTGTAACCAAAGCCTTTTGAAACCCTGACTTTGCAACTGTCACAGAGTCATAGGCATTCCTGCGGAAAACCCAAACTTTCATTGTTCGAACGGAAATCTCCCTTGTGAGGGACTCTGTGAAATAAGATTTGGGAGGGGGGTGGAGGGGAGGACGCAAAAAAGCGAGCAGAACCAAAGATAACCGGGAGTGAAGAACGTGGGCCGTGGCTGAGTGGACCCGAGCCTCTAACATGTCTTCGGGCCCATCTTCACGAGGAGCTCTGGAATGTTCTCCGTGCCTCCTCCTGGTGTGCTCACAAGGGGTGTGAATGGGAACACTAAAGCCCTGTACATTGTCTACTTTAAATGACATTAATTTTCTCAAACTATTTTTGTTACTAAGTATTATCCTGAAATGAAGTATTTTGTTAGTTTTCTTAGGGATCACTTGTGTTCTTTCCTGTTGTCTGTATAACCAGTTTCCAATTAAGAAGATGAATAAAATTATACTCACAGCTCAGTTGTGTGTAAATTTTGTTGAAAGGTCACACATGCCTTGTAGAGCTCTCGTGGATGTTAGCAATCCCACGCGTCTGTGTGTATTGCTTAGACGTGCTTCTGTGTTCATGTGCCGGGGCCCTTACCCCTTTCTTACACGTGGTAACAGTGTATCCGGACGCGTGTTGAGCAGACCCTATTCAAGTCAGAGGTATGGCCCCTCCCCTGTGGGCCTCCTCTCCACCTGCGCTGCTCTCCGAGCTCAGGGGTGAGAATGGATCACTTAGGGCAGTCATGGATGTTCAGGGCGCACTCCTAACACTTTGAGGGGAATATCCAGGCAGCTTCCACGCGTGCCGTACAGGCCCTGGGCACCCCCTGCCCCCCAGGACTGAGGCTGGGCACACGTCAGCGTTCTGGGAGGGGCTGCTTCTCAGAACATTGCCCTGAAGGCGAAGCCTCGCCACGCTCCTCTCTGCTCCCTGAAGCTCTTCTCTCCCACCTCCCTTCCTCCATGGCTAGCATGTTTGGAGGAAAACAAGGTAAGAATGGAAACTCACTCCAGGTTTCAAAAGCAACCCAAACAAGAAATAAGAGAAGGCCACAAGGGATTGGCCCCCTTGGAGCGCCCTCCGTCAAAACATAAGCTCTCCACGGGGCGCCTGGGTGGCTCAGTCAGTTGGGCGACTGACTCGATTTCGGCGCGGGTCAGGATCTCAGCCCTGCTTCCAGCTCTGCTCTGGGCGTGGAACCGGCTTGAGGTTCTCTCTCCCCCCTCCTCACCGCCCCCCACCCTGGCTCACACATATGAGCAAAACAAAACAAAAATACCCTCTCCTACCTATTGTTTCAAGACGATAAATCTCTGAGAGTGATCTGTCTGGTCACGAAATGCCCCCTTTGGTCTGAGGTAGAAAACAGAGGTTTTGAGGCTCTTCAGCTAAAGATTCCAAACGCTGTCTAAAGTTACCCATGGTACCTGATTAGCATGGAGTATGTTGAGATAAGAGGTTCAGTTCAATGGGAGACCAGGAGTTTCCAAGGGGGCTTCTTATAGACAAACTTGCAGGAATATTTTTGAGGTGGTTAAGTATAGCACGACGTTTTATGCACAAGAATGTTTTCAGCCTTCCCTTTATTCCAAATACTTCCTTCTAAAAGGCTTTCATCTTTAGAGTGGAATCTGTTTCTTGAACCTGCATTGACACCCTCCCTCCCCCCACCCATCATTAGAAGGCTTGTAGCTCCAAGGCCATAGAATGCCCTTTGCTATAACAGGCTCCAGCACAAATCCTGAAGGAATTTAAACAAATACAGGAACTCATAGACTTTGAAAGAAGTGCATTTAAGTCCTATAATAGTCTGCTTTCACGAGCTCTTAAAATTGAACTACAAAATACATGGAGTAGATCGAAGCAGACATAGGTGAAATCATCTAAAAGAAAAGACTGCTCCCAGGTCTGACCTTCACCTTACTGTTAACTAGGTAGGTGTCAGCACAGCAACCGCAAGCTTCCATCTGATGGGAGAGCAGGTCAACCACGGAAGCTTAGGAGTGGAGGCAGACAGAGGCAGGGGGCCTTCAGCTCTGGGAGTGGCGGCCCGGGAACAGGTGTTAAGGGAGACGCCTGGGTGGAAATGGGCACGACGGGCGGACCACGGTTTAGCCAATGTAATCATTTACATCCAGCAGCCAAGGCCCCTTGTCTGAGCCTGTACTCACAAGCTACTTGACTTCCTGTGTAGATTCGCCTTCTAAGGGAAACAAGGCACTTGGCTATACTTGTGAATTTCTGACCCTCAATAGTTACTTTTCTTATTTTAATTAATAATTCAATTTTGGTAATAGGTTTTTGTAAAGGTTGTTTTGGGGTGGGTTTTTGTTTTTGTTTTTGTTTTTTTGCCTATACATGTCACCAAAACCCAAATCACCCCATGGTATTCATTTAACAAAGTTAAATTTCTGAGGCTACAAAGGTGGGTGGGGTGGGAGGTAGTCAGGGAAGGCCTTCCCGAGGATGTGAGATTTAGGCCAATATCTAAAGAGTAGGCCAGGGATGGGTGCGTGGAGGAAGGTGGAGGATGGAGGGAGCGGTGTTCTTGGCAGATGGAAGCTCGTGCATAAGGGCCTTGAGACAAGGAGATTGGTGCTTTCACGACGTAAGAGAAGACTGACATGACTGGACCACAGTGAGTGGAAGGGATTGGAGTGGATTTGGAAACCAAGTAGACCACTGCGGTGACACAGGAGAGAGGTAGGTGGCTCAGACTCCAGTGACGGCAGGGAGATGGAGAGACAAGAGGTGGAACCCTCAGTACTTGGTGATGGATTCATGTGGGAAGTGAGGGAGAGGGAGATGTCAAGGATGACTTCCTGAATTCTCACTTGGGTAACAGGGTGGATGATGGTGCCACACAGAGATGGGAGCACTGAAGAGTCACTTCTCCTCTCATGCTATACATCTTCCTGTCCAAGCCCATCTTTCCAGAGCTTCAATCCAGACCCTTTGCTCAACTGTCTATGCGGATTGTTCCAAAAGTACCGATTTCAACACATCCAGGGAAAAACTCATCTTCTTCAACTACTCTGTTCTCCCCTCTGTGCTGAGCTCTGGGGAAAGGTAGCACCCTCTAGCCAACTAGCCAAGCCAGAAACAGTGTGCCATTTTTAGCCTCATTCTCTCACCTCTAGGCAATAGCCAAATTCTAGGGATTTTACTTCCCTGATAGCCCCACCATTGGTTCATTTATCGGCAAATATGTACTGAATGACTATTGATTACATAATGGGAACTGGGACGGCCATAGTGAACCAGACAGTCATGGCCTCTGCTCTCACAAGAACTTTTTGAGGCGAACTGACAAGTAAATGAGTAAAGGGAGTAGCGTGGAGATGAGGATGAGAAAGAGGTAGCTGGACAACAAGGTTGAAGAAAGTATTTCAGTGACTTCTTCCTTCTAAGAAACAGAAGATAAGAACATACCATTAAATACCAGGCACCCATACTTGCTGGAATATTCCCAGAGTACTTTAGGATACCCCAGCTTCATACAAGATTTTGTAGCCTCTGACTAACAAGATTCTAAGCAAAAGGTGAGGCAGCCAGCGACAATGATTAGAGCAAGCAAAGTTTAGGGTCAATTCATGCCTCAATTAGTCCTCTCCATCCAAAGAGTTGAAGCCTCTAAATGATTCAACGTCAGAAGTCCCCATTGGGAATAGTTGAGTTTCAATTCAATTCCAGCTCAATGAAGCACTGAAAACAAGTGTCTGACATTTTCTGCTTCACGGTTCCTAATAAACATTGAGAAAGCCAGTTTCCTGTTTGGGTTGGGTCCATTGGATCCTAGCCCTTAGAAGCTTTGAATTATATCACAGTGACATGCAAGGACGTGAAGGGGAAGAAATGAAGCACAGAGGAAAGTTGGCACGGTGTCAGGAAATCTGGCTCAAGTTAAGTCCTTCAGACCACAGGACACAATGGCAGCTAGGACATGAGTCAGTGACCCAAGAGCAAGCACATCTTGGGGCAACGAGAGCACGTGCAAGCAAGTCATAGGTGTGGCAAATCCAACATGGAGGCCCTTCTACCTTCTGAGACCCCATGTTGGCCTCTCGACAAGAGGCGAGATTTGTGGTAGAAGTAGCCACATACAGCACTCGAAATCACACCAGCCCCAGTAGAGGTGTGTTCAAAAGTACGTATTGGATTTCAAACATATAAGACCAAAAAAAATTAAAAAGTAAAATATCTCAATAATTTTAATTGAGATGTATACTTTGTATCCATTGGGTTAAATAGGAATATATTATTAAATTAATTTCACCTTTAAAAAAATTTTAATGAGGTCACAAGAAAATTTTAAATCCCATATATGACTTGCATTCGTGGTTCATATTTTACGTCTGTGGGACAGTGCTTGGTTAGACGATTCCCAATCCCAGGGCTTTTAATGGCCTGCAAAGTCTCCATGGCAGCTCAGATAGCACCCAGCTGTTGGAGCTGAAACTTCTAGAGAATTCATTATTCCCTGAATGAATGGGTAAGAAGTCTTTCCTCTATAACATTGTGGAGACACAGTTAGCTAATTCTGTAGTGCCAACTTCGGGTAAAATTTTACACCTTTCCAGGAATACCCTCTGCACCTCGAGGATGTCATTTTTAAAAAATAATCATAACACGCCTACAGAGTGAGGAGACTGATTTTCTTGTGTGTGATACAAAGTTATCCTGAAGGCAGAACCTGGAAAGTGGCCTCAGACATGCTCGGACCTAGGGCAGCATTGGTGGGATGCATGGGCTGCCCCCCAAGGTGCCCATGTGAAGAGTGCAGTCTCCCCGATGTGCAATCAAGGCTCATCAGCCACAAGCGACAAAAACAGCGAAGCCCCTGGTTATGAGGCAATAGGGAATAGTGGGGACCATGGCGAAGTGAAGATTGCACACCCCACACCAGCCCCATCAAAGTATCCTCATTTCATATATTTTTAAACACTATGCTAGCCAAACAAAGCCAGTTTGGGGGCTGGATTTCTTCCAAGGGCTCCATTTTGCAAGTTCTATGCCCAGATACCTCTTATAAATGCTCCACAGTGTTTTTCAACTAAGTGCATTCGTCAGAATTATGCAATAAGGACCTTTGAAAACACTGTCCCACCCCATCCTGGGCCTCCAGGATCTTTAAAAGCTCTACATACGACTCTAATGAGCTCTCCTACATAAAAGCGACTACAAGTTCAGAAAACACAGAGACCAACGGAAGCTGGATGGCTTCCTGGAGGAGGTGTGACTCTGCCCTTGTTCTGACACATTTTCTCCCTGGCTCATCGGGACTCGGCTTTGGAAGCTCATTTGGGTTCCTCCTGGGTCCCCTGACCACCACCTTTTCTAGAACCACTGCTAGGGTCCAAAGAAACGATGCTTTCATTAAGGAGCCATGTTTGGGTGGGCCCTGAGATTAACCATGTGGACAGCATACTCAGAAGGTGGTCAGGGGCAGAAGGAAGTGCCTGTGGTAGAACATCTATTGTCTTTAAATGCCCCAACCTTACCTATGTTGAGTCAGCTGACGATAGCCTCCCCCTCCCATCTCACCCTCACCTGTCCCACAGCCAACGCGATGGTACAGAGTTCTTATCCACCCTCAAGCTACCGCGTGAATACTCCTTTCCACCTGCCTGTAAGGATGACCTAGACATAGCTACGTGGATTTTCCACAGACACAAGAAAAGGCAAAAGAAGAAGGGTAACATCATTACCCCCCAGGCCCTGCTCCACCCCTCCCTGACTGCACACCTCCACTCATTGTGTGAGGCAGGCCTGTGTTCCTCTTTCTTCTGGGGGCCTCCTTCAATGTCCACACCTGCCCCCTTGTCCTAACTCTGACCTTCATTCACATTCCTCATGGAAAGTATGCTGTCACCTGCAGTCCTGCCCCCCCTGCCTGTCGCAGGGCCCCTGAGGGCTCCCAGACACAGGCATGAGGAGCCCCTTCCGCTGCATCCTGGATCTGCTGGGTCAGTGCCCTGGCCAGACCGTTAAAGTTTCCGAATGCACCCTGGTGTATACTTGGCCACAAGATCCGTGCAGACATTGTAAGCTTAATGCTGGTTGTAATTTAATGTAAAGCATTATTCGCTTCCAGGCCATGAGGTGGGGTCTACGACCCCAGGACTCAGGGTTAGGTACGGGACAAGGGTACGTGCACCCGGCATCAGAATCCGTGCGCTCACACCTGGACCAGATCGGGCCACACCTGAGTGATCAGAGCCGTACGGAGGCCCTACGATGCCTTGGCCAGCAGCTGCCCACGCAACCTAAAATACCTCCCTGGACTTCCCAGTGAAAGAGCATTCTATTGTGACAGCTGCAACCCGTTAAGATCGCAGATATTAAAAACCTGGTGGAAGTCATTTCTCAGGTTTCTTCCCACCGAATAGTCAGCAAGAACAAATCCTATAGGAAAGGGATTCTAGAAAGATGAGTTTTGATGGGTGAATCCAAGGAAGGCGGTCATCTAGAACTCAGGGAGCTGTCGTGCAAAGGAAGGGAAAGAAGAGGAGGAGGAGGGAGGTACAAGAGGAAGCCAAGGACAACGCATGATTAAAACCCATTCCCTGCCGAGCACATCGCAGTGAAGAGAGAAGCCAACAGGCAAGGACCAGTCAGCTGTGTGTCTGCGGCAGCAGGGCAGGCCGCGGGCTTCCCTCCATGCTACTTAGAATATGGTTGTTTCCTCTTCCCAGAATCTTGAAATCCCAGCTCGCCTGCCCTAATGGCCATTTGTTGTTTTTATCTTCCCCACATACTCCCTACTTTTTTCTGGTAACAGCATTCCCTTCCCTTAAGAGATCTGCTCCTTCCCAATCATGGGGATCTCTTGGGGATGCCAACCTCAATACCCTCCCTACTCCCAGGCACGGGGTTGGGGCGGGGGGAGTGGAGTGGCTCACACCTGGCCAATCATAGTACTTCAATCTCCTGGTCATAGGGATTGGCCCAAGGCATAGCCACCTGACCCAAACTGAGCCAATCAGATTCTCCCCGCAGGAATTTGAAATCTGAGCAGACATCCCGGGATAGGAGGAAGTTGGAGCTGCGTCTGACGACAGTGGTGTGGAGAAAGGCCATGTAACACTCAAAGCCATCGTGGCTTCTTCTGCGGGCTCAACCCCCCCCCCCCAAGGCCAGGTTGCTATTACTTTCATGTAGTGAGCTATCCCCATGTCTTTCCAATAAACTGGTACTTAAATGAATTAGAATCCGTTTCTGTTTTTGCAACCAACAGCCAAAACTGATACGGAATGTTCGAGTAACATACTTAGAAGATAGAGTAGGCTGAGTCGAGATGGGGGAGTGGTGGTAAGGGAGGACCACCCCCCCCCTTCTCCTTCCCGCCACTGCCCTATCCCAGGCTGGGAATCTGATAGAACTTGCTCCATGGGGTTAAACTATTAACTGATGTATGTTATGACCCCAACTGTGTATCCCAAAAGCTAAAGCTTTTGGAAAGGCGTGGCAGGAAAATGCCAGGCTATCAGAGCACTCTGGCTACAAATTTGGCTTAGTTAGAGCACATCGTATGGGCATGTGAGATTCTCTTTCTGCCTTTAGCAAATTCAACAGACGCCTGGGGGTTGAATAATCGTGCTCTCTGCCTGTGCAAGTTATCAAGCTATGGTCTCGGACTTCCTCCTTGGCCTGTTGGCTTTTGCTAATAGGGTGGACCAGAGCGGGACTGGGAGGCAGGATGCAGGGAGAGAGATGTGCCACTTTCGGCAGCAGTTGCCTGTCCCTTGTCCCTGTCCCGTAACCTGACTCACCACACACCCCCCGAGAGGTCCCATTCCTAGATGGGCCCAGCCCGGAGGTCCCTTCCTCAGCTGAGTTCTGTCCCTGCCCTAAAATTCAGGTCCTGAGAGGAAGCAGCTACCTGGGAGGATGAATAGAAGTGGGGAAGCCTTATCCCCAGGCCCTTCCCAATCACATTCTATTATAAATCACCCTTGCCAAAAAAGCTTAGCAACTTCTGGCCTTGATTAAGTGTCCCTTACTGGGGGGCAGCCTGGAGACAGAAGTACAGACTTTCAAGCTGGGTTGAAAGGGCCCTCGCCTCACCCTCCATGCTTTAAAATGCCCTCATCTGACCTTCCTCTGGCCACGCCCTTCCCTACAGGACAAAAAGCCCATGGGACCCAGGGCATATGTCCACCTGGAGCCTGGGACCCCCTTCTAGACCTGGCTTCAAGTACCCAAGATCACAGAATGTTCTGCTCAAATGACCAAAGCCTGCTTCCTGGGCCCACGAGGGCCCCTTCCCTGAGTCATTCTTCTGAGGGGCTCCTGTGTTTCCAGGTTACACACCTCTGGGCCCCTGGTGCTGCTGAGACAGCTGATGGAGGTGGGAGTGAGGTGGGAGCTTATTATCATATCAACCCCAAGGCACACCCAGGCCCCAAAGCCCATGCCAGGGCCCCGCCCCAGTGGCCAAGTCTTGCCCCGTGCCCCTCAGGTGGGGCCCAGGTGAGCCCCAGATGGAGGCTCCAGCTAGCAGACTCCAGAGAAGCCACAGCAGCCAACCAAGGACTCACCCATTGGCTCACCTGGGCAGTGACTCAGCAAACATGTCTGCCTGCTTATTCACTGTCCTGACCAACAGGACACGCATCTTCTGGGCCAGTGGCCATCCTCTCCTCTTCCCTTTTCCCTTCTTTAAATGGAAGCCTTTATTGTTATTCTCTCCCTCCCCCCAAAAGATTACACACTGGGTGTGTTGTGGGTGGCACATTTATAATTTTGCGAGGTTGAGCAGAGCACATCCAGCCCTGAGGCGAAAGGGTATTCAACAGACTTCTGGTTGTCTCCCGGGGGAGGGGGGGGAGGTATGAGCAATGCAGTATTATCTTAAGCAGGAACATTTTTGAAATTGTGTATATGGGAAGAAGAGGGTGTGTGAGCTGGGCAGCAAAGTAACCGTTGTCTTTGTTTGGTCTGCACCCACCTCCCACCCCTGACACTTGCAGTCACAGACCTTGAACCCCTGACTGCACAGGGAGGCCCCTGAGCCAGGTTAGAACAATCACTGCACTTTACCACAGGGATTGGTTCAGGAAAGTCGTATGACAACAATTTCAGTTCTTCTGGCTGGAACTGGTAGAAAAGAACTCCTTTCTTTCCTGGTAACACAGGAAACTGTGAGTCCAAGGCTAGAATGTGAGTACGAGGCCGTCAGTGGCCATGTTCCCCTCTGTGTGGAGAGAGACCATCTGAAATTGGAGAGAATGAGGCAACAGGGAGGAGAGGGAGAGAGGCAGAGAGAGAGAGAGAGTGTGTGTGTGTGTGTGTTCTGGAAGGCCAAAGTGTCTGGATCTGGTCCCTGAAGTGACCATAAATTCCAATTCCTGTGTGTCTTCCTTACCTTCTGATTCTCTGGGCTTGCTCACCTTTTCTGCTTAAGATAGTATAGAAAGTGCAATTATCTCTTTCACCTAAAAGTCCCAACAAATCAACCAATTCTGAACATTTGAGTTGAACGGTCTTAAACCATGGCCTTTTACAACACTTTCTGGACTAATCCAGGTAAGAGATGATGGACAGAATGGCATTGGAAGGGAGAGAAGGAAGAGACTCTAAAGCACTTTGGGAGACAGAATCAGGACTTAGTGATTGACTTCACATGGGGAATAAGATGAAGGGCATAGTGAAGGATGGCCATCTTGGGCAGCTGAGTGGTCGTGACCGTCACTGGGAGGTGAAACAGAGAAGAGGCGAGTTGCGGGGTTTGGAGCAGGGGAATCCAAGTAGAGGCCCCCAGGAGGCTGCTGACCACAGTGGTTTGGGACTTAGCAAAGTACCTTGGGCTACAGATGATAATGCAAACCATGAGTTAATAAAATGACTCAGGAGAGCATAGGGAGTGAAAAGATGAACACAGGACCCCAGAGAAAAATCCACTGTTCAGCTGCATCAGAAGAAGGACAGCAGAAGAAAGGCCGAGAAGGAGCAGCCAGGGAGGCAGGAGGGAAACCAGGAGGGGAGGTAGCACGGAATCCAGAGGAAGGACAGATTCCAGAAAGAAGCCTTGAGACACCACATTTAGGAATTCCCCTACGACCTCGACCTCAGGAGGCAGAGCTTGGCATGGGGGAGCAAAAGCTGGGGAGTCTTGGATTCAGGAGAGAGCAGGAGTTACGAAGTGGAGACAGAGAGTCAGGAAAACTTTGCTAACCTGTACAGAGTTCTAAAAAAAGAGGACAGCAACCAGAGCTGGATGGGAGATGGGAGGGGGGCTATTTTAAATGTGGGAGACACTTGGGGTCATTTAAGTGACTTCGATTTCACTGCATACTCATACAGGATCTCATCTGAACCATACAATAACCCCATGAGGAAGTTTTCCCATCCTACAGACATGGAACCTGGACCTTAGACAACATGAGTGTTGGAAGTCCTGGGAATCGATGGTAGGGTTTGGAAGAGGAGACACAGTCATTCTTTCCTTCCCTCTACACGCCCACTTCCACCCCCTCATACCAAGGGCCCTGAGGTGAGA
The DNA here is from genome assembly GCF_017311325.1 of Ursus maritimus. Classification (NCBI taxonomy): domain Eukaryota; kingdom Metazoa; phylum Chordata; class Mammalia; order Carnivora; family Ursidae; genus Ursus; species Ursus maritimus. The sequence goes on along the minus strand of NW_024424230.1, from coordinate 27,139,318 downwards.
AAGGCTATGCCTTCACCAGGTCACACAGCCAGTAAGTGACAGCATCTGGATTTGAACTTGTGTCTGTACGTGTTGAGGTATCCGTGCTCACCGCTTCCAGGCAGCCCTCGTCACAGGCTCCCGGGCCTTCCCCTGTGCCCTCTCCAGCCCTACGTGGCCCCGTCGCACACCAGGGCCCACGGGCCCGCAGCAGTGTGAGGAGATGTGTCTGGGGGATGGGAGGCTGGCGGAGAACACACAAATCCTTCCCTTTTACTCAATAGTAAGTAATTAAAAAGCTGATTTTTATATTAAATATATAAAGACATTGTTATGCAGAACACAGAATCACATGAATTTCTAAGATGAAATGTGGGATTCCCATGAAATGTCTTGCTTACAGCTGCCAGTTTGGCCTCCAACCAGCTCTTGTTTAGAATATTTAGAAGAAAACTATGAAAAACAACTGGCAAACAGGATGAAGGGCTTAGTATGGAATTTCAGAATTTCCAGCCTGTCCCGCTCACCTTCCAGGCTCAGCAAACCCCACGGCCTCACAAGAACCTTGCTTGATACCCCCGTACCTCCCCTCAACTCTCCCTCCATCTGCCTTGGTTCTCCTGCAGCA
>NW_024424230.1:27102094-27138704 GCF_017311325.1 Ursus maritimus | reverse complement strand
CCTCCTCCACCTCATTTACCGGAAGCATGCTCACCTTCCAGGAAGTCCTCCAGGACTGCAGTGTCTCCCCTCGGCTAAGCTCTGAATTAAGCCAGCACCTTCACGGCTACGAGGCATGGTTGCATTATCCATCTGTGGCGTGGGGTTTGTCTCACTAAGCATCTTGAGAGGACAGACTGCATCTGCTTCATATCTCTGCCCACACGTGGAGCCAGAGACCGTTCCCAGAGATTCAAAACACCAACAGCCACCCAGTGTAGATTTAAGGAAGACTCACATCTGTAATCTCGTGTGAACCCCATAATAGTCCCACAGGGGAGTTTTCCCATTCTACAGATGTGACGACTAACACTGAGAGGCTAGGGATTCTCGCAAGGCCATGTAGGTAGGAAGTGACAGCACCATTCTCAGACCAGAGTCCGTGTGCTCAACCACCATGAGAGGGTCAAGGGATCTTCACAGACTCTGTTGGGAATAGAAAAATCACCTAGCAAAGCTGCCCCCCCATTTCTGACCCACAACATCATTAGATACGATAAAATGATTGTTGACGTAGGCCACTAAGTTTTGGGGTAGTTTGCTAGACAGCAACGGGAAGCTGGGACACCCTCCCTAGGTCTCAAAGGGCCCCCTCCTCAGAGATGGCATTTCACCCTTTTTGGTAGTGTTATCATGGCATATCAGGCAAAGTTTGTGTTGAATGCCCTCCCAGCTCCCCGTCAGTGCCCTGTCCCAACATCCAGGCTTCTCAAGGTTCTCTGCCACACCCAAGTGTTCCTGATGATCCCCTCAAAGTCCTCCTGCCCCCAAGAGGTACCAAACCTCAGAACGCTTCCCAGCCCTCCCGCCACCCTTTCCACTCACCTGTGTTCCCATTTTAAAGGAAGGATTTGGTAACCCCAAAAAAACTCCAAGGTGAAGACTAGAAAGAGACCAACTAAAACAGCACCTCTGGGGGAGGCTTGAGAGAGAGAACCTGAGCATTCAGCAGTCCCCCTGGTATTTCTTCTCCGCCTCACACCCCTAGCCTCCTCCACGAACTGGAGGAAGACCATCAACTTCACATCGGATGTGGGAAGATGCCCACCCTCCCCACCGCCCAGCAGTAGGGTCTCATGAATTCTTGCTACCTTTTATTTTTTTTTTTTTAATTTATTTGAGAGAGAGAGAGAGAGAGAGTGGGAAGAGGGGCAGGTGGAGAGGGAGAGAGAGAATCCTCAAGCAGACTCCCCACTGAGGGTGGAGCCTGTCGTGGGGCTCAATCCCACCACCTTGAGATCATGACCTGAGCTGAAATCAAGAGTCAGACACTTAACCGACTGAGCCACCCAGGCGCCCCAATACTTGCTACCTGTTAAATCTAAAAATGATGTGACACTTTGTTTTCTTTGCAGCGATGGTATTACAGATTTCATTCCCTTTTCAGGGAGAAAAGGTGTGCTACGGCCATTAAAACATTAGCATATGTAAGTTTTTTTCCGAGCCTGTCGAACACATCAGTCCTCCCCTGGGAATCCTCTCTTCTGCTCTGCTCACCACCTGCCATCCTTCCCTTCCAGCGCTGCTCTGATTATTAACCAAGAACCCACTGGAACTGGGATTGCCTTCAGCCCTGCCCAACTGGTTTGAACAAGCCATTAACCATATCTAAACAGGCCGTCCTAATAAAAAAAAAAAAAAAAGATCACCCTGGAACATAAATGTCACTCCCCTATTATGCGGCTGCCCATAAAACTCCAGACGGCTTCCTGTTTCCGGGTTTGGAGCTGGTGCACCTGCCCAGCCATGTGCCATTTTCCCAATGGCTCTGAGAGAAGCAGAAAAGCCAGAGTCCGCAGAATTGTGTTACTCTGTCTTTGTCCTAAGTCGGAGGCAGCACATCCTGTGGCCTTACCAGGTGGCTGGTCACCCGAAATATAAAGGTCTGTATAAAGACCATATCCGCTGGTGGAGAGCCAGCTCCACGTGCCAACACACACCTCCACCTACCGGAGCTTCCCCCTCCCCCTCCTCCTCCACATCTCACCGCCCCCCTAGGCCACTCTCAAACCTGGAGAGGCCCCTCTCCTTCCCTCTACCCCTCTGAAGTCCACTTCCAGCCCCACTTCCTCTCTGAAGCCTCCATGGACCACCGAAGTGGTCCTGGGAACTTGCCAGAAATGCAAATCCCCACCCACCCCACCCCCCCAGCTACTAAATAGGAAGCTCGGGGGTGAGCCCAGCAGAATGTCTTTGAACAAGCTCTCCAAGAGGTTCTGATTCGAGCTGCAGTTTCAGAATGGCTGGAGGACATGATCTAGACAGTCTCTCGGAGAGAAGAGAGCGCATACTTAGAGCTGGGCGTGAAGCCACATGAGGCCCTCACTACCATGGTCCTCGTGTAACTCTCAGGCTCTTGAGTCAACAGGCCTCATCCTCTGCAGAAAACTGCTAAAACTTTCCTGAAGAAGCCTTGCTCTTTGAATCTTACTTAAACCCATGGGATTTCAAAAACAGTCCTTTACACAGACTGTCGCCTCTTCTTGAAATAGCTCTTTTCTTCCATTGACTGTCTTCTATTTGTCCCTCAGAACTTGTTTTAGTGGTCACCTCTTCCAGGAAGGCCTCCTAGTACCTCTCTTCTCATGTCAGGTGTCTCCCCTCAGTGCTCTTCTGGCACTTTGTAAGTATCTCTGTTAAACCTGATCGCTCACCAGATGGAGCGAGAGGTGGGCAGAAACTGTTTCTGCACACCCAGACCCAACACAACACCAATCATAGAAGACGTCGTCGGGAAACATCACTGCAGAAGTGAGTGAAGGGAAGACGTGAATCCCGGTGCCAGTGACCCGAGGGCTCAGACAATGACTTTTGATTCTCATTAACCTCTAATCATCGATCATTCCTTCCTCCTGTTATAAATACCCAATGGCTGAGTGATCGTCAATGCTCATTACTGTTAGTAATTCTCTACAGCATATTACATGATCCAAGCTCTTTCATATCTACAAGCCCATTTGAGCCTCTCAGCAATCTTGTGAATTAGGTTAGACCAGATATTGTTTTAAGCATTTTAACAGTTGAGACAATGAGTCGCAGATATTAAATGGCCTTTCATGGTTACCGATTTCTGTAACAGTTATTTACTTCATGTCTCGCCGTGCAGGGCACTGTGATAGACACAACTGAAGACATGATCCTTGTCCTTCAGAAACCTATACTCTAGGAAAAATAGAACTCATCCTCCAAATAAACCACGGTACAAAGAGTACATAATAAATCCAACCTTGAGTGCGTCGGTCCGTTAAGGCGCTAGGAGTCTGGTGGACAGAGGAATCAGGGTAGCTAGGGGACACATCATTGTAGCAGGTGCAAAAACTGCATGAAGACTGGCCAGCCAGTGCCTCCTGGGCAAATGTAGCCCGAAATGCCACGCTCACCTCTCCGGATTTCTGTCTTCTGATTTTGGCTTGCTAATCCCGCGCTATCCTATTTGCTTTTTGATGTTGTAGGGAAAACATTTCTGTAATATTTTCTTCAGATTGTTTTAGTTGCTTTCAGAAGGAAGGTTGGCCCAGAGTAGCTGGACTGCCTCTACTAGAAACAGAAGCCTGATATGGGATCTGGATAGAGATGAAGATCAGAGCTTTCGGGCAGTGGAGGGACATGAGTAGAGAAATGAATCAGGAGGTGGGGCATGGGGTTGTTTGAGGGAGCTGTTGCAGGGGTGCCTAGAAGGGTGAGAACAGAAGAAAAAGGATTCTTTTTATTGGTTTCCTTCCCTCGCTCCAGCCAACATAAAGAATGAAAGAATGTATTGCGTTAATTCTCACACTGGTCCTTCTAAGCCTACTTAAACCCATGGGATTTCAAAACCAGGCAGCATTGTCTGACGGACTTAATTGCTTCCTCGTTGGGGAGCCATCGATTCCAACTGCCAGCTCTGCCTGGAGGAAAGGGAAGCCTAAGCCACAGACAGATTCACCCCCATCCAGGAGCAGCGAACCATCGTCCCTGCTCTCCAAGGGCCACGGGGCCATGGGCAAGCTCAGGGACTGCAGGCTGCACGGCCCCCAGCACAAGACCAGTCAAAGTGCGGGGCTCTGTGAGATTTCAAATGCCAGGGCCCACATCCGAGTAAAATCATCTCTGGCACTGGAGTGAAAACACTCTCAAACAGCAGATGCTTATCGAACCTTCTGTGAACCCAGCACTGAGCTAGTTGGCTCTTGGAAAGCACCAAGGTAGCAGGCCTTGAAGCCCTCACGCCTGAGGGACAGAATGAATACAGATGAGATCTCGTTATCCAATGTTAGAAAACTCTTTAAGATAATCTAATAGTTTTTGACATTACTTTTCCCTCTGTGGTGCACTCCCGACAAAACACTAGACAGAAACTCGGTGTATAAAACATACAATCTGCTTCTTTTAGAGAGAATGGGTACCTAGAACCCTACCCACCTGGCCCCTCCATATCTTTCATGATGGATGGTTGAAAATTTCTGACCTAGCAGTGCGCTGGATTTGAGAGTTGAGGAAGCTGGGTCTCCCTGGCTGAATGGAAGCAGCTCGTTCTTGGAGAGGGGGGGAGGCTGGGAGAAGGTTACAGTTCGAACGGCCTTGCAGCAGCCAGGTCTGGCATGGGAGGGAGCCCAAAGGAAGGGGGAATCCAATTGAGCAGAAGCAGCTAAAGCAAGCCTCATGGAGGAGGACCCGAGTAAGGTTATGAAATATGGATCAAGTCAAAGTGGACCCCTGGTTCCATTGCCCCCCATTGGATATCTGGCAATGTCTCAACACATTTTTGGATGTCACAATTCAGGAGGGGCAGTGACAGCTAGTGGGTAGGGGTCAGGGTGCTGCTCAAAGTTCTACAAGGCACAGAACAGTCACCACAGCAAAGAAACATCCATCCCAGTGGCCAACAGTGCTGAGGCTGAGAACGCCTGGAATAGATGGAGAGAAGGGGAGAGACGGCCGGGCGGGGGGATGGTGTGAGCCAACGCGCGGAGGGAGAATGTGCCCTCGGTGACTTGCAAATAGAGACCGCCCTCTTCTCTGTATGCCCAGCACCCATAACGGCTGTCAGATGAGTAGTTAGTTGTTGGCTAAATGAATGAACGCTGGCCATCCTTGAATTCTACCCTGGCTCTTGGGCAGAAAAGTCCTCTGATCAGAATAAAGAAAAGTCAGCTTGGTTGATAGTTTTTTCCCTGATTTCTCCTGCCCCACCTTTTTCTTCATCCTAAATATTTCCAGTCGGTTGCCTCTCTTACTCATTTATTCATCCTCCTCAACTTACACTCTTACACCCAGCCTGGTCTCAACATTCATCCAACCTGCTATCTGGTGGCATCCAGCAGGGTCTCGGGAGCTGGAGAAGGTGCCAGACCTCGCCCTGCCCCCTACCCCGAGCAGGCAGCTGGGGGTGCTGGAAAACTGGGTGTCCTCTTGTAGTCATCCACTCTCCAACCTCCCAGCTGTCCCACCTGTAGGTTTGCCCGGTACCAGCATGTCCCCAGGATGGACCCTCAGGCCCCAGAGAGTCCCACCCTCTTCTGGAAGCCTCTCTCAAATAACTGATACGTGCCCAGTGAGCCCAGATCCACTACACATCTTTCTATGCATATCCAGATGGGAGACATCTCCTTGAAATCTCATTGCTTCCCAGACCTCAACACCATCCATTTTATTCACGCAAAGAGCCGCTAGCAGGTGGAACGGCTCCAGACAGCCAACAAAGGCACCGGCGAGCCCGAGCCGCAAGGCGGCTGGTTCTCAGCCACAACACGTCCAAGAGACAACAAAGGATTAAACAACCGTCAGCTCGTCCAAAGCCAGAGCACTGTCTGTGGCTGCCTCCCCCTGCTGCCCTCTTTCCTGTCCCCACCCCGGGCCCCTCCTTTTCAGGCCCCACTGCTCTCTCTCTCCCTCTCTCCTTTACTCTGTACAGAACACTTTCACGATATTTGCTATCAGTCACTGACCCCTCACACTACCATGACCCCCCGCTCCACTGTAGCTCCAAGGGGCTATAAAAGGTCTAGAAGAAAAAGAGAAAAGCTCTGACCTCCACAAAACTCGTTTCAGGTTCTGGGGCGCAGGAGAGGGTGGAATTTCGCAGTGTTTGAGCTGGGGTGTGGGGACTCCTCCCTGGGATTCCTGAGCTGACAGCATCATCGCCTCCTTCGAGAAGCCCGGCTCGGCCCCTTTCAGAGCCACTTACCCCCGCTCCTCAGAGGAGCGCCATCAGATCCTAAAGCCTCCCCAGTCGCTCGTTCGGGGGTCACATGACTGAGTCAGTGCCAAAACCCGTGTTCAAATCCAGATGTGCTCCTCGCAAGGGCCGGGGCCAGAGCACTTGTAAGCGGGAGGACTGGAAGCGGCCGCAAAGCGCAGAGAACAAGGCCCCCCGTGGAAACCCGCTCTCCCGGGCAGAAAGCTGGCGTTTCAGGGAAGGTCACTGGACGCAGGTGCACTCATGCTAGCAACACGCACAGCCGATGGAAGGCCTGGATCTTCCTCCCCCAACATGTACCATAACCCAGATGCAGCAGGCCCGGGGACGGGCAGCAGGGGCGGGCCTGCCCCAGAAGTCCCGCTCTGCCTCCATCGGAGCCCCCGACGAGGCATAGCCTGGCCTCTCTGACAATGTCAAGCTAGAAAAGAGAGGCAGTGACAGAGAAAGTGGTGCGGCTTCTCAGGATTTACATCGGAGCAAAAAGAAAGAACTACCCAAAGCCATGAAGGGGACAAAATCCTTGGGAGGCAGTGATTTCTCTCCTCCCGTTGAAGCTGGATTTTAAAATAGCGTGGATACATAGAAATGCATGGAAAACACAAGAAGACCACATACAAAAACATTAATATTTTTCTCTGGATGCAGGGAGGACATTATTGTATTATTTTACATTATTTAATAATTTTTCTCCTTTGGCCACTTCTGGATTTTCACATTCTTTATCATAAACACATCTTCGTTTTATGATTTTATATATAAAAATATGTAATATGTACCTATATATGTTTCAAAGTTAATGATACTATATCCAGAAAATGGAAGGAGGAGCTTTACAAGTGTAGACTGAAATTCTATGAGGAGTGTAAAAATATCCAAAGTCCGGAATGAACAGGATTAAAGAAAACAGCCAAGGATTCCAAATGGTTGAGTCAAGTTATGCTCAGAGAAAGCAGAAAAGGGCCAGCTGGATCCTGGAAAAGGGGCTGTAAAGTTAAAGCAAGAACAGAAAGAAAGCAGGACTCATCAGCGCCTCTTCTCGAACATTTTCACCAGCGAAGGTTATCCTCAAGTCGGAAAAGGCCAAGTAGACACAGAGAAAGAATGCGAGCCTCACATGGTCTGTTAGTGAGGATTCTCGAATGCAGGAGACTGAATGCATCTGAGCTGATCGAGAGGAGGGAGGGGATTTTGGAGAGGAGGGTGGCTGGTGCCCCTGCGGGGAGGCCCAGTGCCATCCCCGAGTGCGAAGAACTATGGGACAAAGGTCTCCTGCCTGGAAGGCCGGAAGGAGGCCTTGGGGCAGCCAGGACTTGTGGGTCGCACTACGTTCACTCTCAGGGCTTTGTCCTTTCCCTCACTTCTCCTCTCTCGTGATTTCTGTCATCTCTGCTTGTCTCCTTCGCTTCACTCTGCAGAGACAGTCTGCATGTGGCAGGGGAGACAACTCTCAGTCAAGCCTCCCCTCCCCGAACCCAGCAGCCTCAGCACAGGTGTCTGTAGACCAGTCCCAGGCTCCCGCCAACCTTCAGGCCTCCCAGCCAGAACTGATCACTGTCGCCAAGACTGGGGGTTCCACAGCCAGCCGGGCCCAAGTCATGAGCCCAGGCCTGTGGCCAGGTACGGGGACTGCTATCCCCAGGACCGACAAACGGCCTACAGCCACACTTGTAAGAGAAAAGAATCAGAAAGCTCCTACATACTCCACCTGACATTCTGTCTAGGCTCAAATATTTTGCACCCTATTATTTTAAAATCAATTATTTTAAAAACTAATGTCCAAAGTGTCATTAGATTCACCAACAATAATCCTTGATAAATTATAGAACATAGCACACATTCCAAAAGGTGTCCTATGTTTTCTTAAGGGAGACAAGTAGGGTTTCGAAAGACCTTCTGGAAAGTCCCCAACATAGAGCCTGAGTTCCCCTGACATGTCCACGCGAAGCTCTTCTCCATCTGCAGGGAAGCAAAGTTGGATTAACGGTTATCGTTGTCTGTTGTTGCTAAGTAAGGTCCACCGAGGCCCACGTGCAGTGAGAGAGGAGAGCGCAAAGCCTCCACAGACCTACCACTCAAGGTGCCTTTTGCTTAGAAACCATGCTGGCTTTATTGGTACAAATAAATGGATAGAAAACTTGTCTATCGTTGTTCTAAATCAAAGTAAAAGAAGGTTGTGTTTGGATGTCATCTTGGTCTCTTCATGTCTGCCCCGAGGGACATAATAAAAGAATTCAAAATCCTGCCCCCAGGAATACTTAGTCAAGGAACAATGCTGGCCTCGGGTCAGGCCCTGGGCAAGCCATTGCCCTTTGCCTCACTGTGGAGAGTGGATCTTTTTACACCTAAGAGCATCTGATTGCTGGCTCCCCCCGGAGGGAACCAGGCAGCAACCACAGGCATAATAGCTTACAGGGAGGAAAGGGAAATGAAACTCCTTGACCCAATCTCAGACTCTTGGGTTCTCAAAATTTCCATTCATTACAACCAAAGAATTAAAAAAAAACTTGCCTGGGAGGGCAGCCCTGATTCTGGCTAACAGAATAATTACAGACCCTACAGACCTTTTAGTTTCATTTGCCTATAAAATTACAGAATGGCGTGTTGCTTGCGATCCATGATCCAACCCCTCTTTGCTAGAATGCCACGCTCGGGGAGAACGCGTCGGTGTTGGACACGGGCCCAGACAGTACTGAGGTGCGCTGATTCTCATTTGCAAGAGTTCTTTGTGAGTCCATGTCTCTTGGGAGCCTTGTGGACGGAAGACAGATTAGCAGAGTGGGCGTCAGGCAATCTGGATGCTCTGCTCAATTCGTACCGTCCAACGAGTCACTGGCTCCTACCAGTGCCTATCAGCCACTGTGCTAGGCTGGGGGGATACAGATGAAGGACAATCCAGTGTTCGAGGCTAGTTCACAGCTAGAATGATGGTCCAAGCAAAGAAAAGTAAATATAAAGTCTGGAGTTTCAGTTGCAAAAATTCAAATCATACATAGAAGGGAGAACAACTTCGTGCCCCTCTGCACGGCCCCCTCCTCAGTCTTCCCCCAAGAAGAAGGAATAGCTATCCTATTGGTGACATTGCAAGATGTAGAGTGAACAACTGTGAAAGCACTTCCAGCGTTATAGTATGCATCCAGGAACGATTACAACATAATTATATGGCAGGATGAAGGAATGGGAAGATGCCATACGCATCGAGGTGACAAGTTTCATAGGAAAAAGAATGAAATCCTCAAAAAATCAAGCAGCATTATAAGCATGTAATGTAGAGATGTGGACAGAGAGAACGAAATAATCAGTTAAAAGTTGGAAGTGGTTGGCTTGGAGGAGTAGGAAAATAGATGGGGGGAGCTGGATAGGAAGGGACGGCTATATTCTTGTAAAAAGCCTTGTATATCTAGTCACCCTTGAAAACGATGTACATGTTTTTAAATGGATCGAATTTTCCAATTTTTTTCACCTTGATAAAAATTTTAGCCAAATAAAAAATATTTTTGAAATGTAATTTAAAATAGATATTCACAGCATAGAAGCAAAATACTGGAACAATCCAAATGTTATCAAGAATAGAGTGCAGAACAGTGTGGAAAATGAATGAACTGCTGCTAATTCATCAATGTGGATAAATCTTAAAAATAAAATATTAAGCAAAAACAGTGACAAAGCATACATACGGCATGATGCGTTTTGTGCAAAAGTCAAAACTAAAGTATTGTTTTAGGACACATACGTAGATGTCCGAACATGCACCTACATAAAAGTGAGGGAATGGGGGCGCCTGGGGGTTCAGTTGGTTAAGCTTCTGACCCTTGATTTTGGCTCAGGTCACAATCTCAGGGTTGGGAGATCTGAGCCTTTCGTCCAGCCCTGCGTCGGGCTCTGCACTCAGTGGGGAGTCTCCTTGAGATTCTCTCTCTCCCTCTCACTCTGACCCACCGCCCCTCTCAAATAAATAAATAAATAAATCTTTTTTTAAAAAGTGAAGGAATGATTAACAGGAAATTCAGGGTAGTAGTTATCTCTGGCAGGGAGGGAAGAGGACGTGAGCAAGGAGCTCCTATGCAACGAGTAATTTTTATTCCAGAACTAGGTGGTGGGATCCCAGTGTGTGTGTGTGTGTGTGTGTAACTGTCATATACTTTTGTAGTCTTTTGTATGTGTTTTGGTTATTTATTGCTTCATAATAAGCTACCTCAAAATTAGTGGCTTAAAACAAAAATTTATTGTTTCTTATGATTGTGCTTCCAGCTGGGCTCAGCTAGGAGTTTCTTCTCTTTGTGGTGTTGGCAGGAGTTGTTCACAGGGCTGCACTCAGCTAGACACATAGCTGGGGTAGGACACCTACCATGGCTTCACTCACATGTCCGGTACCTTAGCTGGAGTGGCCAGAAATGCTGGGCACTGATGAGACCTCCCTCTGTCTACATGGCTTTTGTCCATTCTGTGGTCCAACCTGAGCTCCTTTATTTTTTTTCAAGATTTATTTATTTATTTGAGAGAGAGAGATGGAGCACGAACAGGGGAAAGGCCGAGGGAGAGAGGGAAAGAATCTCAAGCAGACTCCCCCACGGAGCACAGAGGCCCATGCAGGGCTTGACCTCACAACCCATGAGATCACGACCTGAGCAGAAACCAAGAGCCAGACGCTCAGCTGACGGAACCATGCAGGTGCTCCAGCCCAACCCCTTTAAATGGCAGCTGACTTCCAAGAGTGCAAAAGCAGAAGCTGACAGATGTCTTAAGGTCTCGGGTTGGAAGCCACAATGTGTCACTTCCACCACATTCTGTGGGGAAAAGCAAAGTCATAAGACCAGCCCAAAGTCNNNAGAGGAATCGATCCCATCTCTTTCTAGAAAGAGTAGCTGGATGGTGCAGGAATGGGGGCAGGGGCTGGCAATCATCTTTGAAGACAAGAGATCACAGTAGTATACCAGAGATCTCATGATTAGCAGGTTTTGGGAAAGTAAATTTAACAAGAAAGGCACAAGACCTATGAAGGGAACAATGAAACAAATGAAGAGTTGATTTCAAAAAATACCAATTCTCCGGAAGTATGTATATAAAATTCATGCAATTCCATGTTGAATTCAGTTATTTTTTAATCGAGTAATTAAAAATTAATTGGATGATAAAGTTTATAAGCCAGGAAGAGAGCCCTGCCCAGAAATCAAATTTTCCAGCTCCTTGATCTTGGACTTCCCGGCCTCTGGAACTGCAAGAAATAACATTCTGTCATTTAAGTGCCCCAGTCTACGGTACTTTGTCATGGCAGCACCAGCAAACTAAAACACAATATATATGAAATAAGATCAGAAAACATGTTCTTAATCAAGATTGAGAACCTAAAACCTATAAAAGAAAAGATAGGTATATTTGGCCAGGAAAAATTACAAAGAAAACAAAAGTCCTTTGAACAGTAAACTATCCCCTAAACAAACAATAGTAAAGCAACAGCCAAAGGAAAAATATTAATAATGTAGATGGTACAAAGTTAATACTTAAAACACACAAACAGCACATACAAATGTGGTAAGAAAAAGGCAGTCATTGCAAAGATAGTGGACAAATCAAACTAGAAAAAAAAAATCCAGAGTTGCATGTTCAGATAGTCTGCAGACATGGTAAGACGCTCAAATTCACTAGCAGGAAATAAATGTTACATAGCAACAAAATATCACTTTAAGCCCTTCTGAAGGGCAAAAAAACGCCGAAAAGCTATAACTCCTGTTGCTGGTGTGGATGGAGTGAAACTGTCCTACTGCGGGTGGAATACAAAATATCACAATCATTTTAGACAGCCATCTAATGCTATCACTAAAATTCCAAACTCATATGACTTTTGACCTTGCAATCCCCCTGCTGGGAGTCCATCCTATAGAATTAAATCACTAGTACAGATGTGTGAGAGCATTTGTGGCAGCAGACCTTAGAGTGAGGGGGAAAAATGGAATGACCATGAATAGGGGAATAGATAAAAAATATGGGTACAACCGCATCATGAATATTATGCAATTATTTAACAGAACAAATTAGACATATAACAGGTGGCTTAAAGGGGTCTCAGGGAGGCATGGTTGGATAAAAAAAAGCAAGTACAGTCAGGAGGTCATATGACTCACCAAATATTGCTGTACATGTAAATACTTGTGTTCATATGCAGATACAGGTATGCACACAGATCTTACATGCACGCGTGTGTGGGCATTCAATAACATGTAGAACAGGAGGGACAGTAGTTGTGACCTGGGGTTACCTGACTGGGGCAGGACACGATGCAGAAAGAGAAATGGAGGGAAGGGAGAATGAAGAGTAAACCAAAAAAGAAAAAACTGCGCACAGATGAGCATATAAATAATCATATTTTTTCAGCTATTAAATTTGTGTTTGTAGGAGGTTACGTGTCCAAGGATACTTTCCCCCAAAGCAGGAGGGCAACTGCACTGCCTCTACTCAGGGAAATGTGGTCCCTGGTCCCCTGCAGCCTGGACCTTGGAAATGGGACAGAAACAGCAGCTTTGGAAAGTCTCCATCCACCTGCGTTAAAATTAGCACAAGATTTGGCAAATCAAAACCACTATGAGCTACCACTTCACACCAACGAGAATGGCTATTGTCCAAAAGACAAGTGATATCCAGGCTTGGCGGGGATGCAGAGGAAAGGGAATCCCTGTGCACGGTCGGTGGAAATGTAGATTGGAGCAGCCACTAGAAAAAACAGGATGGAGTTTTCTCAAAAAATTAAAAATAGAACTACCATACGATCCAGCAATTCCACTTCTGGGTGTGCATCCGAAGGAAAGAAAATCTCTGTCTCGAAGAGCTACCTACCCCCATGTTCATTGCAGCATTATTCCCAATAGCCCGGGAGCGCCCGGGTGGCTCAGTCAGTTGAGCAGCCGACTCTTGATTTTGGCTCAGGTCATGATCTCAGGATGGTGAGACTGAGCCCCATGTTGGGCTCTATGCTCTGCACAGAGTCTGTTTGAGATCCTCTCTCTGTCCCTCCCCCTGCTCTCTCTCCCTCTCTCTCTAAAATAAATTAATTACTTAAATAAATCTATTCCCAGTCGCCCAACATATGGAAACAACCTAAGTGTCCATCAACAGATGAATGGATAAAGAAAATATGATTTATATATAATGAAAAACGTGATATAGAGATCTAGATCTAATGGAATATTATTCAGCCATAAAAAGGAAATGCTGCCTTTTGCGACAACATGGATGAAATGTGAGGGCATTATGCTAAGTGAAATGAGTCAGACAAAGAAAGACAAATACTGTGTGATCTCACTTACAGGTGGAATCTAGAAAAACCAAACTCAGAAACATTAAGAAGATTGGTGGTTGCCAGCGGTGGGGGTGCCAATGGGGTGAAGGCGGCCAGAGGGCCCAAGCTTGCAGTTATGAGACGAGTAAATTCTAAGGATGTAAAGTACAGCATGGTGACTATAGTTAACAATATGCTATACTGTGTAGTTGAAAGTGCTAGGAGAGTAGATTTGAAAAACTCTCCGCACCAAAACAAAACAAAACAAAACAAAAAATTGTAACTTTGTACAGTGATGGTTGTGTTAACTAACCTAATCGTGGGGTGGCTCCATCTGCCTGCAGCTCAGGTCATGGTCTCCCGGTCCTGCGATCAAGCCCTGTGTCAGGCTTTCTGCTCAGCAGAGTCTGCTTCTCCCTCCCTGTTCCTCTGCCCCTCCCTACCACTCGTTCTCTCTCTCTCTCTCACATAAATAAATAAAACCTTAGGAAAAAACCCTAAACGTATTGTGATCATCATTTTGCAATACATACATATACCAGATCGCTATGTTGTGTAGCTTAAACTTACACAGTATGTCAATCTGTCAATTATATTTCAAAGCCTGAAAATAAAAATGAATCATAAGATCTGTCCTTCTAGGGACACAGCCTTGAGCAGAAGCCCTTAGGCACCAGTCGGCCTCGATCTCAGTAGTGGATGACCCAGGTTGTGAGGCCAAAACCACAACCAGAACCAAAATCAGAGCAACCCCACCTCACACTCACCCCTGACTCCCCAGCTTGGCACTTAGTCACAGGGCTCTGCCCCCTTCCTTGACCCCCGTGCTGTGCAGCACCAGCGGGGGTTTAGGGGCCAGACCATCTGGGTCTACACCTCTCCCTGCCTCCCACTCGTGTGCCCTTGGACAGATGCCTTCTCTTCTCTGAGCCCCTGTTTCTTCATCTATAGAATGGGAATGCCACGATCTCTCAGGGTTGCCGTGAGGATGAGCTTACATACACAGAACACTCAGAACAAAGTTGGCATTCGCCAAGGAGTTGTTGATTCTCTAGGGACAGTTCATATTGTCACTATTTGGGGGACAGGCTCCAGGGACTGACTGCTCGTGATGGGGATCGGGGTGCACAACTTTCCTTGCGATCAAAGCAACATAAAGATTTTTCTAGCTTGCAGGTGGCTTTTCCAAATAACCTGAATGCCCATCCGGTCGCTAGTGGGAACGTGAACTGGCACAGACTTGGAGAAAGTCCTGAGGTGGAATATAGTAACTCACTTAAGAATAGGCCTGAAGCTCATAATGGGGCCGAAGGACTGGAGGCTGGGGAAAGGCTCAGTCTGCCCAGGATTAAGGGAAACCAGTCCTTCCGGTCGTCCCACTCCTGGAATCTGTCCTAAAGGCTTGTGCACCAACATGTTCTTTTCAGATTCATTTATAATAATTTAAAAGTGGAAACACCTTGCACATCCCCCAAAATAGGCCCATTGTTAACTAAAATAGGCATATGCTTTTGACAGCATGTCATGCGGCCATTTAAATGATGCTTACAGAATTTTCATGTCCCAGCACAATCCTACTGGTACAGGGTTAAGTTGTAAAAGGCGTGGAGAACAGAGCACACGCTCTTTGATCTCATACACAAAGAAGGGATGTGAAAGGAAGGGGACCGGAAGGGAATATACCGATGTTACCAGTGGGGAGGACACCCATGGGTGATTTCCTACAATCTCTTTATCATTTTCTGTATCAGTCAACATGTCTACAAGGGGCGTGCAGCGCCACGATGGCGGGGGAGGAATAGCTAAAAAGTAAAAATAAAAACAAAAGCTGGTGAGAGAGTTCACTCAGCGGCACAGTGGTCACTGGAGGTCCCACGTCTTGACAAACGTGTGAGCCGGGTCACCCTCTGATCTTGGAGCTTCCCCCTCCTGCACCACACTTCCAGCCTGGGGGGGAGATGCGTCCGTTCTACCGGCTGGCTCAGGAACCGGGGCCCTGACGTCCCAGGGCGGGGAGACCCGGGCGAGCACCGGCGGTTTGCAAGCTGAAACCCACACCTTCAGAACCACCACCTGAGCCCTCTGCCCTGATCAGGGAAAGCCTCTGGGAAGGGCCGGGGCTGCCGGCTCTTTGGAAGGACGGGAAATCGGTTGTGGGGAAATCAGAAACGTTTGTAAAGAGAGAGTGAAGAGATTCCAAGGCATCCTCCTCCTACTTTTTTAAGTTTGATGGAAGGTGCTGGTGAGCACGAACTTGATAGTTAATAAATTAGAGATGCAAACAGAGGACCTTTCCAAATTGGGGGGGGGGGGTGGCAGGGAAAAGGGGTCACTGAGCTGAGTAGAAATCGCAACACAGAACTGGTGACATTGGCCCTCCACCCCCTCCACCATCCCCTTCCGTTTTCTCCCCTCCTTCAACCCCTCCCTCCCCCCTCCTCCCACCGCTTTAAGCCACCTCCAGTCTCACCCCCCAGGAGGGACAAGCCCGTGAGAAGAAGGGCGTGTTTCCTTCTCAAGGTCAGAAGCAGGAGCTCAGCCCAGGGAGAGGAAGCCCAGGTGGTGGTTTTTGAGGTCCGACCCCAGGGCAGGATGTGGCCTCCATTGCCCTTCTCAGCTCTCCTGGGAGGTGAGGGCAGTGCCCACTGCAGAGGGCTGCGCTTTCTCACTGCACCGTGGGGTTCTCGGGGTCCTGGCCGCCTCCCCTCAGCTCTAGGGTGGACCTGGAGGAAAGGTGGTGTCACCCTCTAGCGTCCACTCTCTCCTGCCCCAACCGCTCCTATCTGGGCTCCCATTACCATGATCTCCCCTCTGGTGAGAGCTGATAAGGTGGAGAGGCCCCTCCCTGGAGTTTCCAGGCACCGGAAGGTGCCTTCACCATAGTTTTATAGAGGAGAAAAGGGAAAACACTTTACAGAGCCCTCCAACAGCCCCAGAGCTCCCAAGTCACAGAAGACCAAAGCTATGACAAATGCTGGCGCCAATCTGTGAGACTCAGGTCCTTCCTAACTACCCCCAAACATCCAACCCACCCCCCTCAGGGCTCAAAGAAAGGAGGAAAGGGTGACTAAACAGGACCCAGTTGTGCCTACGGCCTCTGACTTGTCCCCACGGTCCTAGCACCCCCTCACCTTCCACCCCCAGCAGAGCTCTGCGTGACTGAATGACTTAATACAAATTACATTTATTTGCTTGTTTCTAATCACGTCCTAGGATCTCATGCCTTCTTGATGGTAAATAAAAGGGAACAGAAGATGCCTCTTAATGACCTGGAAAATCAAGTTCATACCTTTCCCAAATCAGAATCAATTTGTTCTAAATCTAGCCAAGTCAGAGCCAGGCATTAGCAGAAGACCCACCCACTTGGCCATTCCCCACCCCCGTCTCCGAAGGCACAGTGAGTCACCCTCAAAGCCTGGCTTAACCCGAGATGAGTCAATATCTCCTGTTTGCGGACGCAGCCATTACTTTCTCTGCAGAAAAAAAAAGTGCAGTTGAACAAGCATTGACAAAAATTATCCTTCAAAAAACATCACCAGTCTAACATAGTGTCTAGAACCCCACTGTTTCAGACACTTCTCAGGGCAAGGACCCTTTCTAGAATATTCGATGAAGCTAGATCAGCATTTTATTAAGTGACAGTCACTATATCTCAGCGGTGGAGAATCCAGTGTCTGGACTGTGTTCCACCTTGGGTAAGGATGAGAAAGCTTGTACTGTACCAGCCCTCCTGGAGACGACAGCCGTCAGCTCCGGACAAAAACAAAACAAAACAAACAAACAAACAAAAAAACAACCCCCCAGTCTGAAGGCTGAAGGTCTTGGAGAGTAGACAAGAGCTACAGATGTTAGAGGAAAGTTGATACTTGGAAGAAGGAAACAGTATGAGGTGAGTACCCTGTTTTTATGCTCTCAGCCTGGGGGCAAGCTACGGTCAGCGTCCTGAGGGGTCCCTAAGACTGATAGAGACCCCACAGTCTTTGTGGCCTGAAGAACCAGAACCAGGGGCGACCAGAATTTGGGGGTAACCACAGCTGCTGGAAAGTATGGTGGAACCTGGGAAAGGAGAGGGACAGAGAGAAAAAGTCTCAACTTCCATGTATAGACTCTTGCTCAAGTTTCTGCCTGACCCCGAGTCACCTGTCTGCAGGACAGACGTTAGGCAGCCCAGCTAAGGGTAAGACGGCTAAGCTGGGATTTGAGGTGTCATCCTAAAAACAGAGTTTGCAGTCTGAGCCCAACCAAGTTAATTATTTGCAAAAGCAAAAATTCAAACCTTGTTGAAGGAATACAGCACACCCAGTCTGTCCAACATAACAATCGCACTATCTGAAATACAATCCCCAACTCTCTGGACCTATGAAGAAAAGGGGACCATGCCGAAGGCGAAAGATATTCAACAAAAACCAAGCTCAAGACAATGCAGATGTTGAACCGGGCAGGAAATGATGTCAAAGCAGCAATTCGGACTGTGCTAAAGGGTGTGAAGGAGCACGATGAGTAATGACGGGAAGACGGCGTTAGCAGATAAATAAAATCTACCGTAAAAAAGAATCGAAGGGAAATTCTATAACCGAAAAAGGCACTACCTAAATTTTTAAAAAATTAACTGGATGGGCTTAACAGAGTGGAGAAAACAGAGGAAAGAGTCAGTGAATCTAAAGAGAGATCAATAAAACATCCAACCTGAAGAATATGGAGAAAAACGATGGAGCCCATAGGAAAGGTCTAACTATGGACAGGACTAACATACACAGAGTCCTAGAAGGAAAAGAGAGAGGAATGGGGCAGGAAAAAAAATATTTGAAGACATAGTGACCAAAGAATCCCCAAACTTGGGGAAAGAAAGCTCGGCGAGCCTCAAGCAGTTTAAATGAAAGAAAACCGTGCTTGGGCACATTAGAGTCAAACTTCTGAAAACCAAGGGTAGAGAGACCATCTTGAAAGGGTGCAGAGAAAAGCGACATGTTACAGAGAAGGCAACAGTGATTCAAAGAACTGGTTTCAGAAGTGATGGAGGCCAGAAGACAGTGGATCCACATCTCGGAGGGCTGAAAGAAAGAAAGAAAAAATATAGCTCAGAATTCTATATCCAGGAAAAAAAATATTTATCAAGTATGAAGGCAAAATAAAGATTTTTTTCAGATAAAAGAAAACTGAAAGAATTTGTTAGCAGCAGACCTGCGTTACGGAAATGCCAAAGGAAATTCTTCAGGCTGAAGAGAAATGAGACGAAATGAAGATACGAATCTTTAGGAAGGAATGAAGGGCATCCAAAATGATAATTATCTGGTAAATATAAAAGACTGGTTTTTCCATCTTAATTTCTTTCAAACATATAGGACTATTCCAAACGAAAATTATAACACTGTCTTGTATTTATAACCTAGGTACACGTCAGCTGTCATACAAAGGAAATGTTCTTTGTCAGATCTATATTCCCCTGGGGGGTGATCAGTGGACCTATATGGTTGCAAGGGTTCTATATTTATGTGACATAGGACAATAGTTAATTAGACTGTGAAAGTTGAGACTGTATATCGTGATTGTTAGAGAGCCATGGGGGTGGGGGACGCAATGCTATATAGCAAAACTACCAACACGGAATTCTAAAAAATGTTCAGATAACAATTTTGAAGAGGCAGTTGCTTTCCCCCAGAGTGCATGATCCAAAAGAGAGAGCGGGAAGGAAGCCACAGTGACTTGGAAGATTCAGTTTCAGAAATTTCAGTATCACTTTTTCCACATTCTACTCATTAGATACAAGTCACTGAGTCCAACCACAGAGGAATTAGGCTTCACCCTTGGAGGGGAGGAGTATACTTCTGGACCTATATTAAAATCATCTCAACTCCCCAGATGCAATTGCCTTTAATCTTCTGAGTTCTTCCAGAAAGTATCTACACATAGAAAAGCTGATAGTCCTTTCTCCTTAACATAGCTGAAATCTCACTATCTATATATATTATTCTACACCTTGCTCCTTCCATTTGATAATGTATCTCGAGAATCCTCCTAAGTCAGCACATAGAGATCTATCCTGTCTGTAAAATAGGCTCAGAGCGTCCGACGCTAAGATGTGTCTACAGTACTTATCAGATTGTTTACCATAACAAAATAATGCTGCAAGGAAGATTCTAATATGTGTATTTTTGCCAGCTTAGGCAAAAAAGAAAGTTCTAGAAAGTAAAGTTCTTGGAGTAGAATTGTTGGAAGAGAGGATATACGCATTTGCAATCCTGATTATGTCAATTCATTTCCCAAAAAGATGACTGGTTGATACATTTGTCTGTGTTACTGACAGCCCATCTTCCTACCCTCGGGAATGCAAGGCTTCAATGTAGCTTTAAAATGTTGCCCACCTGATAGGTCCAACATGGTATTTCCTTGTTGAGTTGATTTGCTGTTTTAAAATCAGTGTTAAGTTGATCAGCCAATTTTATTTCTTTTCTATGAACTATTCCTATACCTGTTTATAGGAAACATATCTTTATCTATCATATATGCTGCGAATGTTTTCCCACACTTTGTCGTTTGCCTTGTGCCTTTTTCCCCCTACATAATGTTTAAGTTTTGAACTAGTCAAGTTTAAAATTAATTTCTAACTTTGGCGCCCCCAAAGTTAGAAGGATCTCCACTTTACGGTTCACTTTAAAAGTCATTCAGGCCCTTGGGGCGCCTGGGTGGCTCAGTCGGTTAAGCATTTGCCTTCGGCTCAGGTCATGATCCTGGAGTCCTGGGATCGAGTCCTGGGATCGAGTCCTGGGATCGAGTCCTGGGATCGAGCCCCGCATCCCGCTCCCTGCTCTGCAGGGAGCCTGCTTCTCCCTCTCCTTCTGCCTGCTGCTCCCCCTACTTATGCTCTCTCTCTCTCCGTCAAATAAAATAAAAATCTTTAAAAGTCATTCATGCCTTCTACTAGCACCTCCTTGGTTTCAACGTTTACCTTCAAGTAATTGTACCATCTGGAATATAGATTAAAAAGTAAGGACAATATCTAGCTTTATTTTTCTATCTAAATAACTCACTGGTTCTCCCAGCATCAGTTATTAAAGAATCCATATCACTCCAGTGGTTGGAAATGCCATTTTCTTAGATGCGCTATGTTCCCTCTGTTTTGCAGACCGTTTATGAACTCTGCTTTGTTTCATCAACCGACAACTCCTCTCTGGGGAAGGGCAGCTTTGAAGCACAGACAGGAGAAAGGTCTGGATCTTTGGGGTTTTTTTTTTTTAAGATTTTATTTATTTATTTGACAGAGAGACAGCCAGTGAGAGAGGGAACACAAGCAGGGGGAGTGGGAGAGGAAGAAGCAGGCTCCCAGCGGAGAAGCCTGATGCGGGGCTCGATCCCAGAACACTGGGATCACGCCCTGAGCGGAAGGCAGATGCTTAACAACTGAGCCACCCAGGCGCCCCAGTCTGGATCTTTGGCGCTCGTAGCCAGGGAAGAAGCACAGCTGTCAGGGCAAGGGGTGCTGTCTGAGCAGCTTGGGAGGGAGAGCAGGAGGAGGGTGAGAGGATTTGGGGATCACTGAGCACACAGAGAAGAGATCGATGTCTAAATTACATAAATCACATAATGGTATTTTTAAAAGCAATTGTACTGCTTCCCAAAGCAACTGAAACTAATAACGAGCACTTGCCCAGGTCCTCAGAGCACCTGCTTTTATGAACAAAAGATGGGTTTGCTAACCAGCTGGCCAAGCATCTCTAAAGTTCTTGAAATCATTTTGACCTCTGATAGGTATCTATTTTCTGCTACCGTCTCCCATCTGACTCTTGAATTCATACTGGTTTTTATCAGAATCTGCATCTGTACACATTCCATACAAGGGGGACCCCAGAGTAACAAGACGACCCCGCCCCTTTCTGAAGATCAGCGGCGTTCTTGCTATGGGAGCAACCAGCAGGCGAAGTCTCTGGTGAAGCTCGCCCTGTTGTCCTCGCTGCAGCAGCACGAGGAGGCCACCATCACCCATGCTTTACGGAGAAAATAATGCTTGCCCAAAGTCACACTGTAGTGAGTGGTGACGCTGGAAGTCAGTGCAGCGCCATCGGGAGGCCACACGGCCTTTCCCATGTGATCTATAGCGTAGAGGGGTAAATGACGCAGAGAGATTTTTAAAACTGGGGTTCCCAGAGAAGAGGAAATGGAAAGAAGACTAGGAAAGGAACAACAAGCCCCATCTTAATTCAGAACTAACAAGAGGATGTGGCCCCGTTTACCCCAGTAGAGAATGACTTAGGAAACCCTGAACTGTCTGTCCTTTTCCCAGCCTCAGTGGTGTGAGCTGCTGGCCCACTGGCCTGCTCTCAGCCTCAGACTCCTCAAGCCATGTCTCAGGGGAATCCCCTCCTCTCTGGAAGTCTCTCAGGGGAGATCTGATCTGATCTCCTGGACTTCCTGGCCACCCAAGCCTTGCAGACGGCCCCGTCTGTGAATTGGGGTGTTATCTTACCAGGGCATGGAATCAGCAGGTGCAAAGGAATGAGAAAATCCTTTCCACCTGTAACCCTGTGGCCTCCAACTGGAAATTCCTGCAGGTTCCTTCTGCTATTGCTCCTTGCTGCTACATTTCCACCCACTGCCACTCCTGAGGTTAACACCCTAGTTCCACTGACCTAGGCCAGCTGGGGGGTTCACTTTCACCAGATTAAACCCGATTAAGAGTGTCAGGTGACAGAGAAGGGCCCAAAGTACCCCCAGAAACAATCCTGGTGTCATGTTCCAACCCTTCCTTCTCGCAAGTATTCATACGGGGTGACCACATACAGTTGTGCAGGTTGTATACTGCACAACATTACTGGGCATATAAATCAAATGGCCCCGGATTCATACTCTCAGTGTTTCCTCAACTATGAGGACGCTGGCATCGATTTACCGCTCACCCTCCAGAGGCTTATACACATACATCCTAATCCTCTCAGATGGTGACTCCCAGGAAAACTGAGGCAAAGGAACTCAAAAGGAAAGAGCAATATTCTGCCTTCAATAACTGGGAAGATGAACGCCTTCTCCCGCTCTCCATTCTCCTCCCCTACCCCAGTATTCATATGTAGATCCATTAAGCCTTTGAGAGATTCTGCCAAGAAATTCATAATTGGGGCTCTTTCTAGAAGAGTAACCACATGCCTGATTAGCCCAGGACAGTCACACTTTATGACTATTTTACTGGTGGTCCCAACTGTTTAGCACTTGTCCCAGATAAATGTGTCCTGGTTTGGATAGTAAATTATAGTCACCCTACTGAAAAGCCACCAATGGGCCAGCCCAGAGAGACTGCGGAAAGGCAGCATCAGCGTATTGACCAATAACACAAACAAATAGAATCATCTAATTGAGCAGCCATTATGTATATATACACCTGTGTCGACATGCCAGTGTTATATGCATGTAGGTATGCGTATGTTTTACATATGAATGCATATATGTAACGTGTGTCTATCCATACACATACATAGCTACTATCTATCGAGTGTGAGACACGCCGCAACCTGCCAGCCTCTGCACTGAGAGCTCTATGGGCTCTGCATCTATCTGTATATGCACTTTAAAACCAAGACTGTGTTCTGACACCTCCAATTCCAATCCAGTGTCACAAGGGTCATTTAGACTTTCCCCTTTCCTTAACTGCAGCTTTTTCTCTCCAGCTGAGAGAAACCTGGCTCATCATCTACATCGTATCTGCTCATCTGTTCAGCGCTCATGGACACATACATAGTTTCAGAGTCTCCAGCTCTACCCTTATGAGAAACAAATTTACTAACTACAGTACAGTGATTATGCGCAGTGTTTTGTCTTAACTCGGGCATTCAGTCAAAACACGGTTTTCCCAAGAAACTGAGGCTAGTTCTGTATTCTCTCCTGCAGGCTAAGTTATTCTTTTGTAATACATTCAGGTGTTTTGTTATCTTTTGTATTCCATTTGGGGTTCTCCCCATATCCTGGTTAATTTCCTTAAATTACAGATGTAAAATTCATCCTTTGTAGTCTATAATTCCATACGTTTGCATTTGCAATTTGACAAATAGAATCATGTGTTCATGCCCCAATCATGATACGGGACAGTTCTATTCCCTCCAAATTCCCTCCTGCTGCCCCCTTGTAGTCAACCCCTTCCTGGGCCCCTACCCGGGTAAGTAACACTGATCTGTGTCCTGTCCCTATGGTTTTTGCCTGTTCCATGAACAGAATCATACCACAGGTACCCTTTTGAGCCTGTCTTCTCCCACCAAGCAAAATGCAGTTCGTTCATCCAGGCTATTGTGTAACTCGGCAGTGTGTTCCTTGCCGTCCACGCACAGCACTCTGCTGTCTGCATGTATGACAGGTGTCACTTACTGTGAGGGACATCCAGCTGTCTCTGTTTAGGGTGAGCATGAATACACATGCTATACACATTCCCACACGGACGTTTTGAAACGTAAATTTTTATTTCACCGGGTAGGTACCTAGGAGTGGACTGCAGGGCTGCACGGTAAAAACTGCTTAACTTCTCTAACTTTGTAAGAAACCGACAGACTGTCCGCCGTGGGGCACAGTACCGCTGTGCATTCCCACCAGCCACACCTGTGGCTCTTCAGCATCTGAATTGTCCGGATCCCTTATGTTCGCCATTCTAACGGGTGTGGAGCGGCATCTCACTGTGAATTGAATTCGCATTTCCTTTAAGACTAAGGACATTGGGCATGCTTTCATGACCTTATGGGCCATCTGTATATCTTCGCTGGTGAAATGTCTGTTCGAATCTACTGATATATTTTTTAATTATTCTTTTCTTATTGTTGGTTTGTGAGAGCTCTTTGTATATTCAGGATACAGATCCTCTGTCAGAGATGTGATTTGCAGATATTTTCTCCCAGTCTGTGGCTTGTCTTTTCATTCTCTTAACAGTGTCTTTTGGAGAGTCAATGTTTTAATTTTAACAAAATCCAGTTTACTATTTTTTAAAATTAGTATCCTTTGCCTCACCTAAGCTTACAAATTTTTTTTCCCTGTTTTCCCCCAGAAATTTTATAGTTTTATATTTCACACTTTGGTCTATACTATATTTTCGGTTAATTTTTGTATAAGGTGTGAGTTATGGGTCAAGGCCCTTTTTAAAACTTAGCTAGCTATCTGTCTATCTATCTATCTAACTTGGTATAGGGGCATCCAATTGTTCCAAAACCGTTTGTTGAAAAGATTGTCCTCTCTCCATAGAATTGCCTTTGGACTTTTGTCAAAAGTCAGTTGGCTGCATTGGTATTTCTGGACTCTCAGTTCTGTCTCATTGATCCTTGTGGCTATCATCCCACCGATACCACATTATCCTGGTTTCTGCACCTTTATCGTGGTTCTGGAAATCACGTAACAACAGTCCTCCCAATGCATTCTTCTTTTCTGACAAACAATTCTGGCTCTTCTAGTTCCTTTGTCTTTCCATATAAATTTGAGAATCTGCTTGTAGAAAAAAAAAAGCTTATTGATATTTTGATTGAGATTGTGTTGAATTAAGAGACGAACTTGGGGAGAACTGACCTCTTAAACGGAGATTTACTGAGTTCACGTATCAAACACAGTATAAGCCACTGGTTACACGGATTGAAGGAGAAATGAGAAAATAGGAGATTCTGAGCAGCCCAAGTATTAGTAACCAGAGGAAGCAGCTAACCCTCCCAGGGCTGGGGGCGGGGGGAGATAAGGTTACTGAGGTCTAGGAGCTCACAGGAAGGGGCCCTGCACAGCTGGTGGCCAGCTCTATGAAGGGGGCCACTAATGCTCAGACGATAGGGTGGGAGGGGGACAGACATGCCTGGCTGGTGCTGTAGTCCTGAGGGGACTCAACAGGCTTCCATTGTCAAAAGAATCTGGAGGCTGGACCCAGAACTCTCATCAGCTGCTGGAGCCAAGCTAACAGGTACTGGAAGCCCAGCTCTCACCTTCCAGTCTCTCTCTGTGCCTTCCAGTGGCCAGCAAGCGTGTCTGAGAAATGTGGTTTGCCAAGAGCCAGCCTCAGCATTGACAGCAGAGTAGAGAAACGAGGCTTGGGGCTGAGAGCTGAGCCCTCAATCACAGCACACTCAGTTGCACTGCGGCTGCTCTCCCACACGTCTGAGCGTGTCCAGCATAGGACCGGGGACAGGACACGGGGACACAAGTTTTTGAATCTGAACTTTTTAAAGTACTCTTAATTCAAAACAGAGGATCATAGGGGAAGGGAAGGAAAAATAAGACAAGACAAAATCAGAGAGGGAGACAAACCATAAGAGACTCTTAATCATAGGAAACAAACTGAGGGTTGATGGAGGGGAGGGGGTGGGGGGATGGGGTAACTGGGAGATGGGCATTAAGGAGGGCACGTGATGGAGTGAGCATGGGTGTTATATCATCACTGAACTCTACCTCTGAAACTAGTAATACACTACATGTTAATTACTGAATTTAAATCAAAAAAATTTTTAAATAACCTATAAAAAATAAATAAAGTACTGTTAATTCAGGAATGAAAGAGATGATATTACTACAGACCTCACAGGCATTAAAGAGACAATAAGGGAATATTATCGGCAATTCTGTGCCCACAATTTCAAGGACTTGGATGAAATGGACCATTTCCTTGAAATACGTGACCTACCAAAACTTACTCTAGAAGAAATAGATCATCTGAATAGTACTCTATCAAACAGGCTAAATTCATAGTTTTAAGCCTTCCAACAAAAGGAAAACTCTAGGCACAGATGATTTGGTTTGCAAGGGGAATTCTACCACATATTTCATGAAGATGTAATATCAACTCATAATCTCTTTGGGAAAACAGCAGAGGACACATTTCCTGACTCGTTCTGTGAGGCCAGCGTTACTCTAATGCCAAGAGCAGACGCAGACACTGCAAGAAACAAAAACTGCAGATCGAATCCCTCACGGACATTAACAATCCTCAACAGAATGTTAGCAACTTGAACCCAGAAATATGGAAAAGGGATAATACATCACCATCGGGCGTGGTTTATCTCAGGAACAAAAGGCTGGTTCCATTAGGAAAGACCAATCAATAATTCACTAAAGAGGAAACATCTCATGATTCTCTCAATAAAAGCAGAAGAAGGTTTTGAGAAAACTCCACACTAATTCACGCTAACAGCTCTCAGCAAACCAGGAGTCGAAGGAAAAGCCTCCTTAACCCGATGAAGACTGTCAAACCCTGGCCTGAACACAGACCTGCATCTCTTCCATACGGCTCCTTCTAGCGTCGGGAGGACAGGCTGGCCCCTCTGAAAATCTTTTCTTATTGAGAATATATTACCAAGAAACTAAAAAAGGAACTATATCTCATCCATTCTAAGAGGCCCATTTTTTTCACATTTTCACGTTTCTGAATTCTGGACACATGTTACACTCAATGGCATCTTACAATTATACAAAGGTAGAGAGGTTTTCTTTTCTCAGTCTCTTAGTGCTGGATAAAATAAGGGTGTGTCCTTCAATGACATCTTAGAGTTTATGGAATCGATTCTGTTCCAAAGTTTAGTTTTCTAGAGTTCTAGCAAACATGCATGGCAGAGACAGGCAACCACCCAGCAACACGAGTTCCCTTCTTCCATGGTAATAAATTGTAACTTGGCCATAGGATCGCCTTGCTCGTGACCTCGCTTCCAGGGCTCCCTTGCAGTGGGTGTGGTTGTATGACTGAATCTGGGCCCATGGGGTGGGAGTGGGTGTGATGCATACAACTTTGGGATCACGGATGACCAAAACCACAAGCCACCTGACTTAGGATTTCCGTCTTTCCCCTTGACCAAGCCTGATTCCCACCTTCGGCCTTCAACGGCACTAACAATACCGCAGGGGAAGGGGTTGAGGGCGAAACGGTATGGAGGCGCCTGGATCCCGGGATGACCAGGAGAAGCAGGAGAAGCAGGAGAAGCAAGCCGCCTGCCGACATCAACAGCTCACTTCGGGACAGACATGTGGGAGAGAAATCATCTTCTATTTTTTTAATCTATTGTATTTGAGAGCCGCTCTCTGTTTCTGTCTCTGTCTCTCTCTTCGTTTTAACAGATTAGCCTTTATCCCTAAAACATTTGCCTCTAGGCACGGATTGGCTCATTTTTGCCAGCTTCCTGTCGACCTCCTTGCAACAGCCACGAAGTTTCTGCCCCTGTGGTAGGATATTTCTATCTGACATTTTGATGTTCTGCGCACGTTGACATGCTTTTCAGGATTGATTTGCTTAATGATTTTACTATTTCCCTTTTATGCTGCTTGGTAGTGTAACCACTGTCAACGATGACTACATTTTGGAGATGATTATCCTTCCATGAATAATCACCACTTCAAAATCTGTATGGCCACAGTAAGATCGCTTCATCAGCATGAAAACCCACTCGGGGGCGCCTGGGTGGCTCTGACAGGTAAGCCTCAGACTCTTGAGTTTGGCTCAGGTCATGAGCTCAGGGTTGTGAGATCGAGTCCCACTGCGAGCCCCGCCTCTGCCCCCCCCCTCGGGTGCACACTCTCTCCCTCTCTCTCTCTCTCTCTCTAAAACAAAAAACAAAAACCAAAAACAAATGAAAACCTACACTGGCACACTAAAAATGCAGGAAGGAAAAGAGGAAAGGAAGGAAAGAAAGAAGGAGGGAGGGAGAAAGGAGTAGGAAGGAGGGGAGGAGGAAGGGAAGGCAGGCAGCATTAAGAACAGCAGTTTTTCCAAAGGGGCCAGCGGCCATGGGAAAGGGTCCTTCATCTTCCTCATGTACTTCTCTGTTTCCTGCCCTGGAAAATCATCCGAGTGCTTCCCCTGTTGGTTTTCCACATGACTAAACCCCACGGGCCTCATCGAATCATACCCAGGCCGCCTGACTGCCTCTCCCCAGTTCCTCCCGTGCCTGGAGCCCGGTGGGGCGCAGACCCGGGCACACCGCCCACCGCCTCACCTGCCTTCTCGCACAGCCTCCCTGGTGGTCTGGCCGAGCGCGGGCCGGCCTGGGGTGTCCAGACGCCTGCAACATGGAATGGTCCATCCGACTCCTGGCCTGCCTAGTGGGCGTCCTCCTGATGGGTGAGTCTGCCACTACTCTCTCTGGCCCATGCTCAGAACAGAACAGCTGCTCACAAAACCTTAGGTACCATCTTCCCTCCTCGCCCCTGGGGCAGCCGGGTTCACCCAGAGCCTCCAGGCCCACGGAGAAGGAAGCACACCTTGGGAAGCGGTGGTGACAGGAGTCAGAAGTTCAAGCCCAGGTTTTGCCTTGGGTTTCTGGTGACTTCTCTGGGCCTCAGTGGCCCCCCCTGTAGAAAGGCCACCCGTTCACCTGCTGCCATGAGGATCCAGGGAGATGACGGGCAAGCTCGGGGGAGGACAGTCCAGGCTCTGAGGGACTTCGGGTGTTGCCATCATTCGAGCGCTTTACGTCTCGATGGGCACAGCCCAGAGGGGAGGGGAGGAGGCACGCGGTTGTTTGGGGCTAGAGGGGGGGTGATTTCACACGGGGGACGGGACAAGTGAGAGAGGGCACCCTGACCACCCAGCGGGAACCCCAAGGGGTGAATGGGAACTCTTTGCAGCAGGCTTAAGTAACAACATCATCAGGCACTCAGCTCAGCGAGCCGGGGTCCCTGGGAACAGTGTTTTGGTTCCGGGCCATCTGCACGAGGATTGTGGGGGGGAGAGGGGCGTCCATCTAAATGCGGGTCCTGGCTCCAGCCCAGACCCGCACAATGGGAGCATCAGGCAGCGGGGCTCAGGGGTCTGCATGTTCAACCAGCTTCTCAGGTCATTTTTGTTTAAAGATGCATTTATTTATTTTAGGGGGGAGGGGGACAGAGAAACTCAAGCAGACTCTGTGCTGAGTGCACTTAATCTCATGACCCTGAGATCAGATTTGAGCCGAAACCAAAAATGGGATGCTTAACCGACCGCGCCACCCAGGCACCCTCTCTTGGGTCGTTCTGACGCACAAGTTGAGGGCAATCAGGATAAATGACAGAGGCCACCCTCTGAGCCCCGTGTGCCTCCTGTGACTGTGTCCTTGGACTCGGCATCCGTGCCTCCACGGGCAGGGCCACGGGCCGTCACACACCGCACGGTGACATCGCCGGCATCACAGTGTTCTGAGTCAGTCACCATTCCTTGTCTGGGTCCTGTCTCCATGACTGGATGATAAACTCCCACCCTCAGGCTCCTCTTCCTTCCTCTCGAGCATTCAACAGAGGCAGCGTCCAGTTCAGGTCTGGTTTGGATAATTCTAGCAACTACGCACAGATAGCTCTTAGCAGTGCTGGGCGCTTTAATTAGTACCTCACGTATGCCTCATAACCGTCTGAGAAAGGAACTACTCTATTCCCTTTTCACGGATGAGGCAACAGAGGCGCAGAGGGGCCCAGTGAGTGGTGTGGGTGGAGCTGGGACGTGCGGCTCTAGACCGGACCACCACCGGCCCCACCCCCGCTGCCCCGAGTCCCACCACACAGCCCAGTGCTGGGAGCTAAGAGGGAAGAGGCTTTCTTTTCCCAGAATGACCTGACTCAGCCATCTTTCTGGGGTGATTCAGGGTTGGGTCCCACTTAGACAGTGGGGGCTGGAGGAGGTGACCCCGCCCAGACGCGGGGCTGATAAGAGAGCGGTTCAGATGTGAGTGTTGACATCACACACACCCCTGAATCCTGGTTCTGCAATTTACTAGCTACGTGGCCCTGGGCAGGTTGCCTGACGTCTTGGAGCATCGATAAAGTGGGGACCCTGGTGCCTTGTGGGGTGTCGTGAAGGAGAATTAGATCGTGGATAAAAGCCACCAGTGCAGTCCTGGTGCTGAGTGATTGCACAATAAATGGCAGGGAAATCTTGCTGAAGTCACATTAACCTCGAGAGAGGCGAGGTTGGGTGGGAGGTGGTTTGGGTTTATTTTTTTTTCTCCTGTGGAGGGTCAATGGCTATGAATTCATCAAAGACAAAAAGACCTAGAGGAAGCCTGAGCAGTCACATGACCAAGAACAAAACCCAAGCCGCGCAAGCGCTCCAGCCGTGGGTCGAGATTTACCCGGGGAGGCTGCGGCATCTTGGGGAGGAGACCCTTTTTTCTCATACTGGCAGCAGCTTCACTGTTACAACGGAGAGGTCCGTGAACTAGGGTGAGGGGATCCCACTTTCTGAAACCCCGAAGCCCCTCTGGAGATGTTTGTCTAGGAGCCCCTCCATGTGGCCGGGGGCCTGGGCAGGAGGCCGGAGGGCTAGGCCGGGTTTGGCTGCAGTGCGGGAGCCCCGGGCTTCCTGAGCAGATGTCCACAGCCCCAGTCTCGTCCCCAACCACAGCTCTGAGCAAAGAGCCGGGGCAGGCCCTTGGCAAAAGCAAAGTGGGAGGAACTGGTCCAGGAAACCCCCTTCTACCTTCTGTGCTCTTCTCCTTCATACTGATGCCACTCCCCCCGCCAGCCCCCAGTGCCCTGGGGCAGCCCCGAATCTCCCAGGGGCTCATGCACACTCTCCCTCGTCTTTCCCCTCTGGATCCCCACAAATCTGCTTCTAGAAAGCTGGAGATGCCGGGGAACACGCAGGTGGGAAGAACAATGGTCTGGGAGCTCTGCCTGCTTGGGTGACCTTGAACGAGACTGCGGTCGGTCCACAGACCTCTGATCCACAGGTGGAGGGATCACGGCAGCCGTCATCCTCAAGGGCTTCTGTGTCAGGCCTGGACACTTCACCACAGCGCCACAAAGCAAGGACCCTTGTTCCTATTTTAAGGAAGCCTATGGAAGTCAGGTGACTTTTCTGGGGTGTCACAGCCTGGACTAAACTGCTGGAGTCTCCCGAGAGCAAGCCCCACCTTTGACATCACCTATGTGCAGTGGTGGGGAGCCCAGAGCATGGTTTGGTGCTCAGAGGAATTTACTAGTTCGGAACCACTGCCGAGAAACCAACCAAAAGGCAAGACAAATCACAGCAGTCGCCCTAGCTCGCGGCGTGCAGGGAAAGGCCTGGGAGGAGATGGGCTGCTGTCACAGGTCCAGAAGGAAATGGGAGAGTTTCAGGGGCCAGGATGCCGCTTCTGCTCCCGGCGGCTACACTGGCCAGCAGGTTGGGCTGAGAAGTCCTACCTGGGGTGGGAGAAGGCCGGCGGGGGGGGGGCATGGACAGAGATGAGCTAAGCAGGCACTCTGGAGACAGCACCCTGTGGCCGACACTGGCCCCAGGCCATGCTCAGCTGTGACTGCCCACTGATCTAAGATGCCCACGTGAACTACAAAAGGTGCGATGTCAGGGTACCACGTCTTCACCCCTGCTGCATCACCTCGAGACGTCTGCCCAGAGTACCTCCCCACCACTGCTCAGCGCCCCCACCCTGCTCCCTTGTATTCACACTCCCTTTGCAGGGCTGGTGAGAGCAGGGGACTAATGTGCATTGAGCATTTGCTGGGCAAGCTACACGTGTGACTTCATTCAACCCTCAAGCCCATGAGGAAAGTACCAGGTGCCCCATTTGGTAGCAGAGGGGCCCGAGACTTGGGACATTAAGTAACCTGCCCAACGATCCCCCAGAAAGTGAAGGAGCCTAGAACAGTGCCAGGCTCAGACTGGCTGCTCACAAGAGGCGGAGAAAGAATGACCACAAGTGAGATTGTCACCCAGATCCAGCTGTGCCAAAGCTGGGAGGCGTGCAGCATGCCCTGGGGCCCACCGTGGAGGGGTGGTGTTCAGGACCGCGAGAAGAGTCTGGCTGTCCTGCTGACTGCGGAGGTTCCAGTCGCGAGGCAGGGAGATTGCAGGCTCTACAATGAGGTGCCAGGGTTTCCAGTCAGGAGTATTCCCTCCCTCGTGCACGGCACCTGTCATAGGATGCTGGGAGCTGGGGTTCCTGCCAAAGCAAACGCACTTGCTCCCCAGGCAATCCCTGCTGGGGCTTCCCACCCTCACCTTGAGTCCCTGCGTGGATGCATCCAAAGTCTCCACGTAAGAGGGAGTCCAGGCGCCGGTCTCCTGAAACACCAGCCAGCAGGTAAACAGGAAACACAGATCTCCCCCTGACAGAAGCCAAGATCTTAACCCTGGCTGAAAGGGCCTCTGTGTGCCCTCTCCGCTCCTACAGCAGAAGCCTCCAGGGAGAGGACGGGGCCGGGGGAGGGAAGCCTACCATTTGTACCACACTTCAGGATGTTTCCCAAAGAGGCTGCCCTCCTGGGGCAACATGGCACCAGGGACACAGTAGGAACAGGAACCACAGAGGGTGAAGCCTTGGCTCTGCTTTTGCTTGGTCAGATGACCTTGCAACAGTCACGTGGCCTCTCTGAGCCTCTGCCCTCCCTTCTCCAAAAGGGGCTATTGCCAGTCCCTCACAGAGCTGCCATGCACAAGATATGAGGACTGTCTCCCAGCAAGCACCCAAAGCACTGCGTGCTCTGGCCCCATTATCTGGGCATGCCCTGCAACCCCCACGCTGCCGTCCTTGCCTCCGTGGCTTTGCCCACCTGCCCCCTTTGCTTAGAACGCCTTCAGTCTACATCAAGGCTTAGCAAATCCCACTCCTTTCTCGAGGCTTCGCTGAAACAACACCTCCTCTCTCCCGGGTCCTCCAAGCATTTCCCTGCCTAATATTTGCACACCTCTTCCCCAGCCCACACCACCCTCCCCAGCCAGCCTGATCACCCTACCTTCTGCCCTCTTACAGCAATTCAACATCAGTGACTACATGGTAAGTGCTGCATGAGGCGGTGACACCACAAATACGGGCACATACCCGTGGTCCTGCCCGCCGGAGCTTCGGGTGCCTGGGCAAGACACACAGTTGAATAGGCAATGCCCACAGAGGAAGTAGGTCTGCCAGGCCCGGGGCCCAGGGAAAGGATGCCAGACCCAGGCTTAGGGCTCAGGAAGGCCTCCCCCTTAGGACGACTCAGCAGAGCCCTGGGGGTGACTGGGAGGGAGCTGGTGAGTGAAATGGGCCAGGAATCTTGTTCAGACAAAGGAAACATTGTCGGTGTCCCTCATTAGAGGACCTGGCAGGCTGCAGTGTAATTCTGTGTTCACTGATGTGTCTCCCTTTCTGAGCGGTGAGCTCCAGCAGGCTGATAAGGTATCCTATTGATCTTTGTAACCCTGGCTTCTATCCAAGCGCCTGGCTTAGAGTGGGAACGTGTCTGATAAATGTTGGCTAATCGATGAGCACACGATAGCAAAAACTACCCAGGGAATCGGTACCTGGCTCCATGTTGCCTGCAAGACGCAGGAGGTCAGAGGAGGCTGTAGGGAAACTGAGGCAGAGGCTGAGCCTCAAGAGTGGGGAAACACTTTCTGCACCTGGGAGTACTGAGTAAACCAGCAAAACCTTCAGAAAGGGCTTCTCCAATTTGAAACTAGGCCCTTTGATTATTAACAACTGAACAAACAAGCTCTTAACTAGAGAGAAATGTCATGTCTTCCACGTGGGTTCAAAAGCATAATTCCACTTGTCCAGAAGAAACAAGATGTGGCTTACAAGCATATTGTGTGAAAAAAAATCTTGCGGTTTTACTTGTTTGCAAGCTCGGCCTAAGCCCGAAGTGTAGTTTTATATGAGGCGGAGCTCACACAACGCAATTCGTACCCCACGCGGCTGGTGCAGCACACCCCTGGAGACCCCAGCTCAGGCGCCGACGCTGCAAGGAGAGGCACGAAGCAGGCAGCGAGGAAGGGGAGGGGCAGGGGAGGTCCCGGGACTTCCACCAGAGAAGGGAAGGCTCACTGGGTCCAGGAGGGCCATGATGGGGTCCCAGGAGGGCCATCACCGCGAGGCGATGCACGTGCTCCCAAGAACAATGATGGTCATGTCAGTAGTGATAGATGTTGGCTCTGTGCAGGAGGAATGTCCCGACCTGTAGATAATTCATAGATGGGATAGGCTTCTTGGAGGATGGATGGTCACTGGCTGTGGGCTGAGGGGATTCCTACCCAAGGCAGGAACTACCCCCAAAGAGTAAAGAGCACTGAGCGCAGAGTCAGAAAAGCTGGGTTTCTCCCATCTTCTGTGTGACCCTGGGCCTCCATTTTCTGATCTATAATAATATGCCCCCTGCCTCACTCCCCAGGGTGTCTTGAGGGTCACGTGACATGATGCATACAAAAGAACCGTGTAAATTACAAACCTCTTGGGAAATATAAGAGCAGCTGTATTATTCCCTCTAAAGATCCCTTTTGTGAACTGCACTGAGGGCTCTAGCTGGGCAGACCTCCAGCCTGTCCTCCCTTCCTCAGGAAGACACCACCCCTAGCCTGATGCTGCGAGTCCCAGCTTCAACACCCTCCCCCACGCACCTGCTCACCCCCTCTCCAAGGCAGCACATGCGTGCACCAACAGAGGCAGGAACCCTGCAGCTATCTTGGAGCTGGAGGCAGACCACGGCTCCCAGACCTGGTCTCAACCATACTGGGGAATGAAGCCCAGAGCAAGAAGACAGCACGAAGATCTACCACTCGTGGTTTCTCGGCTCCCTAGCTGCCTTTTGGGAAGCGCCTTTGGCTTGACCTGGATTCGAAAGGAACCCCATCCACCCACTCAACACATTAATTTCAAAACCCATCGCCCCTTGCTGAGGCCTGTTCCCCTCTGTAAATGGGAGTGTTGGTCTCCTTGGATGAGCCCCAAGCTTCCATGCCTTTAGTGCCCAGACAGCTGGCTGGGGAGTCAGGCAGTCCCGAGTCCCGACCCTGGCTGTGCCTCCTAGCTGTGTGACCTTACCTAATTACTCAACTTCTCTGTGCCTCAGTTTATTACATGTAACCCAAGGATACTGTGCTTCCATCTAGGATCACTTGTGAGAACCAAAAGAGATACTACGGGGAACCTGGTCAACACAGAGGTGCACAGTAAGTGCTTTTATTATCACTATGGGGGGGTGCTGGGACTGTACCTTAACCAGGGATCCCGGGGCTTTTCTGCAGCAGGGTTGGTGTTGGGAAAGAGTATGGGGTCAGTGGGCCTGCTCGTGAGGTGGGACCGCCCCAATGAGGCAAAGACTCCCAGGGAAGGGCGGGGAGGGTCCAGGCACCTGGAGTGTCATGGGAGTCAAGATCCCGGGAGACGCCTCTCGAGTCACGGGGTGGGTTTCTGGGTGCCCACAAGGGAGACGCTCCCTGAGTCCTGCGGGCTCCGGGCACCCCAGCGAGGGGTCCTCCCCCCTAGAGTCCGCTGACGCCCCCGGCCGCCCGCAGGTGCGCCGGCGCAGCGCTGGTCCATGCAGGTGCCGGCCGAGGTGAGCGCGGCGCTGGGCGAGGCGACCGTGCTGCCCTGCACCTTCACGCACCCGCACCGCCACTACGACGGGCCGCTCACGGCCATCTGGCGCGCGGGCGAGGCCTACGCGGGCCCGCAGGTGTTCCGGTGCGCGGCGGCGCGGGGCAGCGAGCTCTGCCAGACGGCGCTGAGCCTGCACGGTCGCTTCCGGCTGCTGGGCAACCCGCGCCGCAACAACCTGTCGCTGCGCGTCGAGCGCCTCGCCCTGGCCGACAACGGCCGCTACTTCTGCCGCGTCGAGTTCTCCGGCGACGTTCACGACCGCTACGAGAGCCGCCAAGGCGTCCGGCTCCGCGTGACCGGTGAGCGCGGCGCCCTTCCCCCGGCCCGCCGCGTCCCCAGGGCGCCCAGAGCGCGCCGCGGGCACAGAAAGGGGGCATTAGCCAGCGTCTCTCTCTAGGGCAGGGGGCCCGCCCACCGGGCGAACTTGTTAAAAATGCAGAATGCTGGCCCCGAGCAGCGCTGAGTGGCGCCCGGGAGTGGGGAGTGGACATCGGAATGAAGCTCGTACAGGGTGAATGGCCCCAGCAACTCTCAGTCTAGGGGGAGGGACACGAGTTGAACAAAAATGGCAAGGGCTGCGATGGGATGTGTGCTCTGTGCACTGAAGGGCACCCGCAGCCCCCTGGGGAGGTGCCCAGGGAGCCCGCCAAGTGCGCAGTACTTTGCTAGACCCTAAGGAAGTGGGAACGAGGGTGTCCAATCCGCAGAGCAGTGGTCCTCAACCCTGGCTGCGTACTGGAATTAGCTGGGAGCTTTTAAAAATCCTAGCCCTCCCTGCTGTGGGGATCCCGTTCTGGGTTCCATTGCAGCTCTGCCAAGAACCTTCCATGTGCCCTTGGGCTGGCTGGGCGGCCTCTCCGAGTGCATGTCAGT
>NW_024424230.1:27101340-27102084 GCF_017311325.1 Ursus maritimus | reverse complement strand
GAAGCCCAGAGCAAGAAGACAGCACGAAGATCTACCACTCGTGGTTTCTCGGCTCCCTAGCTGCCTTTTGGGAAGCGCCTTTGGCTTGACCTGGATTCGAAAGGAACCCCATCCACCCACTCAACACATTAATTTCAAAACCCATCGCCCCTTGCTGAGGCCTGTTCCCCTCTGTAAATGGGAGTGTTGGTCTCCTTGGATGAGCCCCAAGCTTCCATGCCTTTAGTGCCCAGACAGCTGGCTGGGGAGTCAGGCAGTCCCGAGTCCCGACCCTGGCTGTGCCTCCTAGCTGTGTGACCTTACCTAATTACTCAACTTCTCTGTGCCTCAGTTTATTACATGTAACCCAAGGATACTGTGCTTCCATCTAGGATCACTTGTGAGAACCAAAAGAGATACTACGGGGAACCTGGTCAACACAGAGGTGCACAGTAAGTGCTTTTATTATCACTATGGGGGGGTGCTGGGACTGTACCTTAACCAGGGATCCCGGGGCTTTTCTGCAGCAGGGTTGGTGTTGGGAAAGAGTATGGGGTCAGTGGGCCTGCTCGTGAGGTGGGACCGCCCCAATGAGGCAAAGACTCCCAGGGAAGGGCGGGGAGGGTCCAGGCACCTGGAGTGTCATGGGAGTCAAGATCCCGGGAGACGCCTCTCGAGTCACGGGGTGGGTTTCTGGGTGCCCACAAGGGAGACGCTCCCTGAGTCCTGCGGGCTCCGGGCACCCCAGCGAGGGGTCCTCCCCCC
>NW_024424230.1:26939808-27101020 GCF_017311325.1 Ursus maritimus | reverse complement strand
CGGCGCCCTTCCCCCGGCCCGCCGCGTCCCCAGGGCGCCCAGAGCGCGCCGCGGGCACAGAAAGGGGGCATTAGCCAGCGTCTCTCTCTAGGGCAGGGGGCCCGCCCACCGGGCGAACTTGTTAAAAATGCAGAATGCTGGCCCCGAGCAGCGCTGAGTGGCGCCCGGGAGTGGGGAGTGGACATCGGAATGAAGCTCGTACAGGGTGAATGGCCCCAGCAACTCTCAGTCTAGGGGGAGGGACACGAGTTGAACAAAAATGGCAAGGGCTGCGATGGGATGTGTGCTCTGTGCACTGAAGGGCACCCGCAGCCCCCTGGGGAGGTGCCCAGGGAGCCCGCCAAGTGCGCAGTACTTTGCTAGACCCTAAGGAAGTGGGAACGAGGGTGTCCAATCCGCAGAGCAGTGGTCCTCAACCCTGGCTGCGTACTGGAATTAGCTGGGAGCTTTTAAAAATCCTAGCCCTCCCTGCTGTGGGGATCCCGTTCTGGGTTCCATTGCAGCTCTGCCAAGAACCTTCCATGTGCCCTTGGGCTGGCTGGGCGGCCTCTCCGAGTGCATGTCAGTTTCTTCCCAGGGCCTGCCACCCTGCCACAGATCCACGCATTCAACTCTAGATCTTGGTGAGGTTGTCTGGGAGTGGGAAGTGCCCTTGAAATCCTATCAGCAGACAGTCCCCAGGCCTGTGCTACAGCCACAGTAACGGCCACTGAGAATTCGCTATAGGCCAGGCACGAATCCAAGCGCCACACATGTATTAACTTGCCAAATCTTCTCAACGACCCCATAAGGTAAGTGATCCCCATTTTACGCATGAAGAAACTGAGGCACGGAGCTTCGGAATAACTTGCCCCATCTCTATGGGGTCCCAGGCACCGTCGCGCTAGAGCGCCTACTCCCTCCTCTCCGCCCCGCCCCCCCGCCGCCAAATCTCTTGGTGACTAAAAGGGACGGGAGGGGTCCCCCTTTGCCCTTGCCTTTCCCCTTGCCCGCCGCTGCTCTGACCGCAGTTCGCTTTCTCCTCCGACCCCGTGGCCATCGCCCGCAGCCGCCCCGCGGATCGTCAACCTCTCCGTGCTGCCCGGCCCGGCGCACGCCTTCCGCGCGCTCTGCACGGCCGAGGGGGAGCCGCCGCCCGCCCTCGACTGGTCCGGCCCGGCCCTGGGCAACGGCTCGGCCGCCGTGCCGGGCCCGGGCCAGGATCACGGCCACCAGGTGACCGCCGAGCTGCCCGCGCTAGCGCAGGACGGCCGCTACACGTGCACGGCCTCCAACAGCCTGGGCCGCGCAGAGGCCAGCGTCTACCTGTTCCGATTCCACGGCGCCTCCGGAGCCTCGGCGCTTGCCCTCCCGCTCGGCGCTCTCGGCCTCAAGGCGCTGCTGCTGCTCGGCGTTCTGGCCGCCCGTGCCGCTGCCCGCCGCCGCCTAGGTGGGTGCACCCCGGGCCGGGGGTGGGGGTGTGGGGGACGAGGGGAGGGGCGGGGGCTGTCCTCCCAGGTAAGACCGGCTGGCCGACCACCTGGCGTGACTGAGCCCAACAAGCTTTCTGCACCTGTGCCTCCTCTCGCTTTCCTCTCCCTGCTAGAGCCCAGGAGGGGGGAACCAGCAGGAGCCCATTTTACTCTAAGGAAGCAGAGGCCAGAGAAGTGAAGGAACTTCCCTCTAGCCTAGAGACGCGGAGATAGAGACCCAAAAAGGATAGCTCCGAGCCTTCACCTGCACCCCATAAATGACTCTTCCCCGAGGATTCTGACCACACATAGGCCTTCCCAAATAGCACCATTCCCTTGTGCTACAGTAGGTGTCTTGAGGACCTACTGTGTGCTGTGTAGGTGCTCGGAAGACAGAGATGAGTAAGACGTGCCCTTGAATGGGGTGCTGAGCAGGAAGCAAATGATTGCGGTGTGCGGGGAGGAGGGCTGTCCTGGGCCCTGGTAGCACAGAGGCCCAGAGTATAGCATGCCTCGCTCTGGGGTGTCTGGATAGGCCAGGAGGGAAGACTTCACCAGTTGGGAACTGAAGCAAGGAGCTGATGGTAATCCTAGCAGAGGGAGCGACAGGTGCAGAAGTGTGCACGTGTGAGCTAGCAGGGTGTGCTCGGGACCTGCCGTCCACCCCGCACTGCTCTCG
Source organism: Ursus maritimus (assembly GCF_017311325.1). NCBI lineage: Eukaryota > Metazoa > Chordata > Mammalia > Carnivora > Ursidae > Ursus > Ursus maritimus. The sequence goes on along the minus strand of NW_024424230.1, from coordinate 27,098,890 downwards.
CTGAGCTGGATGGGAAACCGGCTTGTGTTCCAGAGAGTGCTTCCCAGAGCCGCTCAGCCCATCCCGGTCAGTAGCACCCGCCTCACGCTGTCCTGGGATGAAATCCAAACTTTGTCCCAGTTGCCCTGGCTGTTGCCTTTGCTATGGCTTTGCTGTCTTTTCTTGCCGGTTCTTCAGACCCACCGAGCGTTCTGGGCTCCGCGGTCCTCAAAAAGGCGAGTTTTCCTGCTGGGCGACTCCTTCCTCCATGCTTCTCATCGTTCACTCCCAGTCATCTCTAAGGCCACTTCATAGCTGGCTAGCTAGTGTTTGTCGCATGTCCCCTCAGACCACTTTCCACAGTGGGGTGGGGTGGACAGCAGGGCCTGTTGCCTGAGGCTACCGTGGAAATTCATGCCCCCCCTCGTTTCTCTCTCTGTCCCTCACACAGAGCAGCCAGTTGCCCAGGACACCCCGCCACGGTGAGTACCTGCCTTCACCCACCCCAGTCTAAGTCCCCACTGGCTAAGGCACGCAGGGTTCTCGGGGCTCATAGCATAAGAAGAAATACCAAGCAAAGGGTCAGGGCTGGGGTCTGGGCCTCGACCAGGGTTTTGACCTTCCCTGCAGCCTCCCAAAGCCCTCCTCTTCAGTCTCCCAAGTCCTTCTTGGCCAGACCAGGCCATGCTGACCTACTCTTCCCACCCCTGCCCCAGCATTTACAGTCTGGGCCTCACACTGGCATCTCTCCCAGACCTGCCTGGTGTCCTGGTGTTGAAGGGTCATTTTTCTGTCTTATGTCTGCACCTCAATGTGATTCCTCGAGGCTGTCTCTTGGGCTCCCCAGCATTCCAGAATAGGCAGACTCACACAAAAGCCAGCTCGGGCACTCAGTGTCCCCCAGAGCTGAAGGCTTTGCCAACAAAATGCCGTTAGAGGTTCAGAGGGTTTAAGCTAGGACGTGCTGACCCTGCTGTCCAGGCTCCCCTTCTCTCTCAGGGTCTGTTCAAGTGAAGGTCTGTGTGGAAGAAAGAATCCAATTCACTGACCCTGGGCAGGGTGCCTAGGATGCTGGGGAGTGGGGAGGCAGAACACAGTCTATCAGGGCCTATTAGACAAGCCCAGGCGTTCCCAAAACTTGGCCCCTGCCTATGCCCTGAAAGCTGGAAAAGCCATTTTGCCAGCCCAGGCCCCTCTCTAGCTGCCTGTTCAACCATCCCTCACGTTCTTGAAAACCCATGCAATGTCCCTTTGCTTTGCACCTAAATCAGAAAGCTGAGGGTTCTGCTATGTACCAGACACTGCGTTGGGTGCTAACACTACGGCAAAATTCCCCAACTTCCGAAAACTCACATCTTATTGTGGAGAACTTAATAAACACATAAACAAGATCATCTTCGATTCTGAAGCACGAGCTGTGAAGGAAATGGACAGGGCCACGCAGCAGAGCCCTGGGGAGGGAGGCGGCCGCTGGGCGGGTCACAGGCTCAGGGGAGATGTGGGAAGGGGCCGAGGGGAAGTCACCGAGTGGTGGGAAGCACCCAGGTGGCCACATCCGAACAAGAGCGGGGGCCAGGAGAGCTCCAAGGAGGCTGCTGACCAAGGCTGCTCGGAAGGAGGTGGCAGTGGTGAGGGGAGAGGTGGGGAAGATGGAAGGCAGGGCTGACCAGGGGGCCAGGTGGGCAGCTTGAGCGGGGGAGGCAGCCAGGTGCCCAGGTTTGGCGCTGTAACCTGGGTGCCACCGGCTGAGATGAAGACGACAGGGAAACGGGTGCCGGCGCTCGCAGGTAGGTCTGAGATGCCCGTTAAGACATCCCGGGGGAGAAGTCAGGAGAGCAGCGGGAGCTCAGGAGGCCACGCCTGGGGACATCCGCGTGGAGGGCACTGGGCACAAGACGGTTGTTGACGCCACTGAGAAGATCCTCTCCAGAAGATAGTGCCTCCGGTGTCTGGGAGGCCGTCCTCCGTGGTGGCCTCCTCCCCGCTCCACAGATGCTGCGGCTGCCCCTTCTCCGACCTTAGTGAGCCCCCACGCTCTGGTGGACCTGGGCCGGGCTCCCATTTCAGCTCTCCTTCCTGCCTGTTGCTGGCGCACGGTTTGGGCAATTGGCGGCGCCCCCTCCTTGTGTATTGGGTGGTCACCCAACTTTCTCCTGTCCACAGGCCCCAGGCTCAGGAGTCCAACTACGAGAATTTGAGCCAGATGAGCCCTCGGGACCTGCCCACGGCCGCATGTGCACCATGAGGACCTTAGCCACTGGCATCGACTTGTGCCCCATGAGGAGCAGAGGCCAACGCCAGGCTTGGCTGGGACGGCCCTTCCTGGCTCCCAGCCACGTTGGCAGCCCCTTGCTGGGCGACCTCCCACAAAGGGTGTCAAGACCCCACTCACAGAGGCTCAGTGGTCTCCTCCAAGGATGTCTGTCCCTGAGCCCTCATGATATTTATGTCAGTGGGACCAGCATTTTGAGTGTGAGTGTGTGTGTGTGTGTGTGAGTGTGTGTGTGTGTGTGTGTGCGCACACGTGCACGTGAACTCCAGCACAAAACTCACGGACAAACTCTCGCCCTTTCCTACATAGAACGTCATCGTAAAACAGGCAGGACACTGGTCAGAGGGCCTCCCAGGCTCAGACTTGCTGTGTGGACCAGGGCACATTTTTCACCTCTCTGGGTCTCAGCTGGCTACTCACGAGCATGGACAATAGTATTCTTCCCTCCTGGCCGCTCGGCCTGTCAAGACCTGAGGAAATAATGGGGTGAAAGGACTTTGGGAAGTACAGAGCCATGTACAGATTGGGGGTGGGGGGGCACAGGCTCCTCCTTGCAGGCACCCTTAGGACGTGCAGAGAGTTCTTGGACAAGTGGGGCCCCCACACCAGGCTGGCTGAGAACGGGGATCCCAGAGAACCATCCTGGGGCTGGGCCTTCTGAGGCTGGGCTGTGTAAACCTGCAGTCCCAGGAACATCCACTCAGCGGTGAGGAGAAGCCTGGCACCCCTGCCTCCCGGGGTCTCCTCTGTGACTGCCCCCCCCCCACTCCGCCCACCTCTGACCCCATCGGCTGCTCTGCACTGCCTGGAGCTGGGAACCCCTGGGAAAAGGAAATGAAACACCCACCATGTCACTGTATCTCAGATCCACTGTCCTCGAGGACCAAACACTGCGAGGCTGGGGGGCAGTCTGGGCTGCAGGGCCCTGTGGGTAAGGCAGCCGCAGCGGTGGCCTCTCCCTGTGACCTGCACCCTCCCCAGACGTGTGAGGTCCGAAACCACCAGCAATTTCACCGCTTTTGCCCGAGGCCTCTCAGTTGGACTTTCTGGGGTGCTGCCTTCCACATTCACACATCAGTGTGAGCGTGTGCATTTTAGCTCCTGCCGTCTTTGGGGTCGGGGGTCGGGGGAGCAGGTGTGCTTGAGACCAGGGCAAGCTGGCAAGAGGCAAGGGCCACAGAGTTAGGGGACTGAAGAGGCAATGGGGACAAACTTTCTTTCCCTCAGAACTCTTCCCAAAGCTGGGGTGGTAACGCAGAGTAGGGAAGGGCCCTCGCTGACGCTCGTCTGGGGAGGTGGCCTGAAGCTGAGGGAACCTCACAAGTTAATAAGCAGGGTGGTGGGTGACGAGGTGCCCCTGCTCACCAGAGCCTTCGCCAGGTACGTGGGTGTCAGCAGCTTACAGTTAACTTGGGATCCATCCAGAAGTCTGAACTGTCAAAAATGCATTGGCATTTGTACTTCCTTGTACGAGGATACTGTGGGCATCTCTGCGGAGGGTCCTGTACCACCAGGGGAGAAGCGAGGGACACGGGGGTGGTGTGGCTTGAAACATCTGCATGGCCTTTGAGGCCTGTTTTGCAGCCAAGAAAAACCGTGACAGCAGTTCTTTCTCAGGGATCTGTTTTGTGCTAGGAATCGGGCCGGGCGTTTGGGGATGCAGAAATGAGGAGGGCATGTGTATCCGTCAGTCTGGGCTAGCTTGTGCTGTGGTAACCAACAAACCCCCAAATCACAGAGGCTGAAAACAGTTAGGGTTTATCCTCCCCAAAGTTACCCGCCCATCACAGCCTGGGGTTAGAGCTTTGTTCGTTGTACTTAGGGGCCCAGGCTCCCAAGGATCCACCATCTCTTGTGGTTGATTGTTGGGCTGGAGATAAAAAAGAAAGCTCTAGAGGGTCTCCCACTTGAGATCAGGCCTCATTGGCCAGAACTAGCCACGTGACCCACTCAGCCTCAAGGGGCTGGGCAGTGAAACCCTACCCTGTACCTGGAATAAGGAAACTCAGAAGCATCGGGAACCGTCCTGATGGCTCCACGGTAAGACTTTCCAGGATTTCTCAGCTTAGCGAGCGACAGAGCAGTAAGCGCAAAATCATGTAAGGGCAATGGTATGCTGAAGGCGCTCTGGGAGCACACGGAAAGGAGGACTGACCCAGGCTTGGGAAGGCTTGGAGGGAACACGGAGATGGAACGTGTAATGGGAAGAATGGAAATTGGAAGGTAAGGACAAAGGTGATTCTAAGCAGAAAGGATGGTCTGGGCAAAGGCCGGGTGGTCGGACAGCCTGATGCTGAGGCAGCTGAAAGTTGCTGGAACACGAGGATAGAGGCGAGGCTGCAGCAAGAGCAGTCTCCCACACGGTGGGTGCTGCCCCCGACAGCGCTGAGAAGCCGAAGGCTGCCCAGCATGGTGCCGACTCCCTGGACTGCCCAGCGCGCTCCTCTCACCGGCCTGACGCGGCACCTGCCCCGGACCCGCCACGCTCCGGGGCTGGGGTTTCCACCCTGAGACCCTGGGCTCTCCGAGCGGTGTTTCTGCGGTGGTTTTGGAGGGTCGCCTGTGTCAGGAGCACCTGGGAGCTTGCTCAAATCCCCATTCTGAGTGCCACCTGGGCCTCCTGAAAGTGGGCTCTGAGGGTGGGCGCTGGAACTTTAAATGCTAGTGTGATTTTGCCCCTAACTTTGTCTTATGATCATTTTCCAACATGCGCGCGCACACACACACACACACAAAGCTGAAAAAGATGATCACCATCTACGTTCCACAGCTACTATCATTTGCCGTATCTGCTAGCGTGCACGTGCACGTGTGTGCACGTGTGCGCGTGCATGTGCGTTTGGCTGAACCATTCGAGAGTAAACCATTCAAGACACCACAAGACTTCACCTCTAGATACCTCAGCTGCGTCTCCGGAGAACAAGACATGCTCCCCCATAACTTCAATGCCATCATCACGGAGCAAATTAACATAATTGAACAAGACCGTCTTACAGCCCATGTTCATATTTACCCAGTTCTCAAAATGGCTTTTTTAGCTTGTTGTCTCTAGCCAGGGTCCAGTTGACTCCAGGTGACTCTGAAGCAAGCTAGAGTCCAAGGCTCCCTCTGGCTGGGCCCAACTTACAAGGACTCAAGCTAACCAGCCCGTGCTCCTTCCTGTGCTGTGTGCAGTGTGAGGTAGGGCTTCTCAGAAACTGCAGCGGCAGCATTCCTCAAAGACGTGCACCTCTGATGGAGTGATTTCACATGCGGTGATGGGCCGTGAGGGCATCGTGGGAATCCCTCTGGCCCTCCCTCTACCAATTCGCTCACGGTGCACAGGCGGCCTCCTGCTTCATCTCCAGAGAAAGCAGCTGCTCTGGGGGCAGAAGGGGAGGGTGGCCAGGGGGCTGCACTTGGCCATCACCAGACCCCTGGGAGCCTGGAGCTGCCACGGGGAGGTCTCCATGGAACAGAGCCGCCGTCCTCTCCAACCGGACCATCTAAGAGCACAGGGGCTCTGTCAGGGGCAAGCAAGGACCAAGAGACACAGGCAACACACACAGTCTGCACATGGTCCCCGGGCCCCGGAGAAGTCACAAAGAGCCCAAGAGACTTGGCGTTTTCAAGACTGGACTCCCCAGCGTGGCCCAGGGCACACAGCTAGAACCTTTGCTTCCTCCGTACAGTGCTCCGTATGTCCCAAGAAGGGCTTCTGACAGCCTGGACACTGCCCTCCACGGTCTCTCACCAACGGCCCCTGGAGACAGGCAGCAGGAGGAAGAGATGACAGTGGCCCTATGCCAACCCAGCCCCGCCGACAGCCCAACACACTTTCCGTGCCCTTGAAGAGCTAACCTAACTTTCATACGGAGATGTGTCTGCTGGAGAAGCCCGGTCCGTGAGAGAATCTACACTGAAAGTAGGCCGTGCCTGGGAACGGAAGGGACGCACAGTGGGGCTGAGTTTTCACATACCGCCCCCTTGCCAGCCTGGACAGGAGAGCGGGGGCCCCACCGCTCACAGGGCCTCAGGCCAGTGGGACCTTAGGGACCCAGAGTCTGGGGTCTCGGGCTTTGTTCCACCGTCAGCCCTGGCCACTTAGGTCAGCGACACCGGGTCGCCCCCCCCCAACAACAGCCCCTCACATTTCCTGAGTGCCTCCACCTCTGTGGCCTCAGGGAGTTCTCGCTATAAACCCAAACCCAGCGAACAAGAAAGGCTGCACTTATGCTCATTTACAATGAAGGGGAAATCTCCAGGAGGAAAGTGGCCCAGTCCCAACTCCTTCCACATCCACCTGCCACCTCCTCTTCCCCAGGCTTTCCTCCTCTCCTGTGCCCCTTCCTCTGTGTCCTGTTTTATGAACTAAAGGGAGAAAAACATGATCTGCCAATACAAGAATACAGAATTACTTGGGATTGGAACTCTCTGGGTTTCCCTGGATTTGGGCCCCCAGACCTTTGTCTTGACAGTCATCCCCAAGTCCTGTGTGCAAGTGACCTCAAAGGGTCCCCATAGCTGAAGAGTGCCCAGACACTCACCTCCATACCTCCACCAAAGGAGGAGAGGGGGGTGGGGGAGGGTAAGAGTGGGAAGGAGGGGGAAGGGAAAGGGAAGGTAGGCAGAGAGGCCTTAAGGAAGGTTGATTAAGAAGACAAGGCAGGGAGCAGGTCAGCCTGGGAAGGCGGAGAGTCCATGGTAAATCTGGTCTAAGCCACAAATTTAGGCTATATTAAAATACGCTGTCCAGGTGAGAGGCCATGTTGGTCACTCTGACCAACAGACCAGGAATGCAGGGCTGTCTCCTAAAACGGTTTGGCTAACAAAGGAAAACCAAGAGGGAAGAGCACTGTCTTCAGAAGAGGAGGAGTTTTCAGAGGAAGATCTTGGCTCCTTCATCCTTAGATGGAGACCTTCTCTAATTCTGGGCCGTCCCTTGGTGCCAGGGGCCACTTCCGGCTGCATTTCCCTGGGCGTGTCCCAGCAAGAAAGCCCGCTGGTCTAGACAGGTAACCGGATTCGTACACTACAAGGAGGTGGCACAGCTGGCCTCAAATCCACTTTTCAATCCCTTAATCCTGTAGTTCTATTTGGAAAAGGAAGCCAAACCCAGACAAGGGTGGAAGAGGTCCTGTCTCGGGTAAATCCCAAACTGATGATAATCCCAAAGTGCAGACCATCCCACCATACTTTGGCCCATTCCAGACATGTCTTACAAATGTTAATGAAAACGAACAGTAGGAAAGAGCTCAGGTTCCGAGGCCCTCCCCTGGCAGCTCAGCCCTCCCAGGTGCCCCTCCCCCTCCCACCAACTCCAGCGTTGGGGCAGTGGAGCCTTCCGGAAGCTTCCTGTCCCTCCTCCTCCTGAGGTCACAACCACATCAGACTCTCAGGGCTCTCCTGAACTCTCTGGGATCACCAGTGGGCCTCCTGTCTCTGCCAGTCCCTAAACCCCCAAGCATTAAATTCTCTTTGAAACAAGAGGCCTTGAGTGCGGCGTGGTGACGTGTCACAATATATAGATTCTGCCCATTACCAGCTTTCTAATCTCACCTTTTTCTTAGTGTGATTTCTGGATGAAAAGACCCACCAACCAACTTGCCAAAAAACGAGACATGTCCACCACATGTGAATTATATTTGTATCTGGTTTATTTGCAGAATTTTACTTAAACCAATTCTCATTTCTCCCTGTTTCTCATCATTATATAAAAACTCATCCTTTGTACAAGAATGTAAAATGCTGAACAATGAATAAGAAGTGAATATTGCACATTTAATGACCAAATGAGTTGTGGTTTTTAAAGGCCACACGAGACATGTGGGAAGGAAAGGGTCAAACACACGTAGGAAGTACTTGCTGCCCCATAAGTGATTTTAAGCCATTGAAAGAAAAATAAATTCTAACCTTCAGTGCTCAATGAGACATATTACATCTGTACATTAAAAAATAAAAGTTTTATAATAAACAACATTCATTAAGTGATCTCATTATCCCAAAACGGGGTCAGTAGTTTAATTTTACTTTTTTCAAGTTACTGTCATCAGAAATCAGAAACCTATCCAGACTGGAGGAAGCATCAACTATAGCTTCTCCAGGACACGTGGTGGGTCTATGAAGCGTGAGGATCACCACGGACCAGAACAAGGTCAGTATGAGCGCCTGGCTGTAAGCCAAGAACTTGATCCAGCTCAACCCAGATTCAAACGGAAGATCAGTACGAGGATAGTTTAAAAAAAAAAAAAAAAAGCAACATGTTTGTTTCCAACATTATACTCTCCATTTTGTTTAATAAGACAAAGTTAACTGAGCAGAAAAAAATTCAACTACTACCTCAAAATAAGCCATAAAGTTGGTCCAAAGTGAAGAGCAGTTTTAAAGGATATGTGCAAAGTCTTATTATAAGCCCATCATGTAGACAGGGAGGAGACCAGTCTGTGGCAGAAACTGATGTTAAAGCAAGGTCTGGAGTTTGAATTCACTAACTGAATGTGCCAACCACGGGCACAGCTGCTGAGAGCCGATGCCGTCCACGGGTCCTGGGGAGTGGACTTGGCTGTCTGGCCCTCGATGCTGTGACTGACCCCAGGCCAGGGGCCAGGCAGAGGGCACAGAGCAGAAGGAAACACACTCTCCAGAAGCCTGCAGGTGAGGGCTGCCTCCAGTTTGTGCCCTTGGAGCCTCATTCATCTCCCGAGTCCCGGCCTGGCTACTCACGGACACAGCCATTTTGGCGTACCATGGGCTAACTTGGGTACTTTTCCCCAAAAGCAGCCCTGTTAGACACTGGGGGGAAGAGGGCCAACTGAAGGCACTAAGCATTTAGCCTGAAGACTAAGAGGTGGACTAAGAGGTGTGATGAGGTCTGGAAATGTTGGCAGATTTGTCTGAGGAATAGAAGAGCAGCCCCGGCCTGGCCTGCTCCAGCCAAACAATTATCAATGTTATCAGGCCAGTTTTGGCACAACATAAATCAGAACTACAGAGAGCTGGCCACTGGCCAACTGGGCTTGCCCATGAGGGGTGGGACTACTGGCCTGGGGGAGGAGGGAAGGGCAGAGGAGAACCAGGAGGGGGGTCAAGAGGGGAGGCTGGAAGAGCAGGCCTGGGGATCCCTGCTGAATGAGAAGTGGGACCACATGAACTGTAATGTCCCTGCTGACTTTAAAAATCACGATTCTACAGCATTTGCTTCCTGCTCCAGAAGAAATCATTAATCTGCGTTGTTAAAAACCCAGTAGAGGGGCGCCTGGGTGGCGCAGTCGTTAAAGCGTCTGCCTTCGGCTCAGGGCGTGATCCCGGCGTACCGGGATCGAGTCCCACATCGGGCTCCTCTGCTGTGAGCCTGCTTCTTCCTCTCCCACTCCCCCTGCTGTGTTCCCTCTCTCGCTGGCTGTCTCTCTGTCACATAAATAAATAAAATCTTTAAAAAAAAAAAAAAAAACCCAGTAGAAAACTATGTATCACCTTCATTCAAAAGGAAGAAAGGGCATGGACACTCTACCTTGTACAACGTGGACATTCTGACTTTAGTAACCGATCGGGTTACTTTTAGTAACCTTTAACTTGGTTAAAGCGAGGTTTGGCTACGCTGGGGGTTTGCATTTTCTGGATAGGCTCGCCCCTGCCTCAGAACTGAGTGACTCCGGCAACCCCAGGAAGCAGATGTGACTGAGCCCCCAAAAGATCATGAGGTTCTCTGCGTGCCTAGGAGCTCTGGGAACATGCCGGGTGGGTCCTAGCTCCCCCATCAGGCTGAGCACACACATCCGCACAACCTCTGTCCTCGGCGTCTGCGCCTCCCAGCTTTCCGCCGTGTTCACCTGTCGCAGTCAGGCACAGGAGCCAGGAGAGGGGGGAGACGGAGGGTGCCTCTCCGACCATCCTCCATGTGCTGCAGAGTGGCGGGGAGACGGGAGCAGCACAGGGGAGGAGCTTGTCATCGACCAGGAAGCTGCCAGACATCCCAGTCCGAAGCAGGTGCCACCCATGGCACATGCGGGGAAGGTGTGGGCTAGCTCGCCTCCACCACTGCCTGGGGTGGGCGGCCCGGGTCCAGCCGGGTCCAGCCGGATCCGCACAGCCACACGGTAACGGTCTCGGAAACGGGCCCTGCGCGCTCCGCAGGCAGGCCGACTACTATTGGCAGCCAAGGCGCACTACTGCTGAAAGCCAACGGGGAGGCCGGTCTCTTCTGCCCCAGGAGGCTACAGCAGCACTGCCACCTTCTGAACTATCTCACTGTCTTTAAAGCGCTTTCTTGGCCCAGAGGCGCTCCGAGGCGGCTACGCTGTGAGCCAAGCTTCCACTGTTGCTAAGCCCGACGGAGCCAGAGAGGAAGTACGTTCACCGACCACCTCTGATAATCAAGTTCCAGTGTCAAATAAAATAGAGGGCATCAAGCATAAAAGTCTGCATCAACTTTAACTGAAATACTTGACAAGATACTGTGAGATCCCTAAAATTCATATTCTTGCCAGCTACAACCAAAGATTGATTTTATTTTTTATAGTTTTTACAGACCAAACACATTATAAATATTACAAACCTTTGAAAATTAATAGGTTAATCATAATTTTCTTTAAAATGTACATACTGTCACTCAAAAATTTCACATTCTAGGATACCAATAATTACAGCTTCCTCAGAGAAAACAGCACACAAAACCCCTCCTGTCATAAAATCTTTGTTGCCAGATAAGCCACCGAACTGCTCACAGCTTCTAACGCTTCCTTACACAGCACGGGGAAGCTCTGCGACGCGCCCCTCTGAGATGGCCACCTCGTGACCTACACAGACTTGGGGGCTGCACGGGGATGATCTCTATCTGTGAGGCAGAAGTGTTCAGTCCAGCTAGAGAAGTTTGAAATGAAGAGCAGCTCCCGCACAACGTCCACATGTTGGGGGAAGCGCTCTATAAGGATATCTGAAAGCAGATTTTCACTCCGTTAACCTAGATCCCTACCCCCTGCTAAGAGCTCTCAGTTCAGATATTTTTAGGTAAATATCCTTGGGTTATAAGTAACTCATGAACAGAAGACATATTATGCAAGCTGAACAAACAAAATCAATTCTGAGCCAAGAGAATTAGGAAGACAAAAGCCAAACTGTTCATTCCAGGGGGGAAATGACGAGAGCAAGCAGCCGGCGCACTCTGGACAGGCACTGGTAATGAGTGAGCTGTTACCAACAGAAGGCACAGGGCTAAAGGGAAAAGCCAAGTTTCCACGGACAAGTGCTTCAGCAGGTGCTAACTTCACCTGAGTTTAAATGTAGATGAAGAAACACGCAGGGACCAGAGCATCAAGTTCTCAGACTCTGTCTCTCTCTCTAGACAGCAAGGCCTTCTGATTTCAAGCCCGGTGTCTAAAAAGAGTTGTGAACTCTGATGTCTACAGGGACGGAGGAAGTGACGTGAATGAGGGAATGGGCCAGGGTAGGTTCCACAGGGATTATGTCTACAGTGACCACACTCTCCACCATGGGGGTCACACAAAACACGCCTGGGCAGTGTGCTCATCACACGCCACCAGCGTGCCACCTCAGTCGACAGGGACGTTCCTTCTCCATGAGGACCAAAGCTGGACGGAAATGGACTTGTCACCATCTCTGCTGTCCACTACAATCGGGATCAAGTGGCCACATTTTAGACAACGACTCACTTGATAATTCAGCATTCTTATCTCCATTCTGAAGGAAGTGATACTTTTAAGCTGGTGTATTTCCCCACATGTGAGAAATGCAGAAATTTTCCAAGCTTCTTTTACCTTGAAGAAACACAAATGGGGTTCAAAAGTGAGGGTTCTACATGATTCCCAAAGCAGTTAGATCTGGCACAGCAGTCTTGAGATTTAAACAAAACAGGGAAGACAGAAATGGAGACCCAAAAAGAGCCCCGTGCAGGGTCCTATGAGGTGACTGGGGGCCCAACAGCTGAGAGTGGTTCTGTGCCCAAGTGCGACTCCTAAGTTTCTCCTGTTGGGTGAACACAGAAACTAAAAAGGCCCCGGGAAGTTTCAAGAACTGAGAACACACACACACACACGCATGTGCACATGCGCAACAGAACTATCTAGTGCCTCCCGACTTGCATCTTAGTCAACTAACTCACTGGCCAAACCGAGCTCTGCAGTGAGACTGAGCGAAGTTACTTGTGCAACAGCAAAGTCAAATGGAAACATAGACGGCAACAGGGTTTCTTGACATACTCAGTGTTACTATCGTATGTTGTCCAAATAATGCACTTCCGGATAGAGACAGTTAACAAGAAGAGTCAGGAAGCTTTTCCCATCTTGGAGGCAATGGCCAGGATGCTTGATAAATTGTGCAGCTTGTGATATCTGATCCTGGTATTCAACATACTGCTTACTTGATGTCAAGGATTCAAGAGCAGTCAGAGCCTACAAGACACGAAGACAAAAGGGTAAACCACACAGACTGCACAGAACATGATTCCCACAGGTGCAGCACACCTGCCATTATCTGGTACAACTGTGAGCCTCCTGGAAGCCTACAAAACTAGAAGTCCCAAAGGCAGGCACTGATTAACCACAGAGGAAGGAAGCCAGCAACTCAAGTTTCTCTGGCTTTGGCCATCTTCCACATCCGGCCCTCCCTCCTCCTGGCCTGTGCTGTTCCTCAACCCTTCCCCACAGAGAGCCCCTGCTACAAGCAGGTTGGCCTACTGCCTTGTCCTCCATCACGCCAGTGCAAGTACAGAGCCCTCTCCACCAGATCACCTGCTGGCCTCTCCTTCTAGAGCCCAAACCGGAAATCCCAGGTGCCAATGGCCTGTGTGATGTTTGATTTGCTGTTGGGTTTGTTCTTAGGTTACAAAATCATGTCATATTACACCAACTGTATGAAATTCAAAAGAAACCAGTGTCTAAGTGCAGCTGAGGATAAACAATAACGCAGTTCCATCAGTCAACAAAGTACAGATCAAGTTCCTCCGGCTCTGCCTGCCAGAAACAACGAAGGTGCTCCCATGTCCCTCTTTACATTCTTTAATTCCATAATTTTTTAAATTTCTTTCCTTCATAGTGGGAGAATTGAAAAAAAGACTGTATTTGGAGAAAACAAAATCAGAACAACATACAGGTTCACCCATGCCCAGGACGGTGAAAGTGACCAAAAAGTCGCCCACGCCTTCCCATCTCAGACAGGAGGACCACGGCACAGAGAACGTAGCTTAGATGGCGGAATTTGCTTGGCTGAGTAAACAAGGAGGGAGAAGATTCTGGGGATGGTAAGTGAACTGGCAGCTTAGAAATAAATAGCCAGGGGGCCGAAGAAGTCGTCTTGGAGTGGAAAATAAACTGACGAGATCTGGATACCAAGCTAACTGCTGTGCGAAGAGAGTTCAACCTAAGAACAAGAATGAATGGGGACCGGCGGGAGTTGTCACTGTAAGGGAATGCAGGCAGAGAGGTGAGGCTCAGGGGACCTGCCAGCCTCGGAAGCGCATGAACGTCTCAAATATACCCGCAAATGCATCGTGCTGACTTCACAACCGGCCCTCGGGAGAACCACCTGCCCACCTGTGGCGAGTTCACACATGGCTCATAGACGACTTTAGGGACTCAAACAGCAGCTGTCCAGTCAGTCCATGACAAGTATCAGGTATTATACAGACCAAGAAGCCCATGAAGAACTTGCTGACTGGATCACTGGACGCTTGCTCTTGATAACTAAGAGATGACCTGGCACGTGGCTAGCTTGGACACGGCCAGGCTGCGAAGGAGGGAGAGCTGGGGCTGTAAGCGCTTGCCATTCACAGAGGGGACTGCGAGCGTGAAGCCGAGCCCCCTGGCTGAGGGAGCCCCACCCAGCACTTACAAGTTAGGGCGCTCCACCCCTCCCCGTGCCCCTTCCTCACCACACAACCGGAAGAGAAACCATCCCTATGGGGTGGGGGGGGGGATTATGAGGTTCTACCAAGCTAGAGAAAACTTACAACAGTGCCTGCCACGTAGTAGGACCCAAGAATGCTAGCCATCGTTTTCTCTGAGACACCTGTGTGTGCACGCGGCCAGCCTGTTTACAGGTGAGACCAGTTCCGGGAATGGGACCACTGCCATGTGGCCTTCCATGTTTTTAGAACCAACTATCATTTCTCAGAGCTACCATTCTGCCTGTGTTTGGTTATTCCAAAAGCAGCCAGCAGCGGTCAACCACCAGACTCACAAAACAGGACCCGCTACCTTGGTTCCAAGTTAAAGCTCAGCGAACCGCATCGTCTCCACTGTGGCCCCAACCCCTGTGCCAGTGCCCAGCCCCCAGCAGGGGGCCGGTCAGCATGGTCATGTTCGTCAGCACCAAATCTGCTCCTGGACTGCCTTGCTTACCCATGGCCCTGCTGCTTCTACGATGGCAGTGACAGTGCTCGCGGCAAGCGCCTACAATGACGGTTTAAAATCTGAGGCAGGCACGTGCAGTCACCATTTCCCAGTGCACAGAGCACACTGACCAGCTCGTGTTGTCGTCTTGTAAGGACCAGCGCTGCCCCCTCCCTGCCTCCAGGGCAGGCCGGCTGAAGGACTCCTACCCCGGAAGGGTAAAGCTGTTTTTACTGACCTGCTGAGCTTTTGGGGTCAGATGTAATTCCGTGCCAGGCTTCAAACGGATCTGATCCTCGGAAGGAACCTGAACTGAAAGGAAGGCGGCCATGCCTCGAGCGACCACGCGGAACCTTAGGTGCCAGGGAGAGGTCAGAAGTAAAAGACTATTAAAGTAAGTATTTTAAAATAAATACCACATTTTCTCTTTAAAAACAAGATAAACACATTTCAGACCTAATGTTGCTGTTAGCTCTTTCAGGAAAAATCTTAAAAAAGATCAAGAAGGAGCATTAATCTTCCATTATCACTGCCCCAACAACATAAGCAACATTCAGACTCAAGAATGAAAGTGTTGTAAACATGCAGAATAATCGGAACTCTCAGACATTGTTGGTATGAATGTGCGAGACGGTGCAGGAAAATAGGTTTTGGCAGTTCTCAGTAACAGAGTGACCATATGACCCAGCAATTCCACTCCCGGGCATATACCCAAAAGAACGGAAAACGGGTGTTCTAACAAAAATCTGTAAACAAATTTCATAGCGGCACTATTCACAACAGCCAAAAAGTGTAAATGGCCCAAATGCCTATCAACTGATGAATGGATAAACAAAATGTGGGATATCATGCAGCGGAATATGACTCAGCCATTAAAAGGAGTGAGGACCGCATACATGATAAAACGTGGGTGGGTCTTGAAACTTCATGCTAAGTCACAGAAGCCAGACACGAGGCCACATACTATATGATTCCATTTATTGAGATGTCCAGAACAGATATAATTAAGTCGGAAAGTCAGTTAGTGGCTGCCAGAGACGCAGGCGCCAGGGGTCTAGGGAGTAACTATTTCATGAGTATAGGATTTCCTGTTGAGGTGACGGAACCATTCTGGAAGGAGGCAGTGCTGATGGCTGCAACAACACTGTGTATGTACTAAATGCTATTGAATTGCACATTTTTAAAGAGTTGCCGTAATACATTTTATGTTATGTGTAGTCTACCACAATTTAAGTCGAATCAAAATCACATAGTCCTCCTAAATTCCATCACAAACAAAGAAACATGACGTGAACCGGTTTGGACTGAGTGATTCGCTAAAGTTGCAACAAGAGGATGGGGGCTATTCCACAAGAATGCTGACAGGAGAATGGTAGGAGAACTCTTTTTCAACACTGATAAGGGCTTGGAAAGAAAACCATTATGCAAATAAAGTAAGATAAAATGGGAGGCTAGTGGCAAATTTTTTCATGCCTTGGAATTTTTTAGCAAAAAAAACTTAAGACTTGTTTCTCATTACTTATCCTTCTTATCAGTTAACTTTAACTCATCTTGACTTATAGTTCTAGGAGACTGAGTGCCTCGTGGGGCCTGGACGGCCCTGACGAAGTATGCAGTGAAGCAGCTAACTGGGGTATTTACCCTAACCTTGCACACCGTCACTGGCTCAAAACCAGACAGAAATCAGCAGTGTGGTCAAGTTACAGAGTCAAAATACAACAAGAGATACTACTAAGAAAACATTCCTTAAACATGAAAACAAAGTTGTTTTAAAATGAGAAAAAAATAAGCATGTTTTTTAAAATATAAAGACATAACCAGGTGTTGATTTTTTTCCCCTTTAATCTATGGTGGAACCCTAGCCCTTAAGTCAAAAACTTAGTTCCCTAAATAGGAGCAGATGCTGAGGCCCATTTAGAAGAGCAGTGGCAGGTGCTTCCTTACCTGTTCGACAGGGGCGACTTCCGGCCCAGACCAATTGCCCCCAGAATCCCAGAGCTGAGCCTCTCCTCGGCCAGCAGGCTCAGCCTGCCCTGAAGCATGAGCAGAATTCGAACGACAGATTCTATCAAGACCGAGTCCCTCTGCTCTGTCTGCATCAGGGACAGCTGCAGGGCCTGGTGCCACCACAAAAACAGCTTGGCCTCTTCCTGCGTGGAGCTGGGGGGGCCCAGGAGGAAAACAGAATTACAAGTGGGTTCCTTCCGCTCCCATTGACCCGAAAGTCCACATTTGAGTCTCAAGGATAGGGGACATTTAGTACTTTCAAAGCTTAGGCTAACAGATGATAGTACTAATACAGTGAGTGTGACAGAGCAGCCACGGGGCCAACGAACCTGGGATAGACCTGTTCCAACCACTTGCTTAAGATGAGCAGCACTTTCATTTCGTTCCTGAGAGTCTGTTCGCTATTTAGACACTGAAGCAAGTAGACATAGAGAGTCAGGTAACTGCCGAGGGCCAGGCACTCCTGCAGAAATTCTTCTATGGTGAGCTCAGGAACTTGAAGGGACACCAGAATGGGGCCCCATCCGAAATTCTGATTGAGGGAACCTAAGAAAAGAGCACCAAGAAAAGACAGCAAGATAAAATCAGGAATCAAATGGTTTCACTGCTGCCATGTATCTTTCCAGTTTAGCTTCATGTCAAGTGCACGTGGGCCCCGGAGGCCACCCAAGGGAAACGTGCCCAGCGGCTCAGCCTGGAAAGCCCGCACGCTGAATGCCTGTGCCCCTGCTAGCCACTGTTGGGGGAGCCAAAGTCAGGACTGAGGACTGTGCTCTCAGACTCACCCTTCTCCTCGTTTCATGGTCGTTAAAATCGCAGGTAGACACTGCCTGTCCAGTCATCTAAGGGTCTTAACTTCATCTAATACCTTTTAAGTATGTTATGAAAATTTATGCTTTTCCAAGGAAAATTATTATTATTCTAGCCAACTGAAGTATTTCCCCTTTTGAAAGCTTAGTTGGATTCATACCTCAATGGAAATTGAAAAAAAATTTGTCTTGATTTTGTAACATGAATGAATTTGAAGCAGAGTGTTATCCTAACGGTTCTCAAGTCTTTGGGGGGAATGATGGTGGGGAGACGGTGAAGTGCACAGCACCTTCCATGGGGGGACACGGGGACAGGTCGTGGATTGCCAAGAAAGGGAAGGAGCAGGTTACGGGCACCTCCTGGCATTCTTGCTCTAACACCCTTCTTTCTCTCCTCTTGTGTGGACAACGATGTGTATCTAGGTATCAGAGTTGAGTAACGCTAATCCAAGCCATTCTTTTTAATCAGACCACGTTGTTTCCAGAATCAGAGTTTAGAGGGAGGTTAGGGAATAAGAAAGATTTTTAAAAGGTGGGGGTGGGGTGGGGATTGACCTCTTTCTAATATTGACAAAAAAACAATAAAAGACTTACATGAAAACTCATTTTAACAAGTGACAAAAATGGAGAAAAATAACATAGTGGGTCTTCCTATAAAGATTCTGGTTATAACACTTGTTCTGAAGAGCATGGCTAGGCCTGTGATGTACACAATGTGCCTACCATAAAAGGGCCAGTCTGACGTCCAAAACCACGGTAAAATGCATTAGCGGTTCCCTCCACGGAAACATGGTTGTACTGACAGACACGGGCCATAGGCTCTCCTGCTAACTGCAGATCTTTGCAAACAAGGTACACCCTGAAGTATGAGCTACATTACCAAGGAAATCTGAGCGGGGCAATCACCCATTGGGGAGGGTCTGGAAAGGTACCTCCTTCTGACAAAGCTTCACTCTCCCCTGGAAAGGACCAGCCTAAAGAGAGCTGCGCACCTTCTTTGAAGTAGGCAGTGACGCAGGCTTCCGTGATCTCAGCCATGTGGCGGACGGAAGCCAGGCTCTGACAGGCTGCTGTTAAGAGGGGCAGGACCGCCAGCCCGTGCACTTTCTGCCCAATCCAGGTCCGGACACTGCCCCGGAGGAACTCTGCCGTGGGAAGAGTCGCATTGTTCATCATCATTAAGACTTCCATAAAGAGGCTGCTGAGGGCCATGTGGCGGGTCTGGCTGTCCATGTCTGCGGGGGAACACACACACACACACACCGTGAGAGACTGCCAGAACAGTGACAGAATGTGGGCAACCTCGGCTGCACTCCGCGCCCATTTTATGATTCTACTGGCTGAACCTGAAGGACCAGAACGAATACTCTGGATGGTGCTTAGCTGTTAAGGACAGGATGCAGCACATCAGTACTTTGTAAGGGCACAGTAGGAACCACTGAGAGACCCCTGGTTACAGCAGGTGGCCGAGCAATACTTTAATAAAGAGATGTATCAAGCTGGCTGTGAAAGACTAAATTATTTAACAGAACGTGCTTAAAGACTTTAGCTTCCAAACTTTGCTCATCTGGAAAACCAAATACATAGATCTCAGAAGTCACCTGGTAAACTGACTACAAAAAATACCTTCACCCTCACCACTGCCAAAGCTGTCAATATTCTGGAATGATTTACCAGAATAGAGGTTATTACTTAAAACATAAAAGGAAAAGAAACACCTTTAAGCCTTAAAGAGCTTAACTTAGGGGCGCCTGGGTGGCACAGCGGTTACGCGTCTGCCTTCGGCTCAGGGCGTGATCCCAGCATTATGGGTTCGAGCCCCACATCAGGCTCCTCCGCTATGAGCCAGCCTGCTTCTTCCTCTCCCACTCCCCCTGCTTGTGTTCCCTCTCTCGCTGGCTGTCTCTCTCTCTGTCAAATAAATAAGTAAAATCTTTTAAAAAAAAAAAAAAAGAGCTTAACTTAAAAACAGCTCTATTTCATTGTTTCTTTAAAATAAGAAAAGTGGACAGACCGAAAATTTAAATGGGTCTTTCAAAAAAATTGAGAGATGAAAAGAGCACACAGCATGTAAGAAAAAGCAAATTCATTGTACAAAACACCTGCAAACGGGCAGGTTACTGAGGTGGATTCCTTCCTTACATCCCAAAACAGAAAACCTTTTTCACCAGGAGTTTGTGGAGAAAATTCGTCAACAGGCTATAGTTTTTGCCAACTACTTCTCGCTCTCCTGAGCTAGGTAAAATGTTTTAATGGAATAGAAGTGGGGCTTTGTCACCACAAGACTTTCGTATTCACATCAGTGAGAGCAGGGGACTCTGGGTCTTACTCCCCACACCTATCAAATCAAACTCGTCCACCTGCAAGCGTTCAATGAACTCTAACTTAATGTTACTCTAAGACCTACTTACAATCAAAGCAAGGACTTCAGAAACCAAAGTTCTAGATGTAAGTTCAACAACGCATGTGTCTGAGTGCATATTTTGTCACGCATTCCTATGGGTACAGGCATTCTTCTCTAAGGCCTTATCTCTGAATTTCAGCTCAAAAGCAATTGTAATTTTAATAATGTGCCTAATTTAACCATGACTCCTAGAACAAAAATCTCCTATAGCAAGCCTCCTAATAGATCCCACCCTCTCCTTTCCCTATGCATCAACACAACCAACGAATGTTTTCTTAAAAACCAGATCTGATCCTATCACTCTTCTGATGAAGATCTTTCTAGAACACCCTCCTCTCCTGTGCTTGGCCAGCTATTATCTGACCTTCACGGCCTAAACACATTTGATTAACTCTAAAACCATTTCTCCGGTATTGCCTGCTAATTTTTCTTTCTTTTTTTCCTTTAACATTGACGGGACGTTACTGGCTAGAGGCGCTGATGCTAAAAGGTCAGGTGCGCTAGCTCATTCCACGCTTACAATATCCATATGAAACAGGTACGACTATTATCCCCATTTTGCAGATGAAGTCCAAGATCACACAGTTAGCAGGTAGAAAACCCATGCAGTCTGGTTCCAGAATCTGCTTTTTAACTAACATACTATATACCCTGTGTGGTAAAGCTATATTGCAGATATGGTCAAGAAATTTCAGCTCATTTTTTGTTCACCAATTCCAACTCAGTGACACTAGCTTTCAATTGCTACGCGTCCCTAAATACTATAGCTGCCTATTTTCAAACAGTATTTAAGTAAACATTAAAACGTTCGTGGGATTCATCCATGTGGTGGCAGGTTTTCACTGCTGTATTCTATTTTACGAATATACAACAATAATTCATCCTTTCTACTGAACACATGGGTTGTTTCCAGTTTTGGACCCCCTCAGATGCATAACTACAGACACTGCTCACGTTTCCCAGGGCACAGGTGCATTTCTTCTAGAATACTCCAAGGAGCAGAATTCTGAGTCATAGGATATGCAAACAGTAGATGATGGATGCCACACTTTTAAAAATGGTTGTACCAATTTCCTCTGTGATCAGCAGTACGTGAATTACACTGACCCATATACTCACCAACTCTGTATCGAAACCTTCTTACCTTACTCATTCTGGTGGGTGTGTCATCATCTGTCACTAAGGTTTTAATTGGCATTTCCCTGATTATTAACATGGTTAGCACCTTTCCGTAAATACACTGGTCATTTTTGTAGAACCTTCTTTTGTAGAACGTCAATTCAAGGTTCTTGCTCATTTTTTCTACTGGGTTGTCTTTTTCTCCCTTCTTTATCTTTCTTTTTTTCCTTTAACCAGTGTGATAATTATCCAGTGTGATAATTTTAGTCACTCATATTTAATGTAATTACTGATGTAACTGGGTCTAAATCTGCGATCTTACAATATACTTTCCATTTATTCCTCCAATTCGACATCCCTTTTTCTCTCTTTTACTTCATTATTTCTTATTCTACTTTTTCTCTTTTGGTCTGGAAGCTAAACACTGTTCCAACATTCTTACAGTGGCTGCCTTACCAATTACACGCGCACTCTTGACTTTTCAAAGTCTGATGTTTACTGGCTCTGAGACAGTGCAAGGGCTCTGTAACATTCTAACTCCTACCAGCTCCCCCTGCTGGGGCCTTAACCCCCGGAGGCATTACTATTACTATTGTCTTAGTCACATTTCACGTAGATTCGCCTACACATTTATCTGTCACTTTCATTGTTCTTCACACTCACTCTCTTCCTACTTACCTTCTCTGGATTATTATCTCTTTCTTTCTACAGTCTTTGGTTGTATTTTGCTATTCTTTTTATAACTTCTTAAGCTGAATTCTTATCTTATAACCTTCATCTTTTAAAAATTTTAATGTAAGCATTGAAGGCCAAGAAACTAAGTGCCACTTTAGCTGCACCCCACAAGTTTGGATGCATTCTGGTTTTTTATCCAGTTCCAAATCTTCTAAATTTCTATTATGATTGTTTCTTTGGCCATCATCTGTTACTTAAAAGTCTGTTTCTTGATTTCCAGGGTATGGTTATATTTTGTTACTGATTCCTAAGTTCACTGCACGGTGTGGTTAGACCACGTGTGGTCTGTTGCACACCAGTCCTTTGGGATTGGTGGAGACTGGCTTTAAGCTGAACCACGGTGAGGTTCCTTACCCATTGTGTGGGGGACTCACACTGTGAGAGTTCCGCATGTCCAGGGCAAACCCTTGTCCACATGTGCATTATAACCAGCGGGGCCCTTCAGACTTCCTAAAGCCTTACTGATTCTCCTTTGACTTCATTAATTACTGTGAGATGTATGGCAAAATCTCTTACTGTGAGTGAATTTGACTTTTCTCTTCCTAATTTTGTCAGTTTTCACCTCAGGTATTTGCTGTTGCTACTGTGTTATTAGGTACAAATACATTTATCATTATTATATCCTGCTGGTGAATTAAACCTTCTATCAATTTCCAAAGACTCTCTTTATCCCTAATGCTTTTATTTATTTTTTTTGTCATGGAACTTCAAAGCAGGAAAACACCCTAGAGATCATCTGCTCCGTGATGCTTTCTGACTCACAGTCCTATCTGTCCAATATTAATCTACTACACCAGCTTTCTATTTTAATAATGGCCTGATACGATTGCCTTATAGAAAGCTTTCTATATTCTATGCTCTATATGTACTTTTTAGAAACAGCTTAAAGCTGGATGTTGTTCATGATTAATCCAGTCTGACAAACTTTGTCTTTAAAGCTGAGTATCAGTCCATTTACATTTACTGATGTACTTAAATTTTACCATCTTATTTTGGTTATTTTTCTCACCTTCTCCAAGCTTTTCTTGCCTTCTTTGGACTGAATGCATTTTGGCCATTTCTTTTTATCTCCCTCCACTAACTTGGAAATTATACATTTTATTTCTATTCTTTTAGTGAATTTCTTAGCAATTTCAACATTCACATTTTATCAAGATGTAAATTTGATCAATTTATTGGCCCTCTCAAAAATACTAAAACTTTAGAATGCTTTTAACTCAACCTCCTTCCTAACTTATATATACTTGTAGTCATATAGTTTATCTTTTGCTTTTTAAAACCCTATATGCATAATTACTATAGTTTTCCATATGTGCCTAACATTTTACCACTTTCTCTGTTTACACTTCCTGTTTATAATCCAAGCCTTTTTACTTGTGATCACTCTACTTCTACCTAAAGAACGTGCTTTAGGATTTCCTTCAGTGATGTCGTAGGACAAACACTGTCAGTTTTCAATGAAAATATCTTTCTATCACCCTCATCCTTGAAAGATGGTTTCTCTTAGTTTACAGCTCCAGGTTACAAGTCATCTCCTCACAGCACACCGAAGTTGTTCCACTGTCTTAGCTTTCTTTGTTAGACTGCGAAGTCGGTAGTCAGTGCAAATGTTGTTCCTTTGTAGGTGTCCGTCCGTCCGCCCCTCCTCCCTGAACGTGAAAGTTGTTTCCTTTATCCCTGACGCTCGTGCAGCGTCACCACAGTGTGACAGTGTGCAGAGATGAGAATTTCTCTGTCCTGCTTAGGATTTGCTGGGCTCACTGAATCTAAGGAGTGTCGTGTTCATCGGCCCTGGAAAATTCTCAGCCCTGCTGTCTCTCCGGCTATTACTGGCTCCCCCACTTCTGCCTGTCCTCTCTGGGAATTCCGACGGGACGACTGCATGTATGTTCCATCTTCCCGGCCTGTCCCCAAGGCCCTCTAACCTCGCTTCCACGTTCTTTCTCCGTCTGTTCTACGTTCTGAACACTGTCTTCATATGTATTCTCCAGTACACTAATCTTCTCTTCAGATGAGTTGAACCTGCTCTTAAACTTACCCATTAAGTTTTTATTACAAGTGTTATATTTTACATTTCTAGAATATTGGATTCTCTCTCAAAGCTGTGTAGTTCTATAATTTCTTGCTCCTACGGACATTTTCAAATCTCTCTTATTTCATCAAATAGATAAAAATACTTTTTTGTTTACTGTGCTAATTATTCCAATATCTTAAGTCGTTCTCTGCTGACTTGCTTGTGGAGCCTTGTTTCCTTATATGCTTTACGATTTTTTTTTTTCTTTTTTTACTGAGTTCATATTCCTTGGAACTCTGAGGCCAGAGCTGAAGACAGGTTTCTCCAACATGGCCCTGTGCGTGCTTTCCACCGGGCATCTAATGGCATTGCCAACCCAGAACAACTTGTACTCAGTTCCCAGGTTGACGGATTTTTCTCTGGACAGTCTAGGTAGTAGGAATTAATATTTCAAATCCACATGAGGGTCAACTTACGCCTACTAATTTTCAAAAGAGGTAGCTCTTTCCCCACCACACAGACATCTGACCCAACACCCAGGTCAAACAGATCACTGTATTTGCTTTCCTCTCCCAGAGGCAGGTTTATCTCTGCCTCATCCTGACACTGAAGATGTCATCCTGTGGGTGATAAATATGAGCTCCTTTTAGGTCCCCATCTCCGGAAGACCCTGGGCTCTAGCGCCCCACCCCCACCCCCACCCCAGTCTAAGAGAGTTCCATAAAAGCCTTCAAGGCGGAAGCCAGCCCCAGCCCTCCATCTACCTTTACGGGTTCCTCCTTTCACTTCGCTTCTGACTTCTAAGATTTTCCACCTCATGACAAGTTTCATTGTTGGTTTCTTAAAAGCATTTTGTCCAGCTTTCTTAGTTGTTTTCAGCAGAAGCAGTCAGGATACCCAGCCCACCAAACTATGGGAGCATGAGTTCTCCACACACGGTTTCATTACACATCTACAGGACATTCTGAAGGGCTCTCCCAGCGAAGAACGAAAGCATCGCAGAATGCGGCTCACCAGCTGGTGCCCTCCTACTTATTAAATCCAGCCGTCTAGTTTAGCCCTCAGTCCTGTTAATCTCACACCAGCATCCGACAATGTCATCCCCTCCTCAAGTTCTTAGCATTTGTGCCTCCCCCGGTGCTGAGATGACAGTGTCCCTGGGAGCCCGTCCTCTCTCCGAGCACCACTTCTCTGGGAATAAGACTGAAAGTGTCCTGCCCAGCCCCCTGCTCTCACTAGGCCTCACGCAGCAGGGACTCACCCACTGAATGAAGACATGACTGCCCGTGGCCACTCACCAGGTGGGTTAAAGACGATGATATCATCCAAGAGCTTAGACATCTCCTTTTCTAGGACTGCTAAGGTGATTTTTCCATTTTGTTCCAGAGAGCTGAGGAACTGAACCATCTGATGAGTGAAGGCTCGGCACTTTGGAACTGCATCCTGACAAACAAGAAAAGGAGCATTCATATGAATCCATGCAAGCAGTGTTAACTGAGTATTCTCTGGAAGCATGTCACTGCTCTGAATGCTTTGGGAGGGAGAGGCGAGGACAGAGCAGGAGGCCATGTGAAGACAGGTGTGTGTCTAAGGGCCCTGTGTCTAGAGATATGCCAATCTGTGGTAATACTTACACCAGAACCCACATTCTCCCAAATTCCAGAACAATCTTCCTTTTTCACTATATCAAAAGCAACATTAACTACACACTAATTACTTGCCAGCAACTTTTCCAAAAACTTTTATGTTCATCACCTAACTTAATTCTCACAACAACACTTTGAGGCAAAGTATTATTTCCAATTCAGATGAGAAAACCAATGTCAGAATGGTAGTGAGCTGGGGACCGGAGTTTGTCAGACTTCAAACTCATGCTCATAACTTTGAGGCCATTCTGCTGCCAATGACAACCAGATCTCGAAACCCACAACAGCTGCCGCCCTCAATCCTTCTGACCTCTCATTAGCGCGTGGTACTGCTAGTAAGTGAAGGTTTACCACGAGAAATAACTAAAACTAAAAGATCAGAGAGGACAAAATAGGAGTACACAATGGTACACAGCCTCTAACTTTTCCAACTGAGCCGTCACAGGGTTTGACACTGTGCTTAGTAGCACCTCCACTACCACAACCCTGAAGAACGCTCTGCCTTTGAAAGCACCCACTCAACTTACGAGATGTTTCTGGCTGTCAGTAGGAATGGAAAGGCCTGCAGACACTCTTAGGAGCTTCATGATTAATTCCGCAGAAGATTCCTTTGCCAGGATGATGGCTGGCTGGTAATGGCTGCTGAAATAACTGAGCACGCTCTGGTATGACACGGTATCCACGAGATGCCACGAGAGTGAGCTTGTTTGTCCGAGGAGGTTCAGGAGAGGTGAATCCTAAAAATAAAACACATATTCCTTTAGTTTCCGAGTTCTCAGTTGCCCCAAAATACGTGTCTCTGGTCTACAGAAGGATCACTAAGATGGCCTATGATAAGCACTGAACAGTTAAGATGTCAAGTAAGTATTTACTGAAGCTAGAAGTACTGGTGAAAGGAATAACCGAGGTCTTGGCAAAAACACATGAACTTTAAAATCTGTAAGTAGTCAGAACCCAATCTTCAAAGGAAGTCTCAGATCTAGTGGTAGAACTAGCAATTAATGAGAGGTAAAATAAAATTGACTTGTATACTCTAACTCAGTGTGCTTCCCTTCATAACCCAGAATCAGATTATGAACGATCCCAGAAAATCGGGCACCAGTTGAAGGCACATCCCATATGCCAGGCAGATATTCACACTAACAGAGGTGTTAGGGAAACAAATGAAAAGCTACAACCTCGTAGGGAGTGAGGACCTAGGAAGCCTTGCCAAGTCTTCATCACAGGCTCTCCAAACTTACTGCTTGGTCTACCAGCTGATCTTCCTTTGCCAATAAAATCATCATGAAAAGGAGGCAGACAATCATGCCCCGGGTCTCTGGGCGGGGGCTGGGGCTCCAGGCATCAGAGAGCACACTGACCCAGTTGACTTCACACAGGACAGACCCTAAAAATAAGAAGCAGCTCTTGGGGCTTCCTCGTTCCACCTTAAAGAGAAATGAATCAAAATCAATGTTTTCCTTTAAACTGCCTGTGTTCTTAAAAATGTGTATAAATCAATGCTTCCAAATTTAAAAATAATTTTCCCAGACTATAAAAATCATCTATGAATCCTTCTCCACAAAGATTTAGACTTAATATTTGTAATATCTTTTCTTCCATGCTCAGTGAATGTGTACATTTTTCAGCTTGCTAAGAGTTCATTATTTATATTCCACTAATTCTAAACAGGAGAGGAATGACCTTCCCTAGCTTTAACCAGGGAGGCAAATCCCTGCCACAGTCAGTCACCAATGCTCAGGGGAGTCTATCACAGTCCTCAGATGGGCTAGGACAGAACAAAGGTTGAGATCTACTAGTCAGTAGTTCCCAAAGCTGATCGTGCATCAGAACCACCTGGAGGACTCACTGAAACACAGACTGTGGGACGCCACCCCCAGAATGTTATATTTCCTACATCTAGGGTGAGAGCAGGAATTTGGATTTCTAACAAGCTCCCAGCTGGTGCAGATGCTGCTGGTCCTAGGACCATACTTTGAGACCCACTATATCATCATATGTAATTTTTATACTGCATTTTGGTATAATGTTACGTTATAAAAATGTCTCCACATCATTAGCCTTTATGATTTTTGATGACTGCATAATGTTTAATTAAATCCTGTTTCTAATATATTTAAAATATATTAGGGATTGTTTGGGGGGGTGGTAAATGTATTTTACAGTATATAATCAATGTCGGAATTACCTCTTATTAGCCCATTTCAACAGTCTGTTTAAAATAAAACATGCCTAGCTATAAATTTTTCTATTTAAAAGGAAGATTAAAAAGCTCTACTCCATTTATAAAATCACAGTCAATGCAATCTGGTGATGATTCATGCCCTCCTGTGACTACCATCACTATATCATGCTAACTGCTTCTTCGTTTCCCTTTCAGAAAATGATCCCTCATCCTCCTTTATCACCTGTTCTCTATCCTCACTCCAAACCCCTCAAAACACATCCCTTCTTACTCAAGCAAGACACACGGAACTGAAAGGCTTCCTGTTTCCGGCCATGTCAGCATCATCTCTCATTAGACTACAATTCCTAGAGGCACTGAGTCTACAGCAACCCTTACGGGCCGTGCTCCCATTTCATCTGTCACTGAGTAAGCTGAGGCCACCCGCTTACTTAAAGCTATCCTACAGCTCGTTAAACAAACGTTCTCTTCCATGTTCATACTGGTGCTAAATATCTACTCAGGACCTATCTCATATACTAAACCTGGCTATAAAATCATTCCTAAGCTTTTATTTCTGAGACAGCTGTCCTGGGCTTTCCCTGGAGCGTGGCTATGGAGGAGCGGCCAACAAGCGCAGCCCTGGGTGCTCTCCATGGACAGCGCTGGCAGACTGCAGTCCATGTCACAGACTGTCAGAGACCACCGTGGACCTGCGGGAATTAAAGCCCTTATGGTGTCGCAGTCATCAATGTGACGTCGAGTGAAGAGTAAACACAAAAGAACTGGTGACTCTGAATAAATAAACTGAAATGACTATAAAAAGCTAAGACAAGATGATAATGGGTTTTTTGAAATGGAAACGTAACAACAAAACAACAAAAATGCCAGGCACTACGTAAGTGACACTACTGGGGCTGTCCTTTGCAACTACTGCTTCTACTGCTAAGACTCACACACATATTAGCAATTTTTCTAAGTCATTCCAGGTCTTTATCTGATTATGACGCATCATTGGTTGTTATGATGCACTTCTAACTCCCACAGCATTATTCCCTATGTAACCGCTTAAAGAAACTAATGGCTTGAGTCCCAATTACATTTTGCTTTAATAGAACATTTAACAACATGTAAGCCTGACGATACTGTCCTAGAAAAAGGCGCAAACCCAGAGACACCAAGACTGAGCATGACAAAGTCATGAAACTATGTACTCATATAATAATATTTACGAAAGTCCAGGGGTGACAGCCAAAATTTTTCCTTGGGTTTAAAAACGGCCCTCCAAATGTCTTCTAGGCACCTACTCCCGCAGCGAAAGGATTTCCATGCAATGCTGCTTCTCACAAGCACCGTTCGGGCAACACAGAATGCCGGCACAGTCCACTCTGGCAGCCGCTGCAGCCGTGCCCAAGAACCACAGCGAGCGGGCTGCTCCCTAGAAGCCAGACCGTGACACGGAGAGCAGGGGCTTACTTTGAAGAAGGCCTCCATGAGCATCTGGTCGGGGTGCAGGTCCCTCCACGGCAGTCTCCGGTAGGCACTATGGAAGGCGTACAGAATGAACTCGGGCATTCTAGGTGCCGTGCACACTTCGCAATAATGCATGAGGTGTAGCCGAAGGGCTCCTTCCTCCCCTGGCAGCAGCTTATCTAAAATTCAAACAGAAAACACAACTGAAGCCCTCCTGGGTTATCTTTAAAAACACACAAACAAACACGAAACAAAAATTTGAACTAAAAGTCTAAAACCCAGGGTTCTCAATAAGTACCAAATTTCAAGGATTTTCATGTGCCAGGAAAAAAAAACCACGGACAGCAAATTAACAGCAAAGACCCGTACTATAATTACTTTTTTGGGAAACTGGAATGAGTAGCTGGTAGGTGGGAGACAGCAGGGGCGAACAGTTTTTCTTTAAAACTTCTAGTGATACGGCTTTTTACCTCAAATACACTCACACAACCCCAACCACTTCTAGGCCTCCCTCCAGTCAGCTGCCCTCAGCAAATACGCGGTCACCAGCATGGAGCACTTACTCAGCTGGTGCCCTGGAGGAATCCAACAGCGCTCAAAAGGAAACGCTGCACATGACTAAACGTAACCCTTGGTGCAGTACAACCAGACGATTAACTGTCACTCAGCTAAGTTATTCTGAAACAATACTCCTCTGCGACATAGATCGCTCAGTATTACCGTCACAAGTTATCAAGTACCTCAGGGGCCGCAAAAGCGAATGCCGATGTAAGGGGCATCTGGTCTAAAACAAAGCTTTTCAGATGTT
Organism: Ursus maritimus; assembly: GCF_017311325.1. Classification (NCBI taxonomy): domain Eukaryota; kingdom Metazoa; phylum Chordata; class Mammalia; order Carnivora; family Ursidae; genus Ursus; species Ursus maritimus. The sequence goes on along the minus strand of NW_024424230.1, from coordinate 27,069,137 downwards.
CTGGTTCTATGCAAAGGAATGAATGTAGTCAAAGAAGAGAGAGCCGGCCACCCACAACAACAGAAACCTGATGGTGGTTCTTAGTAGTGGCTTTTGAAAAATGACCAATGAGCATCAACCCATGGTACCAATCGATCTATCATTTCCAACATCCCTGTGCCCTTGATTCACAGTCCTTACTTTATTCCATAGCATGAAATAACCTGTTTTTAACCTTTTAAGACAAGGTAAAGGTAGCATTTATTTAAATATGAATAAAAGATAGTTTCGTTTAAATAAGGATGGATATGTAGGTAGATGTCTAAAAGGTAATCTCTTAGGACAAGACTTAATTTCTAGTTCCAGCCCAGACACACATAAGTTCTGTGAGCTCAGATACATTCATTTTGCTTTCCAGATCTTCATTTTCTCGTGAATAAAAGGAGAGAGCTGGATCAGAAGATCTCACTGAATGGCCACAATAAAATACTTCTTCCTGCTTTGCATAGTTCTGTTTCCTCACTTTGAACTCAGCTACCAATTCCTGATGTTAGCCATGAAACCTCCCGTTCCCAAACTACTTTCTTATTTTATATACACAGGCAAGAGCCTGAAACAGTGCTTGTCCCCCATACTAAGAAACTAAACAGATATGGGCAGTTGGGGTGGCTCAGTTGGTTAAACACCTGACTCTTGATCTCAGCTCAGGTGTTTGAGCTCAGGGTGGTGAGCTCAAGCCCCATGTTGGGCTCTATGCTGGGCACAGAGCCTGCTTAAAATAAAATAAACCAAACTAAACTAAACTAAAATATATATAGTGCCTTTGTGACTATAATTTGCTGCTCAAATATTTTTGATGATGATAAGCAGCAGCTAGAAGTTTATCTTTCCAAAAAAAAGTGAGTACTATTAGGGTATCATATGTTACTCATTAAACCAATACTCATCAAATAGACACTGAGATTATGGCACTGCTTAAGTTTTGTGGGGGATAAAAAGAATGATGTTTCTGTACCTAGAGTTTACATCTTACAGTTCAGTCAAAAAAATGTTTTAAAAGAGATCAGGCATGTATGTAAAAGAGCAATCAAAAATACTGGATGATGGGCTGCCTGGGTAGCTCAGTGGGTTACGCAACCAACTCTTATTTCGGCTCAGGTCATGATCGCAGGACCATGAGATCAAGCCCCAAAGTCGGGCTCCGTGCTGGGTGGGGAGCCTGCTTGGGATTCTCTCTCTCCCTCTGCCCCTCCCCTAACCCCCCACGCACTTTCTCTAAAAAAAAAATGCTGGATGAGGTATATTTAGACAAGGGAATATTGTTCAGCGCTAAAAGGAGTGAGCTACCAAGCCATGAAAAGACTTGAAGGAACTTAAATACATATTTCTAAGTGAAAGAAGCCGATACGAAAAGCTACATAATATATGATTTCAACTATTTGGCATTCTAGAGAAACTAAAACTACGGAGACAAGAAAAAAAAAAATCAGTGGTTTTTTAGTTCTAATTCCACAAGGAATTAGTGGGGCGAGAGGGGCGAGTAGGCAGAACACAGAGGATCCTTCGGGCCATGAAACCACTCTGTAGGATAGTGTAATGGTGCATATGTGTCATTACACGTTTGTCGAAATCCACAGAATGTACACCACCAAGAGTGAACGATAACGTAAACTATGAGCCCTGGGTGATAACGGTCGGTGTAGGCCCATCAGCTGTTAACAAGCATACCACTCCGGTGGGGGATGTCCATAGCAGGGAAGGTTATGTGTGTGGGAGGGGTGGGCGGGTAATATGGGAACTCTGTGTACTTTCTGCTCAATTTTTCTGCAAACCTAAATTTCCTGTACACATGTATATCTGTTTTTAAGGACTGAATACCATATTGTTCAGCCGGTGACCACGTGCCGCACAGACACATGGCAGCCACAGAGCACACTAGTCAGAAACAGAACGTGCCCAGCAGGCCGCTTCGGAACCCACTGCGGGGGAGCCAACAACTGAGCACAGAGCTGGCCACTTCTGCCCGACGCGAGAACGGCTGATGTGGAATCTCGGCCTGGCATTCGCTGCCGGGCCGGCCGCCCTTTGTCGGAGCTGCACCGCAGGCAAACGCACCGCTCTTCCCTCCCACCCGCCTCTCCCAGGTGCTACACCTGCATGGGGGTCTGAGGGCGTTCCTTGCCCACCCCTGCTCCTCTCCCTCTGATCTTCACAGCCACCGCCCCAAATACATCTCTGACGTTTGGCTCCATCACGGCGTCTACTCCCCAAGGACTCAAAGTGCAGAGGTGCACTATGAAGAGTGAGAGGCGGGAGAGAAACGCGTGAGCATAAACACACGTGCAGAAGAATATAAAGGACCCGAGGCTTCATCCGGTAGCGGAATCAGCCTGAGCAAGAGCAGCGAGGGGAGAATCGAGGACATTCAAGGAACAGCAGGTGAGGCGGTACAGCTGGAGTGGAAGGTTTCCATGAAGAAACCATCACATAATGTTGAAGTACACTGGACCAGACATATCAGAATGTTGGGCTGAAACATGACACTTAAAAGTCTGGAAATATGAGTATGATAGGATATAAATACTTTCACAAAAATTAACAGGCAGGAACAAAAACTGGAGATAGGAAAAACAGGAGGCGATTGCAAGAATCTTCGGGGGGGTGGAACTAATGTCTTTACAAACCTCCCAGTATAAAACATGTAGATGCACTTGGTAAAATAAAATATCTCTGCAAATGCATAGCTAGGTATGCTCAGTGGAAGAAAACAGGGCCAGCAGCAGGACCAGAGGCAAAGAGAGACCAGGAAACCCGGGTACTGAACAGACATCGAAGCCTCGGCTGCCCGTGGACTGTCTGCTGCTTCTGTGGGGTTCTAACAGCATGAGGAGACTCCTAAGGACTGTACCCTCACTGAAAGAGCAGATCAGGGAAAGAAAGGGACCTTCTCTACCTTCACCTTGACTCAGAGTAGAGGAAGTGACCAAGTTGACTGTGATCACTGAGGCCCACCTGCAAGTGAGTCTGAGGTCTGACCGTTTATAGCACAGCTGTGAGAAACCACAAGCCAAGGAATTACACAACTCCCGTCGGCAACAAATGCAGATCTCCTCGGGAGGGCACACTCTCAGCCCGGTCTTTACAGAATTTCCACAGAGAAAATCTAACTATGGGCTCACAATACAAAATTTAAAACTCCACAAGGAAATAAGCCTCTAAGTATAAGAATCTGAAGGAACACCTAACTGTAGCATAAGCCATCTCCAATAGTAACTTCAGATCATTATTACTGCATACAGATCATAAAGGAAAGTCTGTTTAAACATTTCAAAGAAATAAAAAGTAGAATTTTAAACAAAAGAAATAAGATGCTGTCAAAAAGGAGCAGACAGGTTTGAAAAACAGACAAACATGACTTCTACAGAGCGAAATAAAAAATTCAAAGGTTTTTTTTTTAAGCAGATTAGACACAGCTGGAGAGCCCAAGTAAACTGGAAGAGAGTCCTCAAGAATTCACTCAAAATGAAGCACAGAAAGAAAACACGAAGAAGAAGCTGGAGTCACAGTAGGTAGAATGAGGTTTACCATGACGGACAGAGACTATCTGAAGAGAATGGCTGCCTACATTCCAAGGCTGATACCCCTCAGAGCTTTACAAACAGTAAGAGGTTACAAACTTCACACCAACCATCTGTATCAGTGACCTTCCTTGGTCAAAGATGACTGCCTCCCAACTAAAATAAGATTAAACAAACTAGGAAAAGCAGAGAGAGGCAAAAGAGTAACCGAATGATTTAGAGAGAGTGATAACTAACCAGAGACAGAACATAACATCCTCCTACCTTTAAAATTCTCGTGCAAGGAGTCAATACAGTCCGTGAACAACTGCACAATGCTTAAGGCCACCACAGCATCACTCTCCAGCCAGGGGTAATGCCGTTGGCCGCTTTAAATAAAAGAAGCACACGCTTAGAAAGAAAAGCACCATGATTAAATCACTCTAGGTCCCAGAGTCTAGGGACTGCCTAAGGCCTGCAGGACACTGTATTATGTAGCCCCAAGACACACTCAGACCACTTTAACCGCTGTGAACCCCTGGAGGTGAATTGTAGCTCATAATATCAACCACACGCTTTTATTTACTTTCCTTCTAAACCTTTATTCCAATGCAATTTAGTTTCAGAAGTGTGTTATCTACATAGATTAACCCCTTTTTATACCCTATTTACATCCTTGTGTATCTTGGTTACATTTCAAATGCCTCAGAGTGGCTTCAACAATTTTGTCTACCTTAAACATGGAAAAAAATTTTTTTTAAAAATCCATGTAACAGAAAGATGGCCAAAAATGGACTGGAAATAACCAAAGAAAAAAAACTCTTTATAGGATCATTTTAGTTTCTGAATTAGGTCCAGAAAGTTCAATATCAAAATAAGTCCCATTAATTCTTCCTGGAAATAAGCAAACAACACCGTCTACCAGCAGTCTCAGAGCGTGGAATCCTGAAGCTTGTAGATTAAGGACAGTCCTCTAGCAAAGATCCAGAACCTTTTCTATTTTCTTCAACGAGCTCCTGAAGCAGCATGAGTTCAAACAAGAGTCCTGACAGGAGTTGGAAGTCCTGTGCTCTGTTCCTGGATCTGGCCCTCACTGGTGGTGGGACTAGAGCAAGCCACTCATGTTTTCTGAGTCCCAGGAACAGACTGATATTTGTGAAAACCCCTTAAATACTGTGATATCTAGCACTGTTGTAATTTTAACAAACTCCTGACAAGCTCCCCTCGCATTGTTTGTATGCTTTTAGGGGGAAAAAGACTCAGAAGGCAACTCCCTGCATGTGAACAGTTCTACCCCTCTGTTTTAAATGCTCATAACATCATGCTTTCATTTAATCGCAGAGCTCAGTAAAAGGGGTTCATTCCCATCCAGTAATTCAAAAGCCAGTCTGGTTCCAAAAAATAAATAACTGAGATACTGGATAAAATCAAGTTAGTCTCATATTTTACAGTATATTATCAACATCTAATTCAGGAGAGCAACATCTGTTTTTCTGAAATTAAGTACTAAAATTCATTCAACGTCTTTTTGTAAAAACTGGAAATGAGTGTCCAGTTTCGCTTCAAAGTTAATAAGTCTGATCAGACTAATAATCCCACAAGCAGAAAATGTCTTAAGTTTCCCTCATAAGGAAGCAGTTTCTAAATTTAATATGGCCCTACATAAAAAATAAAAAATTAAATCTGTGAATGCATCCGTTATACCAAAATACCACCAGAACTTAAACTTTATAAATTTCAAAGGAATATGAGTATCTGAAAAATGATTTACCTTTCATTGTCCTCTAAAACGAAGATCCATGGCTTAAAGAGCTGGATGATTACTGAATGCAGGGATCTCAGTACTAAGAACAAAGCAAAATTTTTAGAGACAAGAAACAAACTCATCCTTTGTCAGTATCACTAATGACACTAAAAAAAAATCTACTTATTATCTGTATACTCACAAACCTATGTTGATAAACAACACATTTCATGTAAGTAAGTATGCTTGTGTTTTCGTTTGCTGCAATGGAATTTCTTGAAGAATTTTTATTGCAACACAGCGTCATGGATAATTTTATACATACATTTTTTAAAAGATAAATGTTTAAATATTCAGAACTTTTCCCAAATGAGATAAACAAAGGAAGACAGAGCTGGAGACTGACACCTATCTCCGAGTACTGCCCCATGAAGAAGGGGCAGAGACAAGCTGAAGCAAGCACAGTGTGCGAGTGAATGTAGGCATGACACATAGGTGGGTTCGTGCCTATACTGTATAGTTCCTATTTCTTCTTCTTGACACTAAGATATATAGTTTTATTGCTAAGATTTAAATCTCTTAATGTGTCTATTCAAGTCTCTTCTAATGGGAGGTCAGAGCACCTCGCTCCACAGTGCACTAAAGGCATATTACCTGTTTTGCTCTTGGCAGATGGGTCCTGAGCCAAGCAGGCCATTTCTGAGTCAAGCAGCCGTGTTACAAGATATCCCAAGAATATTTTCATATCGGCCATGTAAGGACTCCATTTTGAGAATAAACCAAAGCTTTTAAAGTCCAACGTGGATAACCGAAGCTTAGAAAAAAAGTTTGAAAGCCACTGTATAGTCTCCACTACCTGGAAGAGAATGACAGGTCAAAGAGTCCTTACTGAATGTCTACTTTCAGCAGAATACTAGGGCGGACTATGATGGAGGGCTCGGGTTTTGAAAGAGTTGCAAAGGTGTTTGCATAGGAAAAGTAAATCAGCAGGTTTCAAACTCTTTTTCCAAAGCAGAGGAACCATTCTTTCCAGTACATTGTCATGCACCCCCACATCACATAACATTGATGAAACCAAGGGCTCTGTGGGATGCTGCATGAGAACCTGACCAAAGGAGCCAGGGGTGTGAGGTTGAGAACTGGGTGGGGTAAGGTGGGGACGGGAGGTACACCCACAGCGTGGGTCTGGGCTGCTCTTGAACGGATGAGCAAGACAGACTCCGAGGTGTAGAGAAAGGCAAAGGGTGCGTGGAAGGAAGCAAGTGACGGACAAAAACATAGGGCTCTGTAATATAATGCACAGAAGTGCAGATTTTTAGGTATAAATTTTGAATGTTCCAACTGTTTAAAAAACAAATAGCAAAGGAAACAGAAAAGGAATGCAGAAACATAAACTTCAGACACCAAAAGCTACACACCTGCTTGTCAGATAAGAGAACATCAGGAGAGCTTTGAAGCACTGAGCTCTCTGCAGAAGCTGCCCCCTGCTGGCAGTTTGGCGCACAGCAGCCCAGGGCTCTCAGAGTGGCTTTCCAACACTCGGGGCTCAGCAACTGCTCAGCAGAGCCTTATGGGGCACAGACAGAAGACATCAGGTTAGCATCTTTCACAAACTAACTTTGTCAACTTGAATCAAATAACATGTGTACTTTGCAAAGGAATGAAGATTAAATAAAAATCCAAAACAAATTCATAAAGACCTATGGTGAAGAGACTATAGTAGAGAACCTACGAAAAGAACTGTCCACCTGGACACTTGACCTTCCCGGTTCCTAGTAACCCTGTTGGGAGTGAGCACAGCTGGAGCCATCTGGGCTGGAATCCAGGGGGTGGGGGGGAATTCCCACCTACCAGCCCCTGACTGGGGGATGGTCAAGTACCACTTCCCTGGCTGAAGCTGTGAGAGAAAAAGCAGTAACAGCACAAGGGAGACTGGACTGCAGAATGCAACTGCAGAGTCTAGGTTCTCTTCTCATACTTACCCTGAAACTCCAACTCATACAATGAGCAAAACCTAAAGCAACAGACACAGCATGCAAAATAGAGACTACAGCCAGCACTCTGCTCCTGGTAAATCTCACATTCCACAGGCCAGGACTGATACCTCCTCCAGCCCTTTCCACCCAGAGGTGGCATGAGGATCACACAGGATAACAGGCTGGTAGGAGTAGATCTGAGTAGATCTGAGTAGAGATGTTGAGGCAGCTGCAATCTGCTGAGCGGGAGATGTCTAAGGAACAGTGAAGGGTCTGTGTCGAAGGGCTACTGTGGTCTGGCTCTTCGAGGACACAGCCCTGGAATCAATTTATAGGTATGGGAGTCACGCACACCTAGGACACAGCAGGGAAGCTGGTGAAAACAAGAGGCTTGTCCATGAAGAATGAAGAGAACAGACAAGCAAAGGACAGAGCCCCGAGAAACACCAACATGGCAGCCAGGGAGGGAAGGGAAACCAGGAGGCTGGAGGTCATGGAATTGTCCAGTGATGGTACTGTTATTCTTAAGCCTTTAACTGAATTACTTTCCTGGTAAATATAAATTTCCTGTTAAATACAAGTCAATGGTTGCCCATACACACTGCTTATAATCTCTTAAAAAGCCTTCAGGGGAAAAAAAACACAATATATACTTAATCAAGTTCTGAAAACTTAGAGCAAAAATTAGTTATGCCAGCACGCATCAGAATTGTACAAATATATCTCCCTACCACCATTCTCCACCCACCCTCAACTTGCCTCCACAGAAACAATGAAAGCTTGAAGTGCTTTGAAAACGAGAGCACACATTTCAGTACTCTTCAGGTAGTTCAATATATAAAATCATTAACTTCTTCATTAAGTGGTTTCTATTAAGTAACACAAAAATGTGGCATAAAGCAACACTTAGTTTTCCATTACATCTATAAACTGTATAAAGTTCACATGAAAAAAGTAAATACTATCTCATATCAAATTTCAAAGAAATTCCTGCCTAGTGAAATTCCCAAAATAAAAAAGCTAACAACCTTTTACTCCTCCTCTAATCTCCAATACTCCATGGAAAATTGCAGGGCGGGGAGGGGGGAGATAAATGGTGCGAATGTAGAAATTTTAACACTGCTCTTTCCCTTGGTGAATATACAGGCTACCATTATATACAGATAAAATTTACTTGCAAAAATCATGAGTCAAAAAATCAAGGGGGAGGGGCGCCTGGGTGGCTCAGTCGCTAAGCCACTGCCTTCGGCTCAGGGTGTGATCCCGGCGTTCTGGGATCGAGCCCCACATCAGGCTCCTCTGCTAGGAGCCTGCTTCTTCCTCTCCCACTCCCCCTGCTTGTGTTCCCTCTCTCGCTGGCTGTCTCTATCTCTGTCAAATGAATAAATAAAATCTTAAAAAAAAAAAAATCAAGGGGGAGAAAAAAATCCCATAATTTATCCACTATTTAGATCTACAAAGAAACCAGCTGGCCCAGTAAACACATTGCAAAAGAGCAACTTCCTTCTCTTACCAAATCTCTAGTCGGCAGAGTAAGCAGGCCCACTCCTACCCCAGCCCAGTTCAGGACAGCTGCAGAGTCGAGGGNAAGAGGGGTGCATGACTTGGCGGTGCATGGTGTGGACTTCAACACCACATACGAAGTGCTGCCTTGCTGAATCGGGGCCCATTTGAACATTGAGGAGAGTAACTGACCTTTTCTACAGACAGCACCCTTTCGGGCACTGTTCGTCAAGCGCTTTAGGTAAAAATTAGTGATTCTACACCCCTGCATAATTGTCTTATTTTTACATTTTGGGATGACACCTGTAGAAGGGTAAATGTCACATTACATACTCACTGCAATCGAATCGGTACAATTAAAACACACTTACTTTGCATCAGCAGCCTGAGAATGTCACTGTACTGGTCAGGGAACTGGTAGAGAAGAAGGTAAGTCCAGTGCTTACAGAAAAGATTAAATGGCATCAAAATATCTTCGTCTGGTTCAAGGCCCCAGGCAGTAAGTGCCAAATGGATGGACTCCAGGAGCCTGGTACGATCAGACAGAGGAGGTTTAGTGGCGTTTAACCATTGCTTAAGATCGAACTAAAAAGAAAAAGAAACAAGAAGCAGTTTTATTGACACCGGAAAATTAACTGAAGTAGAGAACTACGTGCAAATTTAGTTTAAAAGTCAAACATCACCTAACATTCAGCTTTGTATAAAGACTGAACCTGAAATGTACATACAAGTACTTAAAAGAATCTACGCAGGTCAACAATTACTAGGTGTCAGTAAGCCGCCAGCTCTACCTCACCCTCGGGGATTTCAGAGGCAGAGCTTTCTCAGCTCCGCGTGCGTTTTTGTAATGTGAGAATGTTTGGTTAAGTTTTCTCTACAAAACAAGAATCAGAACTTTGCAGTTCTGCCCCAGCAGTCACAGGGCCAGAAACAAGCAGCCACTTTACGGGACTGTCTCCATCTGATACAGCCACATTTCTGAGTCGGCGGCAGTAACCTATCTCAGTTAATAAAACTTCAGGGTGTCATCAATCACCTCCCAGAATTCCCACCTATAAAACATGTTCTCCCCCACGACAGACTGACAGCAGTCTCTAGGCCCTAAAAAATGCCTAGGTTTTGGGGCACCTGGGTGGCTCAGTCGTTAAGCGTCTGCCTTCTGCTCAGGGCATGATCCTGAGTCCTGGGATCGAGCCCCCCCCATCGGGCTCCTTGCTCCGCTGGGAGCCTGCTTCTTCCTCTCCCACTCCCCCTGCTTGTGTTCCCTCTCTCGCTGGCTGTCTCTCTCTGTGTCAAATAAATAAATAAATAAAATCTTAAAAAAAAAAAAGCCTAGGTTTTATGATTTATAGATGTCAGAGAAATACAATTGAAGGCAAAATCACTAAGCCTCCGCAATTCTCAAGTGGTTAAGTAAATTCATTGCCTGGGCCTGAGTTAATATTCTACTTGGAATGAGGACAAAGGCAATTTGCTTATATCTGGCTTATTCCAAATATGAGAGACTTTGATATATGACATCTCATTTATCAAACACATTTTCGGCATAAATTCAGGATATATTCAAAAGAAGGATGTACTAAATTACTATTATGAATATTTCAAAGCTGTACTGTTTCTAAAGAGGGCTTGGGAGCAAAGCCCTTTTCCTACAATGTGAAGTAAGACTGCCCGACACAACACAACCCATGCCCCCACAAGAAAGAGCTACGGGATCAAGCTGCTTGAAGATGATACAAAACGTGAAAAGGGCCTACCAGGAAACAGAACTCCAGGGGGCCCTTCATTTCTACAGAGTGGGCAACAACACTGGATCCTACATTTCCATGATGGCACCAGCACGGAATCACATCTCACCTTAGTCAGCAGCATGAAAATCATATCGCTGTTGTCCTCACTTAGAAACTTCACCACTTTCTCATAGAGCTGAATGAACTCCGCGGGTGCAGCATTGGGAGTGAAGAAAGGAGACAGGAGAGAGCAGAGCCTTCTATTCTTCAGAATGGTCTCTAGTACTTTCCTGCATTCTGACTTAGTGCCGCTGATAAACACCTTGAAAGAATTAGAAAGGGAAAATGTCATCAGATTCTGCACCACCCCCCCCAAACTTTTATTTAAGCAACCAAGCTTTAAGGGCTAATATAGAAGGCAAACAGAACTTTTTCTAAATGAAAACACGGAACAATCAAAAAAAATCTAAAATCAACACAGATAAACCTAACACTTCCAATGACGGTGATATTAAAAATTCTGAATTATCCATGAATTTGATTTGGACAAGCCACAGAGAATTTCTAAAAGATTAAAATATTAGGATAATTTGAATCCAGACATTTGCAAGGTACCTACCCTGATTACTAAGTATCCAAAGTGACTGCATTTTGTCAAGAAAACAAAACCTCTAGGTTATAGATTTTATTGAGATGTGGTTTGAGTATTTTTAAAAAGCTAACTCTAATAATATATAATCAAGATAACCCTGTTTAACTTGGTTCTAATGTTTTAAGTACTGGATATAAGTATTTAAATAATTTCAGGGTCAGGAAGGCTTTGATAAGCCAGATCACAGGCAGAAATAATAAAAGGCAAGACTGAGAGATTTGAATATATAAAAATTTTAACTTCCATAAGGCAAAAAGAATGATAAAATTAAAAAATAACAAAGTAGAAAAATCAATTTAGAACACATTCCAGATACTAGGTTGACAGTCTGAGGAGCTCTTTCAAAGCAATCAAAAAACAGAAATTCTACAACAGTAAACACGCAAAGGACAACAACCAGCAAACCACAGTTATATGGCCAATAAACATATGGAAAGTCACGCAAGTGAATAAGTATTAAAGAAATGCAACTTAAAATAATAACAAAGTACACTTCCCCTATTAGATTAGCAAGACTTAAAAAGAACAATCCTTCCTCGCATTGGTTGTAATTTGGAGAACAATAAATTCAAACCCTGCTGTGATAGTGGGGACAGGTAAAAACTTCCCACAAGGGCACTGTGACAATCTACGTCAAACGCTAATCCCTCTGACATAGCGACCATACTTCTAGGAAATTATCCTGGAAAAAACAGCCCAAACAGTTCACAGAGATGTGTAAGAATATTCATCTCAGGCTTACTGCAGCAAAACAAACTACGTGAATAGCCTCCCAGACGTAATGGGCTCAATACATCACAATGTATCTGTACCAGGGAACACTATGTATTAAATACCATGAGATCAGTCTGTATTAACACAGAATAATATCTAGAAGTTGCGTTTGAATGAAAAACAGTAGGTTACAAAATAGCACTTGCCCATTTTTGGGCATATATGCCTATCTCTAGCTATATGGAGGAACGATGTATCATTTCTACGTATGTATACACATACACTGACACACATATATACCAAGACAAACTGTAATAAAATGTTAGCTATGCAACCAGTATCTTCAGGAGGTTAGAATTATGAGAAAATTTTCTTCTTTATACTTTTTATACTGTCTTGCATCGCTTACGACAAGCACCCATCAAGTTTAAAATCAGGAAGGGGGCTCCTGGGTGGCGCAGTCGTTAAGCGTCTGCCTTCGGCTCAGGGCGTGATCCCGGCGTTATGGGATTGAGCCCCACATCAGGCTCCTCCACTATGAGCCTGCTTCTTCCTCTCCCACTCCCCCTGCTTGTGTTCCCTCTCTCGCTGGCTGTCTCTATCTCTGTCAAATAAATAAATAAAATCTTAAAAAAAAAAAAAGAGGGGAAACATTCTTTAAAAAATAAATAAATAAATAAAATCAGGAAGAAAACTTTTAAAAAGCTATCTTAATATCTGCTCCGCATCACCTCCTTATAAGTATAACTAAGTACTCATTCCACTGAAACTGGGTGAGAGTACACGGTTAATGTTAACACATTTTCCATCAAGCGGCTTTCCTTTCTTTAATGACATATTTCATAAATATGCACAGATACACTGCTCTGCCTTTTTAAATATCCATATATTTAACAGTCCAATAAATACATAAATAAATGGGGACTGAGAACAGCAACTGGGAGACAGCAGTGGGGAGGCAGGGCGAACACGGACTGCTGAGGCAGAAGACCTGGGATCCAAGCTCAGCTCCAGCACTGACCGGCTGTATTCTCCAGGCAAGTCATTTCATCTATTAGAGACTACTGTTCTCATCTTTAAAATGAGAACGGTATCAATCACACAGAATCACTGTGAGGATGAACTGGAGAGTGTTTTATAAACAATAAAGAGCTTCACAAAGTTATTGTTAACAATACGAAAAGCATAGAAAGAGTTTGATGTCTCCCCAGAGACTTTCAAATATGGGTAACTTTGTATCTCTTGTATGAGAAGCAAAATTCTCTACCAACAATTTTAATCACATCTTGTGAAGTCAACAACTCAAAGGGGCTTCTGCCTTAAGAAAGAGTCCGAATCTGTAATGTAAGCCTGAAGTCATCCTTCACTGTATCTAATGAGGACACTGCAAGGACTCGTGACATGTGAACGAGGCTAAAAACACAGAATTTTACCTTACCTGTCCCAAGATCTCAATGCATGATGTAAAGAACTGCCTTGTGGGAGGATGACGCTGAGTCTCATCGCTGACATGATCCACAACAGTAAAGAAGAGGCTAATGCCGACCTTCTGACCCCCAGGGGTAGGCTGCAGCTTGTAGGCATTCACTAAGGCCCTGTGCAAAAATGTGGGTGAGATTATTGGTCTGTAGTAGGAGAATCCAGACTCACTTCTCAGGCAATAGTCTTAGGAGTCCTTCAGAGCTCCATACGAACGTCACTTTAAAAATATTCCATGGGGTTGGGGCACCAGGGTGGCTCAGTCAGTTAGGCGTCTACCTTCGGCTCAGGTCATGATCCTGGGGTCCTGGGATGGAGTCCCAGGTCAGGGTCCTTCTCAGTGGGCAGCCTGCTTCTCCTGTTGCCCCTCCTCCCCATTCATGAGTGTGTGCTCTCTCTCTCTCTAATAAATAAGTAAAATCTTTAAAATAAAATATTCCGTGGGGTAAGTATCTTCCAACTTGGCCTGACACTTATTTTTAATACACAGAAATGATTTTATGTCCTCCTGGGGGAGTGGGGATCAGCTGTATTATTAACATTCTTACCCTTATCAAAATTACCCTTTCATACTTTGTATGTAATTCAGAATTTATTCTTTCAACTTTGTGTATTCCTTACATAATACACATTTTTAAAAACAAGAATGCTGATTTCTCTAAATTTTAAAATCCAAAACACTGAAAAAGATTTTTGTATAGAGTAAGATCCTGGAATAAAGATACCTCTTCTAAGTCTCATACTCTTTTGAGTTCCTTTGCTAGTAAAAGCACATTAACTTCTTGTTCACCTCATCTCCTTCTTCTTCCCAGGTCCCCCAATCCAACCTACAAAAGGATTCAATGCCCTCCTCCGTACCACCACCCCAATCTACTGGGGGATTAGTTGCTGGTACTAGAATGTGGAGTCACCTTAAAGTTAAAGGCAGGGTCAACCTCTCTCCCAAGTCATGCCCTGGTGGCTTTATGGAGAAAGAGAACATTGAGCGTAAGCGAGAAGCTCCAAGAGAAAAACTACAATGGCCAAATGCAAGCTGACAACTACACTTGAGAGCCCTAATTCCCCTGAACAATTCCACTTCAAACTCTGCTTAGTAATCTGAGTTGACAGTGATGACTTTCTGGGTAAATGTAACTTTAATCTAAAACTTAAGCACTAAATCTCTCCATGATTGAATTTCAATATGCTGTGTCATCTCATAATTTAGGGGTCAGTAAACTTATTCTATCAAAGACCAGACCGTAAATATTTTATGTTTTATGGGCCATAAATTGTCACAACTATTCAATTCTCCCATCTTGGCATAAAGCCATACACATGAAGTAAATAAATGGGCATGGGTGTGTTCCAATAAAACTTTATTTATAAAAAGGGGTGGCAGGCCAGATTTGGTCCAGCAGCCATTGTTTGCTGATCCTTATACTAATTTAATTAGTGGGTGCCTGGGGGTGTGGTAGCAGGTAGGATTACCATCAGTAATAACAAAATAGAATTTTAAATTATAATGCCCTCAAAACTTACGTAATCAAGTTTTCTGCATGGACAGCAGCTTCCACGATATTAAGTGACGGTGGCTTAGCAGCTTCGGCTTGCAACTGCTTCACTTCTTTTCGCAGAACATGAAGCTGCTGGCTTATTGCTTCATTCTTATGCATACCTTCAAACTAAGAAAAATTTAAATGGTCAAGGGACTTTTTTGTTCCTATTACGTTTCTAGAGCAAATATTTATTACAAATATACTGAGTATTTGATGAAGAATTATTACTACAATTAATATTATAACTCAGAATTCTCAGTTGAATAGAACAGGGGTGGGAAAAAAAATGTCAAAAAACTATTCAAGAACCTCAGGTTTTTCATGAAGAATCAAACCTGCGACAGTTTATTGCTGGTTCAGTCTTTTGTAGGATGTGTTCCTTGTCACTTATGTTTGGACTCCCCAGCTCTCATCAAAAACAGACTTAATGTCTTCTACCAATGAGGTTTTCCTTGAAGCACACTGCACCCCTCCTCTGCCAAGCATCTTCCCCAGAGCCTTGACCCCCCTCCATTCTCCCCACCCAACAGCACACAGTTCAACTCAAAACACTAAGGCTGCACGTCTCATGTGTGCCACGCATACAAAGACAATGACACAGATGCTGCTAATAAAACACTTGCCATTTTGAAAGGAAGAAAGGATATACAATTATAAAACAAACCACAAAACAAAATACAGGAAGTGCACTGAAATCAGCTGCATGCCTACGAAAGAGCAGTTGACTGATTCAGTGGTCCCTGAAAGCTCATCTCTGATAAAATTTTTACTCATTCTCAGTAAAGATGTGACAAAGGAGAATTTACTGAGCTTAAAAAAAAAAAAACTAAATCTATTCCAGTTTAAAAGATAAGCCTTTATTTAAGACTGCATCTTTCCTCTTTGAGGGGATTGTTAATATCCCTTTTCTCTAATTAACTGATGGTGACCTATAATGATAACTGCTTTGTTTGTACATTTTAATATCCTTTTTTGGATATGAATAGATGTAGAGCATATCCTATGCCCAGGCTGCAACACAAAGACAGAACTAAGGTGGCAATGGTGGAGGACAGGAGGATAGAGCGACAGCAAGGAGAAGCCCAGCCTGGCAGGGAGGTCAGGGATGAATAGCACAGAGCGGTCAGTCTAGGGAGGAGGGGGTCCTGTCCTGCAGGAGTCCTTTGAAGCAGGCCAGGAATTTGGACTTATTCTGCAGGCATAGCAGAGAAGGCTGAAGAGATGAGAACATTCAGAAGGCAGGAATGTTAAATCCTTCATTCTCCTCAAATGGGTTTCCCCAATCATGTGAGTGAGCCTACATTTTCCTTTATGTGCACCTACCCAAACCCAGTCTTCAGCCACCACTGCAATGATTACAGGTACCTTTGTTTGTAAATAATGTAAATACTTAATTCACAAATTTATTTAACTGAGGCCCTTATGTCCCTGCCAGAGTTATTATCATAAATTCCAGACGAAAGGCCTGGAGCTCAATGGTCCTGTCTCTTCTGCCTTACACAGCACCCCAGTCCGACGAGATGCCAAGCACCTACTTTCATGATCGTGAGGACAACTTTCTTCCATAAAACGCAACAATGTTGTATTAAAAAGCTTTATGAAACTTCTTAAAGAAAAAAATATGCTGTTAGTCTAAATCAAAAGGCATGAAAGTGAATAACTAAGAACATACAATGTTAACAACAATTATTTTAATTTTGGGAGAAAGGAAAGATAAAAATAATCAAATTACCTCTACTAACCCATATAATGAATCAATACAAATATTAAATTTCCAATCTTCAAGTAAAAGACCAACATTTAATAACCTAAACCGAAGGCAGGAGCATGTGCAGTCAGTTTTGTGCCTATGATGTCACCAACTGCAGTTAGACCGAGTCGTCGAGGGTCGCAGCCCTTGGCTGGCCTGGAGAGAAGGCAGCCAAACAGGGAGAAAAAGAAAGAATCCGAGAGGAAGAAGGAAGACCGTGAGGATGAAGGGAAGTGGAAAGATGATGGGTAAGATAGGACAGAGGTTTCCTGGACTGGGAAATGCAGGGACGAGACTAAGTCCCTAGAGCTTCAGAGCTGCCACCCCACGCTGTGGAAACTACCAGTGCCCAAGAGTAAGGAGAAGCAACATTCTCACCAAAAACACCTCAAAATGATCAATATTTCCCAGTCTACTTGTTTTTGTTCATTGTTCCCAACTCTACTGAGTTTTCTTTGCTCACTAGAACAGAAGAGGGGCTGACTGCCTGGCGGCTCACAATCACCAGAAGTTGTGGACAACACAACAAAGCCGCATGCTGGAAGCCCCTCCGCCTGAGTCGCTGTAAGGAGACAAAGTGATATAAAAGCTGGACAAAGCAAGCAAGTTGTTACAATACTGTGAGGCCTTCAGTGGGTCTTTTCCATCTTTCATTTCTAGGATTGAGCAAATTTTTCACATGATAATAAATCAATCCTGGGTCTGGCAAACATGCCCCACAATACCAAGTTCAACAAAAGGAACCCTATTATAAATCACCCCATTTCCTCAGGGAATATCACTGAATTATTAGACGCTTCTATGGGGAGAGACGACCGCAGAAGCAGCACGTCTCACTCCCCATAAAATATATTTATTTGGCTTTTGTATACCCCAACAAGCTATACATAGTTCAAACATTTGCAGATGGCTGGAAATTTCCAGGGCTTTCTCTCACAGAAAAAATCTACTAGGCAATGAAGTATTTTCATGATATAATTTGAAATCTTTATAAATGAGCCACTTAAAATATACATATGCTTTTTAATCTTAAAATTTATATTTAAAACATAAAGTTATTCTCCTGAAGTTAATTTTGAAAATGGATCCAATCCCTGAATTCTCTAATCACTGAAAGGGAAGGTGATCTTATCACACCAACTCAGACAGAGAACACGGTACACCTGTTAATTTAAATGAGATTTGATGGTCATGATCAGCTTACTCAGAATGATACAGCTGGTCTTAAAAACTGGAGCAGAAACAGCTAAAAGCAAATGGCTTCATTTCCCAATACTGAGTGGGAAAGCATGGGTCTTGAATTTAAATAGACGTGGGCTTGAATTTCAACTGAGCCACTTACTAGCTGTGTGGCTTTGGCAAGTCTCTGAGACTCTCTTGAACCCGTTTCCTCACCTCATTTGTGAAGATTAAGTGAGATAATATAAGCACAGTCACCGCCATGCTACCTGGGATAGGACAGTGCCCCAGTAAGTGATAAGAAGTGCTCTGAACAGAGCGGGGAAATAATGTAGTGTACTGAAGTATGTCCATCCTTACCACTTTCCAAGATCGAACGCCCAGGAGACATTTGTATAAGAGCAAAAAGTGAAGCAGTATGGTGCGTAAGTCGAGATTTTGTATGGAAAACATTAAGTCAGCCAACTGAACAATAAATTGGCCTAAGGTAAACACAATCAAAGAGTTGACTGCTAATTTCTTGTAGGAACAAGTTCCAACTTCCAGCCAAATAATATCTACAGAATTCCTGAGGGTAGTTAAAATCAGGGAGCTTACTTGTGAAGAGTATAAATCTGTAGTTGTTGGTTCCTGCAAACTCTTCACTTCTATGGCACTCACTGTGTGGGCCACTGACAACAGAAACACGAGTAAGACAAGGTGCTGGCGCTCATACAACTCAGAATCTAGTCACAGTGACAGAGGTAATCATAATGCAAACAAGTTGTAACTCAGCCTAACGAGGTTTTCATGGACTCATTCAGGGCCGTGAAAGGGCACCTATTATATGCCAGGAGCCATGCTGGATGGTACAGGAACACAGATGACTAAGGACAGGAACTCTACTCCCGAGGAGTTCACAGACTGGCAGGAAAGACAGCAGGTGACTACGGCAGCATTTATGCATGAGCTGCTATGAGAGGAGGGACTACCTCAATCTGACTAGAGAGGCTAAGACCTCAAGAGGTATTGCCTGAACCAATGGAAGGATGAGAGGAAGGAGCTCACAAATGGGGTGGGACAACAAGTAACAGCACATGCCTAAGAGAGAAGGTAGGAATGTGCGTGTCATATTTAGAGAACGGAAAAAGCCTGAGTGGCTAGAAAATGTTTAGGGATCAGGAAAGGGTAAATGATGACATTAGAAACTGATCAAGAACAGATTATGGGGGGGGGGGTCCCAAGAGTCCTACTCCTTCTAGATACTGGAGAGCCAATGTTGGCTGTTAGCCTGCAAATGCGATGAGATTTGTGTTTAAAAAGATGAATGGTGGCAGAATGGAAAACGGACTGGACAGGGGGAGAGTCTATGGACAGGAAGCCTTATGTAATGGTTCAGGGGAGAAGCGATGTGGGACTACTTGGGGGCAATGGCAATGGATGAAGAGAAAGAAACAAATGTAAAGTCATTTCAGAAGCAGAACCAGTAGGACCTGGAAAGTAACTAGATGGGAAGTATGAGGGTGGGGCGATGACACTGATGCCTAAGTCCCCATTTCCTGTTACAGGAAAAACAGGTTTGGAGGGTAAAGGTGGGATTAGTTTGGGACCTGTGGAGTTTGAGGTATCTATGGACATTCATAGAATGTTACATAGGCAAGTGGAAATCTAGATCTGGAACTCAGAGAATTCTGGACTAGAAAAGCAGAACAGGAGTCATCAACATATGGGTTAACACGTTGGGGGTCATGGACTACTGAGGATCTACTGAAGTTATGAACTCTCCAGAAAAAAAAGTTCCATATACTTTCAGGGGCTTACTGACCCACTAAAGACCATTCACACACCCACCCTAGATTAGGAACTCCAACACAAACAGTAGGCAAAAGCAGCTAATGTCACAATGACGAAGGGGATCAGGGGAAGCACCACGCACAACCAGCAATCTAAGGGTTGAGCTGATAAAGAGGAATCCTGGAGAGAAACTACAAAGTGGCTATTGATTTGGAGCAACCAGAAGAGACTTCATGACGTTCAGCATCGCCAGATGATAGAGTAAGGTTAAACAGCATCAAAACTACTGGATATAGCCATGAAGTGGTCCCTGGACACACAGATACAGAGGGGCTACAATTCTATGTATAAGAATAACAACCTACCTTCTGTATGGCATATGCTCTCCCAGTGGCAGTTCTGTGATGAGTCCTAACAGTCAGAACTCACCTTCCCGACCCCAACATCTATAACCAAAGTCATCCATTTGTGTAAGAGACAGCTTTAGATTCAAGTACAGTCTCTGACCAAAACTCAGAACAAATCTAACTGCCTTGCATCGATTAGATAATGCCCCAACTTCATGTAAAGTAGAGTTTCAACTTTCTTCTACCTTGCTCTTAGCTATCGATGAGTAGCCAAAAAAATTTGTCTTCAATTCCTGGAAGTATCAACCAGCCAAGTACTGCCCAGGATAGCCTTAGTTAGCAATTTTTATATAACTTTCTAAAGAAATCTTACTTGAATCAGACTACAAAAGCTGCTCACTATCCTCACATTTTCAATGCCCCTGGCAGACCTGCATCACCAGGCAAAATAATGGCTGAAGTAGATACTGTGTCGATATAGATACTTCTAGGAGCCATCAGTGGAGGTTCCCAAGTTTCTAGGTCTTCCCAAACGGAACTGGAAAGAAGAGCACTGGGCAAACTAGTAAGGCCAGCAGAAAACTAAAGCGTGCTTTAAGAAAACTGGATATTTCTAATTAGATTATGGTCACAAAACACAGCTATTTTTTCAAATTCTTGAGGCTTCTATATAATCTCCTTCCCCCCGTCCTTTCTCTTTTTTTTTTTCTTCCTTTCTTCAAGCAATCTTAGCATCTACCAATTTTTCTTTTGAGAAAAGAAAGCAGAAATATTTTTATGTTGTCTGCAAAAATTAAATCGCAGCCATATTCATTTTTATTCTTACCGTAATTCATTTGCTTTCTGATTTCCCTCGAATCAAAAGCACTTTCAGGGAATTTCAGGAAAGGTATACCTTTCTACTTCAGAATCAACAAAGCAAAATTTTGCAAAGAAATTTCAATTCAAGGGTTCAGACAAATCACAACTATTTTCGAAAAGGAAAAGCGCCAAGTCACTGGAAGGCTGGGAGCTAAAGCTCCCAAGTCTGCCTGGTGGTATTTTCCACCGCAAGACCCGGAGAGTTAACAGGTCAGGCAAAGACACCTGTTCTTTGGCTGGAGCAGGATACATTCACAACTCTTCACAGAGCAAGCTATTGGCCAGAACTGGGAAAACATTTTTGTACTCACTTCACCCACTTACAAAAATGCACCTCAGGAGACTTCCCTCTCTGTATAGAATTAACAGGCTGGCAAAGATATGTAATCTCAAAATATGGAAAAATACCATATTTGTGAAGGCACAGATTGGAAGACACCCTTTTTAATTAGAAGTGGATACATTTCAGCTTTTTTCACACCAACTCAAACTCCATCCGAAATTGACAGACTTGTCTTCCAGCACGATTACTTTGGTAAGTGATCCTTCTTAAATGCTCCTACCTAGTCTAACTGAAGTATTAGCAACTGCGGGAAAAATTACACTGAAAGAAAATTAACTTTACAAAGCACCTGGCCAAAGACATTACGCAGTGTTTAGGAGTCTCCCATCTCAGATCAAATTTCTGAACTTTAGATGCACACCAAGATGTTATTTTATCAGAAACAAATTTTGAAGCTAATGAAAAACACAAGTATAAACGTTACTTCAGAGAAGACATGTTAGAGAAAACAGGCTCCCCCGGACACTGACGAGGAATACATTAGAACTGCTCGAATGTGGATTAGCACAAAAAGAAATTCCTGAAAGATAATCAAGAGTCAGTAAATAAATTTTCCCTAATTTCTAAAAGCTAACAAAAAAAAGAAGAGCTATGTTTATGCAGATGTAGTCAGCAACAGGCAGCCTATCTCTGCGCTTTCTCTGCCAGCTCTGGGGACCTGGAGTCCCTCGCAGAAGGACGCGGGGGTAGTGAGCGAGGAGCTGGCGCTCTGCAGCCACACTGCCCAGGCCTCCCTGGTTCTGCTACTCAGCGGCTGTGTCACTTTGGGTGTGTGACTTAACTTCTCTGTGTCTTTATTTCCTGAAGATAACAAGAATACCCACCTCACAGGGTTGCTGGGAGGATAAAATAAGTTCTGCAGAGTGCTTAGACAGTGCTGGCTAAAGCTAAGCTCCACCCTGATGTCCTTATGATGTCTCAGACCCAACTTGAGCCAGTTTTTCCAACTCAGGAAGCTGACTAAGAGGCGGTTGAGTTCCTAATCTTACTCACCTCTCCTTCTGCCTGTTAGCAAGCTCCACCTAACTGACCTGCTCTCCACATGGCCCTCCACGTTTGTGTTCAGCGGCTCCCCACTGGCCACCGCACACAGCTGCAGCTCCCAAGTGATCCTCTTTTCCGATGTGAATCCCAACCTTCCTGATGTAAGTTCCCACCACCACAGCCAGAAACCACCTAAAGTAGACTGACCTAGCCAGTACCCCCTAAATGATGTCCAGAGAACACCATTCCCACATTCCTTCCCAGTGACTCCAAACCGTCATCATCAAAGTCTCCTAAGGATCAGCGTGAGTCCCTCTAAGAATCTTCTCAGTTAACTGTTTTTCTGTGAATTTCTGTCTTGCAGGACACATCAGCACTTATGGAAATACATGATTAGCTCCGTGTGGGTCGTTACTTCCCCCCAAACTATTAAATGTTTGGGACATGATTCATGTGCTATGAACTTCTTGCCGTCTGTCTCAACAATATGCCAATATTAGGGACTCAATGAAAAATTCAGTGAATCATGAAGAAGCTTCAACAATCTTACCTGAACTGTGACAACCGCTGCTCCTTGGCATTTCTTACCGCTACTGCCCCTACACTCCAGATGTAGTGTGGTCTGTTCTTCTCTGTTAACGTACTGTTTGGGCATCGTGTCCAGCAGCTCACTATCCAGGGCAACCTGCTGAGATTCTCGAAGAGCTGCAGTTCTGGAAAACATCATCAGGAGGTAGAAGAAAGGCTTAGGAAAGGTTTCATGGTAAGTGATAAAGACTTCCGGTTACCCCCAGCCCACACTAGGGAGCAACAAGACCTGGTATTCTATAGGAACTGAAGACCAAAGGTGTGTGTAAATCCTTTCTTTTCCTTAGTAAGAAAGTTCAGAAAAGAAGGAAAAGTGGTACAACTTTTTAGCCAGGAACAAAGCTTCATTTAGAATCTGTAATACATTAATGGTGTTTTTTACACAGACTGTTAAATATACAAGAGCAAATGAGAATTTCATCCTGATTAAAGCACTCTTAAAGGGGTACCTTACTTGTAAGCACCAGTGATTTCTTAGGTATTAGCAACTCAAACTGAACTGCCAAAGATGGAAGAAGCTAATTTTTTATATGGGTGTCGATACTGTTACGTTATTGCGCGGACACGTGTGTGCGCACTGGTGGGGCCAGGGGTACACACTCACATACACAAACAAATGCCTGAACCAAAAACAGCCAAGGAAACAAAAGCCAGTAAGAGACAGATTCCCATGGTCTTTGCAAACATAAGATTCTTTTACTTTATAAAACAGACTCACTCTGCACACACTCCTTCTCACAGACAGCAGCTAGAATCAAAACCTTCAAGAGTTGATTATCCGCTATCTTCTTTAACTCAGAGCACTAAATGGCTTTCCCGCACTCTGATCAAGCGCCTGTGGCAATTTGTTAAAGAACCCGAAGAGTTAGGAAGCAAAGCAGTGACAAAAGAAAGTAAATCTCACTGATACCCTTTTAACACCATCTTTCCAGTATCAGAAAGTCCCCTCAGGAGAAGCTTAAGAAACACCTGGCTGGCACCGCTGACACTCAGAAATGCCACCACAGGAAACGTAAAATTTATCGTCCGTGTAAGCACCACATCATTTCAATGTACAATTAAGAGACTTGTCACAACTTGGTTAGCTGAGGTAACTGACTGGGCCAGCCTGGTCAAACTATCCTCACGGACAGGCGGCTGATGAGGAAGCCCTCCTAGGTATGCAGCGAGCACAGGGGCACGGCCCCGGCGGTCTCATGCTCTTACCTGGCCTGCTGCTGCAACAGGTTCAGGTCCGTGCGCACCAGCTGGGTGGCGTCCTTCTGACTCAGGAGCGCGGCTGAGGAAATGACTGGCACAGGAGGCCTCACTGGGTGCAGATCAAGGGGAGGCTGGGGAGCCTCATGCTTCCGCAAGTTACTTAAAACCCTTTCTTTAGCTGAAAGAAAATTAAGTCCTACTTACCGAGTAATGGCTACTAGTAGGTAGTAACAAGTGGGTGCAAAGCCTTGGCTTATTGCTGTCAAGAAGAATGCTGAATATCTACGGAGTAGTTACATAAACTGTCCGAGGCCTAAATGAATAAACTCATTCTCTGCCATTCCTTACAAGTTTTGAGGGAGCCCCCACACGGCTACTGATACTCTAGCAGGAGCTATGAGCTCACAAACACGTGGTATGATTAAATAGAATTCCTATCCAAAAGGCCTTAATGACAGTTAAAGAGCCCAAAGCTCGTGATCTTAAATTATGACCCTAGACAGCCTTGTGTGACATGCTAAAGTGCCCGGACTCGATACTTGTGTATAGGGGAGCTACTGAACGGCTCTCAACAAGCCTGGGAGAGATGGCAGCCATCACCAGACAATGGACTGGGGGAAAGGGCAGGTAGTCCCATTAAGAGTTTAATGCAATCACCCAGATAAACCTCACAGGAAGAGGAGAAAAAAAAATGGGTGTTAAGGAATATGGCAGAGTGAAAAATCTTAAACTGGGCCAAAGTCTGAACAGGAGGGCTAAGACTAGTAGAGTTAAAATGAATAAAGACATGGGCACAAACTCCTACCGAACTTAGATTACATAGTCATGTTGTCATGCATTCATTCGTTCACTTACTCGTTCACTCAGTAATGGGAGTCCAAATAAGAGATCAGGTGCCATATAAGAAAATAAGGGCAAATCTGTCCATCCAGTTTTGTACTGGATTGCATGTGGTCCCATACTGGTGAATCCAATCTCAGTGTTTCTATTTCTATACTTAGTACAGAGCTGACCACACACAGGTATCCAATAAATTCCTATCTTCCCCCCTTCTCTCTGTACTGCCCTAGACACATACCGTAGAGCAGGTGGAGACTGAGGAACATGAAGAAAAATGCTGCCACAGACCTGATTGTTTTCAAAAGTAAGATAACAGGGATAGGAGAGGTCAAGGAAATTTCAAGTCACTAAGTCAGGTCAACAAATACTTAAGGGATTACTATGAATTTCCAACTTAATTCCAGATGTAGCATTCCATTTTCTATTCTTAAGAAAATTTAAGACGATTTGATAGCCAGGATTTTACTTGGCATAAAAAGACCTGTATTGTTTGCACCGCAAACAGATGGAATTTAACATCCCAAACAGGTCAAGAGAGGGATCGTCCTGTATAGCTGGGGTTTTTCCACTAGAACAACTACTCTTTGCACAGAATGTAACAGAGTTGGATATTCATCACTGGAAAAGACGCCTAGCTTTGTTCACGTGTCTCTCAAGCAACATTTTAGACCATGACTTTACAGCTACTGCCTAAACTGCCTGCCTCCAACTTCTTTTACAGAAAAGTATCTTATTTAAGTCATTACTGTTTTGGAGTTTTCTCTCACTCATAGCCGAACCTAACCCTAAGTTGTAGACAAGTTAACAATGAACTCCTAAAAAGCAATTCTCACTGGAGGGACACACTGTGTAAACCTTAACAATGGCTTGGATTTAATCATTCATTCACTCACTCATTCATTCACTCGAGGGGGCTGATGCTCATTCAACTCACCCAACAAAGGATCAGTGACGTCCAGCTGCACTGACAAACTGCAGGGCGGAGAATGGGATTCAAGTGTGGCCTGCGTCCACAGACCAATGGTTTCCTGGAACTCATAATGTATGCGCTCCATGTTCAAATACTCCATCCACAGATCCTAGAATTGAACCATAGGACATTAACTTTCACAGATGAATCATACGTTCACATATAAAACTATATATTTAACTAAAAAGTAGACCAATAAGGTTTAGCACGAGGTGGTCCATACCAAGTTCTCTAGTATTAGGATGAATCACGTTTAAAATGGATGCTAACAGGGTGCCTGGGTGGCTCAGTCAGTTAAGCATTCGACTCTTGGTTTCAGCTCTGGTCACAATCTCATCGGTCATGAGATCTCACCCCGCATCAGGCTCCGTGCTCAGAGGGGAGTTTGCTTGAAGATGTTCTCCCTCTGACCCTCCCCCCACTCTTGCACATGCGCGCTCCCTCTCTCAAATAAATGAATATTTAAAATGTATATATAACAGAATGGACACTAACAATCTTAGCAGGTGTTTATGTACCAAGATCAGAAAAAATAATTTCAACAGCCTTACCAATTGTACACTTATAAATTATATATACATAGTATTGAGCTGGTAAATTATAAAACGTAGGTAAAAACCAGAAATTTTAAAGAGATAAATAACAAATATATTGAAAATCACTGAATCTGGATTAGATCAGGCCCTTGGTCCCAACGTGACTTTACAGGAAATACAGAGGACGGAGAAACATGTTAAACCACACTAACAAAGATAAAATCTGTAAAATCCAGACTGTGGGAAAACTCTATGATGAACAAACTATCCAGTTTCTTCAACAAACAAACTGTGAGGGGAAAAAAGGAGTAAGCAGAGGACCAGTAGATTAAACAGACTTATAACCAATCACAAAATGAGGATCCTGACTCAAACTATAAAAATGAAAATACAAACTTTTATGACATTTATGAGGTAACTGGAAATTGCAACACTACTTAAGAGATTTGTATTAAGAAACTGCTGTTAATATTTTTCAGATATAAATGCTATTGGGTTATAGTACTCTTTTAACCCTCATCTCTTGAAATCTCCACGTATCAAATGCTTTCTAGGATTAGTTACGAGGTAACATGGGTGAAGGGAGTGGATGGGCTATAGATAAAATTCAACAGCTGGTACAAAGCAGGCAGAGGGAGAAGGGCATGTGTATTGCATTATTCCATTTTTCTGTATGATCAAATTTTTTTATTACAAAAGGTAAAATAAAAGATAAAATGAGAAAAAACAGAAGTTTCAGTATTCTCTTCCCACACTTCAAAGAACCGTCTTGCGTATTTTGAACTACGTCTACTTCACTTTGGTGATCAACACATATTAGAATGGGAGACGGTCTTTAATGCAAAGCAAGGCCAGCTCTTCATGAACACCAAAAACTGTACCAAATAGTAGTAACGGGTGATTAGATATGGACTATGGATTATCGCTTTGTGAACAATTTTTTTTTCCTGATTTTTAAGTCTTTAAAGGATTCCTCTAAACCTACAAATGTCTGGTTTCTCAGTGAGCACACTGCCATGAAGTCCTAAATCATGACTTCCAACCATGACACAACGCATTCCAGACTCAGAGGAGAAACTCCGAAGTCATCTTGGTCATAAGCCTGAATCCTAGAAGCCCCAAACAACTGTTGGAGGTGCTGAACCTGTCCCCCTACTGTGCATACATGTCTCCTTTAAGTGGGGTCGCTAATGTCACCTCGTCTGCCTCTGTGCTAAACAGCTGCTGATAGAGGCTAACGATTAAGAATACTAAGAATTCACAGTGGGCAACAGAGATGTCTCAGAAACCACAAAAAGACAGAATAACTCTAAATGTGTACTACCGATCAAAAAGTGGAGCTATAAAATCAAATGGCAAACAAAGACTTAAAAAAAAAAAAAAGAAAGCTATTAATTCTGTCGATACTGGGGAACCAAGATAAAAATCAGAGAGCCAAGGAGCTATGATTAAGTTTTAAAAACACTGACCAGGCATCTACTACACGCAAATTCTTAGGTAAGGCCTTGGCACGTGGAGGATAAAGAAGAGATAAACACAAAACTGACTCAAAGGATTTCAGGACATCATGAATGCCTGTTTATTTTTCCTATTTCCCTGGCCCTGTATTCTCAGCCCTAAATGTCGTTACTTCTCAGGGCTCCGGCTTCATTCAGTCCTCTTCTCAACCTAAATGCCTTACTACCATTAAACCCACGTTTCCTACAGTGCCCCATTCCTGAATTCTAGATCCGTACATCCCCTCCCTACCAAATCCTGGGTAGAGCATTCTACTTGAAGCCCCTCTAGCACCTCCTCTTCCAGTATTCTGGATCTTTGTTAACAGTATCTCTAGCTGCCCAAGCTAGAAATCTGGGTGTCCTTATGTATCTAATCAATCCTACTACCATATCAATCCCACCTGTGTATCTAATCTGAAAATTCTCCTGATCCTACTGATTCTTTTCAACATACTTTAAATTCATCCATTTATCTAATCACTCATGCCATTTCATGGGCTCTTCAAACAAATACTTCAGAACAAAATCCAAATTCTTCAGAAAGGCATACATGGCCCTTAGAAATCTGACCCCTGTTCACCTGTCCGGCATCATCTGCCCTCCTCAGTGGCTACACCCCAACTGCACCTCTTGAACATGCCTGTGACCCCATTTCCATATCGGTAAGTGGTTTTAACCTCAGATTATGACTGTGACCTATCTGATCACAGTCAGGTGTGCTAAAAGAGACATTGCCATAGTATCACCTGCTGATTCTGCATCACTTTTGCTAGCCTGTGAATATCGTAATGCTTTGGTAGAGAAGGGATATAGGTATCTCCTTTTTGAAAATTCTCATCTTCCAGCCATAATATATACACATTGAAGAGCCTAAAAGAAAAAAGACAGAATTATATAAAATACAAAAAGATGTGTAGACAAATGAAGTTTCTCACATCTCTAGGAACACTGTCACTAATACATAAAAGTAAAAAGCACATAATACAGAAAATGTTTCCAACCACAACCACAGCTCATGGGCCAGCAGGGGAGGAAGGTCACAGATCCTTACAATATGATGCAGTAATTGCTATAACAGGGCTGTGAGGAAAGGGCTCTATGAACGCTATTATTAAAGTCGGGATAAATACAACATAGAGAAAAAAATAACCGGAGAAGGTGATTTTAACACAGACTTAGGATCTGAATTTGGACTTTTTCCTTTCTGGGCAATCTAGTCACAGTGAGCCTCAGTGGCTGGAAAGTTTAAAGAACATTCTAATAAATACATTTTCTCTCTTTCAGAGAAAACATTAAAAAGCCATCTTAAACTTTCACAATGGAAAAACCTGCCAGCTTTAGGCTCAATGACACCCCCCTGCTTCAAGAAATCACAAACAGAACTCAAATCATGTGTGTACCTTGTTCCCACTAAAAAGGCATAAAACAAAGCCTGGCTAAAAAAAGAAAAAAAAAATCTCCATTTTCCAGTAAAAACTTTTTTTAAAAATTTAATATTTCCTTTATTTGCTTTGTTTTTGCAAGGAACACAGTCCATTTAGCTAAGCTCACTGGTATCTTAAGCAGCTGTCTGCAGCAAGGGGAGGGCTAGAGGAGTCTGGCACACAAAGTGCTGGGTGGGGTCTGGGAGGCGGCATGGCTTGGCTTGGCTCAGTAATGTGGAAAACTACCCCTCTTAGCTCCAAGGCAGCCTGTGTAGAAAGAGGGACAGGGCTCTGAGGCTCTCACACAGAAGAGGCCAGTATGGAGTTCTCTTCCAGCTTCTGATTCGGTTAGATGGCTGCTTTACCAACAAGCCAAAGGAAGGGGGGTTTACGAGGCAGAAGAGCACATCAGACTTTCTTGGCTGATCCAAGTGCTCAAAGATTAAGCCTCCCCACTGCTTAAACCTGGCTAAAAGTAAGTTTTCCTTCAAGCAAGTAAGATAAGCGGAGAAATCATTCCAGAGGCTGAAAGATAGCCTGGAGGACTTTCAGGTCAAGCAAGCCTGAAGCCTCAGCACTGGATTAAAACCCTGGGATTCCTCACCAAGACATGTGGCATTCAGGGCTAATTATCAGAAGCCACTTCCATTAAGTCTTATTTAGAAAACTAATACCTGGTTTATGGCAAGCATAAATGAAAGGTAAGGGAATAGTGTGAAAGGGACCCACTTACTTCAGAGTTCTGAATCTTTGTGGGGGGATACCCATTTTGTGTCTGATTTTCGAAGTGGTTTCGGGTGATTACTAGATCCTACCCTACCCCAGGTAGAGTCCAAGAGATGTATGGACTTTGCGTAAAGAACCCTGCCTTGCTCATGAATTTCCTTTAGAGAAGCGTCCTAGCAGGCTTTACTAGATGTTTACCTGCTATGACCGATTGTTTTGGTTTCTGTTATTACACAGAGAAACAGAAGAGGACATCAGCCCTCTGGTTTAAGACCTTCCATTCAGACTCCAGGCACTTGACAGAGCTATATTCAAATTGCCAATTCCCTTCTCATGAGGAACATAGAAAAGAAGCATTACAAGATGCAAACTGAGCCCAAACCACCCTCCGCATTCAATCTAGCATGGCTGAGAGAATGACATCCGGCAGTCTACAGCACCAACAGCTGCTCCAGCAGAGTACCCCGAGCTGCCAACAGCATAAATGGCTAAATAACCACGCCCACCTCACGAGCTCCGTGTGCAGCTCTGGTGAAGTCAGGTAGCCAGGGGTGCCGGCCTGGCTGGCAGGCGGCCCTTCACTGCCCTCTGCTGGAACGCGGAGGGCCTTGCTCGCAGCATGGTGGAAGTCGGCCACCTCCGTCAGGCGCCTCTTCATTTCTTTCAACAAATTGACATGAGCAGGGCTTTGAAAAAACCTTCTTCCAATACAACCATCTATGGGTAACCTGAAAAAATACAAGCACAGATCACGAGATCAACACAAGATGCTTTTTCTATGTGGCACACAACTGCAATCAATTAACAATTCACTGGCTATAAATATACTACATTAATTCAATAGCTGTTATTTCTACCTCAGTGGTTAGGATGAGGCTCTAACAAAATAGTGTATCTGAAAGTAGTTTTGAAAAGAAAGAAATGCTACACGAATTTAAGATCATATCACTACTTAGTGATGTAGAATAAAGACAGTCTTTGCTCTAGAAGAACTTGCAAGCTGGTAGAAAACAGAAGAGCCCAAGAACCAATATTGGTACGTTCTGAAGGACTGAGTTAAGGGAGTGAGGGTGAGCTAGGAATTGAGCTGGAGCCGGAGAACATGTTCGGAAACAGCGGGCAGTTCCAGCTGGCCAGAGTCCCGTCATACCCAGAGGAAATGTTAGACACCCCCAGGCACAGCCCAAGGCTGCCCCCCCACAACAGTCACACGAACAGCCTGCCTGGGGCAGTTTCTCTCCCTCTGCAGCTCCAGGGGCTCTATGCGACACCATGCCTGGCTCCAGGTGCTGTCTTCATCCCGGTGGATATAGGGGATGGTAAAGAGAGAGCTGCCACAAGATACCCTAAACTCAAAAACTGTCTAGTCTAATAAATGTAAAATAGGAAGAGAGGCAGACTCCTAGCCACAGGTTGAGGAATGGTTCTAACTCACAGGCCAAAGTGTTAGGACACAGAGCATGAGAGCAGAGTGCAAAGTCAGGAACAGGTTCACAGACACTTACAACAACACTGGGTACCATACCCATATTGCGGTCCTGGGCGGTGAAGGTACAGGAGGAAGAACTTCTGCCAAATGAGAGGCAGAAGAGGGTGATCAGAAGGCGTGACAAGGGCCTGGTGGGCCCAACGATAAATCAGCAGCCTCTGGAGGGATGGGACGATGGGGAGCTTCAGCTGGGCCTGGGCTTTCTAGAAAAGAGGAGGGGCTTTGAGCAACCATGACATGATCACAGTTCCAAGCAGTCTGCTCTTTCTAAATGATCCAAATAAAACCCTGAACATTGTTTTCAATTCAGTAAGAAAAAAAAGTCCTATAAACCTTACTTCCAACCCACTAGCTGACACTTGAACCTCCTTGGTAGCAAAACACGTGAGGCAGTTTTTTTTCTGTCAAAACATCTCACAGACCCCCAGATTGGAAGCGTCTTACACATTCTACCTCATTTCCATGCCTTTCCAGGCCTTTGCACATAAAACACCACAGTGCAAGGGAGCAGTGTGATAGGAAAACCAAGTCAACTTTACCATCAACGTTACCAATCTCTTGAAAACTTAGATTTGAAAAGGACTTTCAAGAATGAGAAACTCCTTGACAGGGTCTGAAACCTGAAAGCCAAGTTTCTATTAGGAGACCCCAAGATAGGTCTTTCATTCTAAAGCCTTACCCCAGTCTTTTTCTCACTTCAGTGAGCCTAAAGATCAGCTAGGGAGTTTTTAAAATAAACTCCTGGTCCCGCTCCATTCTTAGAAACTCAGAATTTCGAAAGCCGGGGTCCGGGAATCTGATTTTTAACAAGCTCTCCAGGGGACAGATGCACAGGACATACACTGGAAATTGTTTTAACACGAGGGCAAACCCCTCCACCTACGCGCGAACACAGACTTCAATCATGAGGTTGTGACTCTTTATGCTAAATAAAGCTTGGAAAGAGTGTATACACTTCAATTATACAGTTTTAAAATACTGGTTTGGATGCTGTGCTTTCAAAGCGTTTATGACAAAAGAAAACGCAGAAGTTCAAAAGCTATTAGATGAACCCATCAATAAACCACCTTCTCCCACTCAAATGCAAAACTGCTTTCTGCACCTTCAGAGCTTGGTCAGGGGTAAAGGCAGAGTTTATAACCAATTCCCCTTCGACAACTCTTCGGAGCTGGGAGTCTTCTTCAAAGATGGATTCCACGTTCAGCACTGTCCAGGCGAACCAGACCTACAAGGACAGCAGGTAAGAGTGAGGGGAAGGAGCAGCTCGCTCAGACCAAATCACCCGGATATTCTTCAAATCTGCATCTCTTCCACCAGATATCTCAATCAACAAATATTTATGGTTCCCAAAATTAACTTTTCACTGTTCTTGTCACAGATAAAAACTTAAAACAAATCATTGAAAAATGCTAAATTCCTACAGAAACACTTCTTTTTTTTCTTTTTTTTTAAAGATTTTATTTGAGAGAGAGAGACAGCCAGTGAGAGAGGGAACATAAGCAAGGGGAGTGGGAGAGGAAGAAGCAGCCTCCCAGCAGAGGAGCCTGATGCAGGGCTCGATCCCAGAACGCTGGGATCACGCCCTGAGCCGAAGGCAGACAGTTAACGACTGAGCCACCCAGGCGCCTCAGAAACACCACTTCTGTAAAAGAAGGTGTTTGTTCACACAATAGTTATTTATTGGGCAGGTTCCATAGGCACAAGGGACAGGAAAGAGGGCCGGATATGAGCTCTGCCCTGAAGAAGTTTTCCATCTGTTCGAGGAGACGAGACTAATGTTTAAGTGACTGCAATGCGAAGTGGGAGGTGGTGAGCACGGAATCAGGAGTCAAGTGCTATGGGAAGCTGGCGGAAGAAGCACAGGATCACAGAGGCGGGCATACCAGAGACGGCTCTGCGTGGAGAAGGGAGGCGAAGGCATGCCTGGCAAGAGGACCACCGAGGCAGAGGCAGAGAGGCAGAACCACCAGGGACACGTGCGGGTAACAGCAAGGAGCGTGTTGCAGCTGGATCACAAGAGGTAAGAGGAAGAGCAGGAGGCAAGGCCGACGGGAGGCTGAAGGATGTCACTACTGGTCTAAGTGATGAATCGCGGCCATAATCTGACGCACAGTCAGACGGGGTAATAATGAAGAAAAAGCAGCTGCTGCTGCTCAGGGTGGTGAGAGCAGCCAACACCGAGTCCGCGCCGTGTGGCTAGACTAAGCGCGGGTCTGAGTGTGCTACACAGGTGCAATCGTTATCCCATTCCACGGTGGAAGAAACCAGGACAGAGAGGTAAGCAAGCCGCCCACGGCACAGGGCCAACAAAGAGCAGACTGAGCCCCGGGCTGGCTCCAGCGTCCACTCCTAACCGCGCAGCTGGGCAGGCTCTGCAGTCAGGCAGACCAGGCCCGAGCGCAAGCTGTCAGCTCCTGAGCGCTCCACGAAACCTCAGTTAACTCCTGTGCGAAACACAAGAGCAGCAGCGCCACCTCAGCCGAGGGCCTCTGGGAGGGCTGACGGAAAAGCATTCTTACACGTAGTCAGTGCTAAAGGAGCGCTACTTAAAGCTAGTACCGCTGTATCAGCAAAGATAGTAACAACATAAAAATTCGCAAAGATTACCAAAGGGCCGCAGGGCTTTCCTACCTGAGTGGGCGTGGCCAAGCCCTCCACGAAGGAAGGGGTGATGTTGCCAGCCACGATCCAGCTCACCAGAGAAGAGAGCAGACTCCGATCACAGTGGTAACCCAAAGCATTCTACACACGGGACAAGATGTGCAACAGAGAGAAGAGGCTTTAAAAAACCTTATCAAGAATATCTGCAATTATCTTCCTACAATGGTAGGTTCTGGTAAGACATGGATTTCACTAATTAGTCCCCCCAGCAATGATAGCCACAGGGAGGCAGTGTATTACAACCAAATGCAATGAGCAAGGCTCCCCCTGGGGGGTCCTTTCCTTTGGCTTCCCTGGAGTCTACACTAGCAGAGACTATGGTTCCTGAGATAAGGCACCATCAAGACCAAGCTTTAAAAAGGCAGTGGCCCCAGAGTAGTACTAGGAACTGTGTATTTGGGGAAATGTTCTGAGAAGGCCACTATCTAGTCAATGATTGAAAGACAAATTCTCTAACAGGTTTACCTTATGTTGTTGGTAGAGTAATTTCTGCACGCAGTCTTCCTGCATCAGCTGAAAAGCTGTTTTACACAAGTGGTCCATGAGGAAGAGGATGGCTTGTTCTCGGTACCAAAGATGCTGGCTTATTAGCGCCTGAACCCAGAACTCCAACACAGCAACAGGGCCCACTTCATTGGGCTGAGTGCTTATAGATATGTGGGCCTGTGGAGAAAGGGCTCAGGTGATGTGGAAATAGAAGTCAACCACCTTTTTTTTTTTTGGTGATTAAAGTGATAGATGTTTATTAAGTGAAGATACAGAAAAAGCTCTCAAGAGTGAGAGGGGTCCCAAAAGGGTTGCCAACGAGGGCCTTTAGGGTTGGTCTTTTACAGAAAGCTAACCCGAGAACTTAAATCCTTTTAACATCTCTATTGATAAACACCTTCGATGGCTTACTTCCTTTTTAGGGTCTGGTTATTCTTTGTTGGTCACAGGTGATTATCATAAAGACACCCACCCCACACGCCCAGGGCAGGGTGGTCTTCTGCACGGTACACCTAGAGCACAGCCTCCCATTTTTAAAACACCAAAATAACTACTTCCACTAGAAAGCCCAAATCTGCTGACATTCTTGGCCAAAAGCACTGTGCCAAGTGCTCTGAAATGACCAACACTCAGATGTGCTAACGCCGGGAAGCTTAATTGGAAAGGTGGGCCAGGGTGTATTTAGCGGCTTCCTAGGGGCCTGACCTGGATCATGCTGTTGAGAAGCTTCACGTTGTCCCCATGGCTGGCTCCTGTCAGGTGCTGTGCCACCTTGTGG
Organism: Ursus maritimus; assembly: GCF_017311325.1. Classification (NCBI taxonomy): domain Eukaryota; kingdom Metazoa; phylum Chordata; class Mammalia; order Carnivora; family Ursidae; genus Ursus; species Ursus maritimus. The sequence continues at coordinate 27,033,831 of NW_024424230.1, read as the reverse complement.
GTGACCTGCTGTGTAACACCCTGAGGGACACCACTGTCCAAGTGTAGGAACAGGAGGAGGTGTGACAGAAACCTGCCAAGAACACAGGACAACACACTTGACCTTCTAATCAGAAGTCAATAAATTTGCAGTGGCTAATTACTTATGAGGAAACAGAAAAACATTAAAACTGGTCCCATTTGTAGACCAAAGCTCTATTCAGAGATTTCAATAAAGCTTCAAGAACTTTAAGAAAAATGAAGTTTTCAAATTTAAGGTGGGTTCAAAGGAATTCTAGCTACCTGCAGAAGTGTAGTGATCCAAGACACACAAACCCAGACAAGTTAAAGAGCATTAGAAGAACAAGTGCCCGCTTTATCCCCTCCCCAGACCCACCCTCACAAAAGCAGAGATGTTTAGAAAATCATCGCACAATCTGGTACTGGGTGTCAACATCATACAAGGTGGTGTAAGGGACAGTGGGGGGGGGGGGTCCCCACACAATTAGTCAGGAAGTGCCCTCAGTTCCCTGGGTGTACCAGCTCCCTCCTCTCTCCTGTTTCCTCTGTTTCTTCTGGGTTTTCTGCCTCAAACACTCCCCCACAGCTAACCTGGCAAACTCCTACTCATTCCCCACATCTCATCTACAATGTCCTTTCCTCACAGGACACTTCCTGACCCTTCCCTGCTATCTAAAATATACCTAACCCATTAAGCCTTCCCCAATCCCTCCCTCAACCACCCCCTTTGCCCAACCACCCACTGCCTCCCATCCCCCACCAGGCTGTGACAACCCAAATCATCTCTAGACATTACCAAATGTCCTCTGAGGGTCAAAATCAGCCCTGGCTGAGAACTACCACTTTAGACTAGAATCACCTGATCCATAGCAAGCCTTTTTCCCAATCACATGAGCCAATACATCCCCTTCTTGGTGTAACCAGTGTGCTTTGGATTTTTATCATGTGCAAATAAGAATCAATTAATACCCCATCCTTAATTCCCTCCATTCCCAAGCAGCTATTTCTTTTACTATAAATCCCATATGATTTTACCCATATGCAAATGCAACCTATACACCATAGCATGGTCTTGCCAATAATAACACTTTGCTTCATAACTTTGTAATTACCTCCAAAGTCTTGTTTTCTCAATAAGATTATGAATGTCTCATGTGATGAGCACCTTCCTATGCATCTTACCTGTTTGTAATACCGCAGACAATGAAAAGCAATGTGCTTTACTACTGTTACAATGGCAAAGCCATATGCTGCTCAATGTCAGAAGCACTATTCCCAGGTTTCATGGGAACAACTACTCTTTCAAATACTTATAAGCTATAAGCAATCTAAAATTGAATGAGAAACGGAAATATCTTTCATGAAAATAAAACTGGAATCATTATAAGAGGCACTGTTCATCAACTTGCATTCTACTAGGCAGGAAGTTTTCTGCCTCATAAAAAATACACTGTTGAATCGCATCGTTCCCTATTTTACGTAAAAACACAGGCACTGGTCCTCCCAGGGCTGCACTCTACTCACTGCTCGTTCTTCAGAAGGTAATACTGGCAAGGGTAGAACAAAGGCAGGATCTTATCCAGGACATGAACCACTGTTCTCAAATGCCTCGACTGGACCAGAATTCCCAACAGTGAGATGCCTTCTGCACAGAACCTCTCAATGCTATGGAAAGAGACAAAGGCAATGAGCACTCAAGGTTGCCAGTTCAGGAAATGATGTTCTTCCAATGAGCCATCAGCCTACTTGCTACCCAGATGATCTCAGGTCTCCAACGCATGTTGTGCATAGCCAAACTTCACATAGAAATACAAGCACCAGGACTCTGGAAGTGCAAAGGAACTTAACAGTTCATCTGTATTTTCATCTTATAGATGAGAATGGTGAGGTATCATGCCCAAATTCACATAATTTCCTAGTGTAGGGCCAACATGAGAACCCAGGTTTGCAGATTTCCAGTCCAGAGCACTGGCCACGACCCCATTTTGCTTCCCAAATGGTGCTTCTTCTAAGAGTCATGGGGCTGTCATTGTCTGCGTATTTCCACAAAATATTAGAGCAAAGGGAAGATTCAAAAGTGAGTTCGCTCTGTAAATATAAACTGGCAAAATTCTTCTGAAACCAATTTGCATAAAAATTTATTCTTTGACTCACTTCAGAAAATCTATCTTGAAGAAATAATCTCAAATGTGGAGAAAACTATGACAGATGATCCATGTAAAGATGCACTTTTCAAAATTATTTAAAATCATAAACTCAGAGGCAGAAATGATTTATGTAAATTTTAGAAAATTCCATTCAATGCGAATATTACTACCTCATTCAAAAATAATGCGTATGAGGGCACCTGGGTGGCTTATTTGGTTGAGCCTCCAACTCTTAGTTTCGGTTCAGGTCATGACCTCAGGGTCATGAGATCAAGTCCTGCATGGGGCTCCGTGCTCAGTGTAGAGTCTGCTTAAGATTTTTTCCTCCATTCCCCGTTACCTCTTCCCCCCCCGACTGCCTCCCCCTAAAAAATAATATAAATAAATAAAATCTTTAAAAAGAATGCATATGATGTCCAAGGACAACAGGGAAAAATTCTACTATACTGATGCTGGGGGGAGAGAAAAAACCATAAAATGGTATACTTCGGTTACAACAACTAGTAAAGAAAAATTATATAGAAGGAAAAAAACACAGGGATGATATCATACCAAATGTTCATTGTGCTGGAGAAGTAGAAGTGCCTCTTTCTCCCATCTTCCTACTTCTACAGTTTGATTATACTGCTTTAATTCTGGGGTAAAAATCATTTCAAAAAATAAAAGTAATGGTGCAAAGATTATGCCACAGGGAAATGTTTGTAATATTAGAATGAGAAACAAAGGATATACAAAATTATACATGCAATACAACTCTAAAAAAGATCAAAGGAAAAAATCCTGGATAAAAAGAAACAGAAAAAAAAAAATCTAATGTTTCATTAGGGTGAGAAAGATTCTGAGTGATTTCTCTATTGTTCTCTGGATTATGTGATGTTATATTCACGTACAACTTACATCCCTGCATACTCTGTCCCCAACCCCAAGCACATTCACAAGATTGCTTTAAGTTAGTTCTAGTATATGTACATCCCTGACGATCATGGTGGATGGAGTTCAGCTCCAAAGAGAAACACCTTATTCTCACCTTCACTCCCACTCGGGATTCAGTAATCAGCACCAAACAAATACTTATGTTTGGAGAAGACCCATGGTAGTTTCAGCGAATGAAGAGCTGCAGTCTCAGAACGAATACAAGACACGAGAGAAATCATGAAAGATTAAGTTCAGAGCACTACACTCAGAACCCACATGCCAGCCATGAGCTGAACGTGCTCGAAGTATTATCACTCACTTAAGGCTTATCAAGTAAGCCCAGTACTACCATGATTCCCATTTTAGAGATGAGGAACCTGAGGTACAGGAAACTGGACCTAGTAAATGACACTAGGGCTACTGGAAAAAATGTAGAATGCTTTCCAAAGCGCCTATGTAACATCTCTCCTTGTCCTAGTGTATCAGTTCTACCCTCTTTCACCGGACTTTCAAATCTGTCCATCACACTTGGGCCCTACTCACCTACCTGATCACCTGTGCTTTGGTGATCAGGTAGGTGAGTAGGGCCCAAGTGTGATGGACAGGCAGCACGGGCTTTGGTTAGGAGTGCTTCCTCATCACCCTGCACCTCTCCCCCTACCCACTCAGACACCCGCTGCTCCTTCTCATGTTCACGCAGTCAAACACCTACAAATCCAGCTGTGGAGACACACAGATGACAAGACAATGCTCTGCCCTCAAGGAGCATGCAGTGCACGAGGAGAGCGAGAGACACTATCACACCGCAATACAGTAGGGGTGCTGCTGGAGTGCACAGGTGCTCGGCGGGTGAGGAGGGCAAGGTCCGTGGCTGAATCTTCCACACTGGGGGCACTAGTACCCTGGAGAGGGTGCGCGTCACCACTCTGTCCCCCAGCCTCGGATGCCGTCTCTCCTCAAGACTTCTCTCCAAAGCTCAGCACCTCTACACAGGCGTCTTGCCCTCATGATCTCTCCTTCCTTGAAATTCCTTTTGTTCATACTTTTGAGTGGTTCCCAATCCAGGCTGTACATTAGAATAATCTGGAGAACTGGCCCCCAGACCAATGAGATCCGGATTCTCACCCTCTTCTCTGTACAGGTAATTTTAGAATCCCTCCGAACAGGACTCTAGAGAGCAGCCAGGGTGGAGAAGCACCGCTCTACAAACCTCATCCGGCCCACAATCACATCTTTAGTGCTGCCGACTGCCTTCTGTCGACCAGCTCCACTAAACTGTCAGCAAGCTGAAGGCAGCTAACAATTCCGTATCTCTCCCGCTTCAGAGCACGAGGCTGAACACAAAAGCTGCAAAGACACCTGGCATCCCACTGAAAATACATGTGATGTGAAACAAGATGTTGAAATCGGGATGCTAAAGAGGTATTACAGTGAGTCTAAAATGCAAGAACCAGAAAGCATGTAGGTGAAAGAGATTTTAGAAAAACAGACAGGCTAGAAAAAATTAATACATGGTAGGAAAATGATCTTTTAAAAAAAAAAAAAAGGATTTTTAACCAACTAAGAACTCGTTCATTTACTTCCTGCACCAGCTACTTCCAGCACCGGCTACAGCCGTCAGCACTAGGGGTGAAATGGTAACACAAACAAAAATGGTTCCTGAGGTTAGGACCTCACAGACGATCCCTGAGAAGACTGAACAGACAACTACAACACAGTGTGGTAAATGCTCCAGTGGAAGAAAGAGAGACAGCTCTGCGCTCATGCTGGAGACGCACGTGACCTGATCAGGCCTTTCTGCCCTCCGGGCAGGTTTAGCCCTTCAGCGGAGAAGCCTGAGATGGGCTGTCATCACTTTAAACAAAATTCAGTAGGGACAGCCAATTATTTTTATGTGATCTCTATTCCAAAGAAGAGAAAATACCTACTGCTGACATAAACATTCCACTCTGGTAGACAGGTATACTCTCTCCATAATGTATGAGGTGACTTTCTGGTACAAATCTGTCTTATACGAATTTGGGCAGCATTTCCCCTGGAGAAGCCATTAATAAGGCTTATGATTTGGTCCTGATCACCCTTAGATCGGTTTGATGGAGGCCTCAGACCTCGGGATGTGAAAAATGAGATCTAGAATCACTGACTACAAGGTTCAGCAACCCTAGGAGTTCAGCCCACACTGTACCTGTGGCCCATGGAGGTCATTGCTAAGGCCAGATAACAGCCGATGGGCATGCCCGCCTTAACAGCCTTCAAGAGAGGATGAAACGTGGGTGACTCTGTCATGTCAGGCACAGTGCTGGAGAAGGGAACAGTTGGACAATTCTGCTGTATTCCATAATCATTTTTGTGCAGTTTTAACCTCAAGATCAAGTTCCAGGCCCACTGGTTAAATGAGGTCTCAGGTGTCTCTCCATATCGAACAATACTGGCCAGATATGAAACCTAAAACAATTATTTATTTTAAGCCACATTAGTCACATACAAATTAAATCAGTGAGCTCACCCGCCCATTTCCCTCTGTGATCGACAACGTCCTCAAAAGAGAGGACATACTACTTACCAGTACTCAGTGTTTGCAGCAATTAAAGCAATTTCTCACAACTGACCATTTCTGCTTGCTTGCTGGTCACTTTGTGAACCTGATCTGAGTCAGTGCAAGCAAAGGAGTAATAACACAAAAGTTGGTACACAACAAATGGTGTGATAATAAATAAGTTTTAACAACCAGCTGGAGCATGGGAGATCATTTACAGGGTTTGTCAATTTTGGTGGCGTAAAAACTCCCACCATGGTCGGCTTCATGCTACCAACAGGTTAACAACCTGGTTTGCAAAGTTCCTGAACATGTAACAGTCTGTTCTCCTGAGCCAGTAAATGCACTGAATTCCACAATATTAAAATGGTCATATGTAAGCTACTTCTCAAAGAAAAATCTTTAACCACAGAATTCAATTTCAGTATCTTAAATTGCCAGAATTGTTCTTAGGCAATCTAAGGTTAAATACTGTAACTTTACCCACCCAGGCCACTTACAATAAAGATGTTCTCAGTATATAAGAAAAGGAAATACCTGCTTCATACTTTCAGAAAGAAGCCCGGCATACGGCTTCTGTGCAAGGTATTTCTGGTACGCTTCAAGAATCATTAAAGCCACTTCGGCATGAACTGCTTGATCCAGATGAAGGGTACCCTTTTAAAGAGAAAAATAATTACAAAACATGCCACCTTGATTTTTTTAACATATCCTTGAATAAAAAGACTAGGGAAAACAGTAAAAAAGCATCTTGGACATAGAACTTAAGCTTTCCAAAAATTACATTCCCTAAAAATTAAGTTATAAAATGACAATAGGAAAAAACACTGAAACCTTAAAGAACCATTACATTGCACTTAGATAGGCTTGAACCCAACTCATCTCGGACCCCAGGTATCTAAGGTATCTTTGAATGTAACTCCCCAGCCCCCACCCGAGAAGTTCTTTTAAGTCTTTGGGTTACAAGTTAAAGGGCATTGCCACAAACCAGGAAGATGTTCAATTATTGTTAAACAGGAAGATATTTAATAAATTAAGTCTATATTCCCTTTCATTATTCTATCATCAGTGAAAATATATAAGATACTCAACAACACAGGGGCCCCTGGGTGGCTCAGGTGGTTAAACATCTTAACTCTTGATTTCAGCTTAGGTCATGATCTCAGGGTCTCTGAGATTCTCTCTCCCTCTCCCTCTGCTCCTACCCCACCCAACCCCCCTCACACACACAACTGCTCTCTCTCTAAATAAATAAATAAAATCTTAAAAAAAAAAAAGATAATCAACAACATAGATAAAATATTCCTTCAGGAGCTTGAAGTTGCCTATCGAATTTCTTTGCAACCTGAAGAAATACATGTCTTAATCCTTTAACAGAAGGTGACTTTCCTAACAAAGGATCGTGGACACTCTCATAGGGAAGTCCTCACACAGCCTGCCGGGAGAGGAAGGGCTGGCAGGGGGACGGGGGTTCTACTCATAAGTCAGAGAACGGGAAGATGGAAAACAGAGCCCTACAGCTCTCACCCACCTGCACTGCAGTAGGAGAAGTCCCAAATGGACCCAGGGGCAGACCCAGGTGGCCAGGGACACCTGGGGAGAAAAGCTGCCTGGCTCCAGTTTTCTCATCTGTACAACAGGGGTCAAGTTCATGCAAACCTCACAAGATGGATATGATTTGCTCAGAACAAAAGCTGGCAGACAGAGAGGGCTGAGTTCTCCCCCATTTCCCCTGTATAATGTCGAAACATTCTGGTCTAAGAGCTAACTAATAAGGTCTAGGGTAAAGAGGAAGGAAAGTTTTAACAGTCAAAATCATTGACATGGCATCTTTGGAGACATATGATAGGTAGCAAACTCTTAATAATAAGCTATTGTTAATAAAACTATAAAAAACTATTAACAAAAACTACCACCACTGAGTACTTAATGTGCACCAAGAACTGTCCTGTATGTTCCACATGTCCTAACTTGCTGAATCCTTACAACAATCCTACAAGGTAAGCATGTTAGTATCAATGCTGACAGATGACCACCTGAGGCCCTGAGAGTTGAAGATGCATTCGGGGTCAATGAGCCAGGAGGTGGCAGAGTTGGGAACAGAACCCAGGCATGTAGGCTGGCTTAGAGAGTAGGCTCTTAACCAATGCACAGTGTTTTAGGAAACAAATCTAGCAGTGACATGCGAGACAAAATCCAGGAGGAAGAGGGACCAGAGGCAGGAGAGGCAAATAGGAGGAACTTCAGTAAATAACTAAAGATAACACAACAGATACAAATGGTGTAAGGAAAAAGAGAAGAATTTTTACTGTGGAACAATTTATCTTCATTTAAAGGATGGTCACTCTGCAAAACAGAATCAAAGATCCTAAACTCTGACACAGCTAAAAGAATTTGCAGACTTTGCAAATGATAATTGGAAATGTTTATGTTTTGAGAAAACATTTCTTTAAAACTGATGAGTGTAGAACTCAGTCTCTAGAGAATGGTTTTAACACATACCTGTTCACCAAATCCCCAATTCAGTCCTTCTAGAATAACGCAGGCCAATTTATTCTTCACCATTGTCAGGTTATAATTCAATAACCAATCCCGAATCACAGCTATCTCAGAGGCAGATGGTCGCCAGAGATACAAAGGCAGTTCTTTGAACAAGTATAAAGAAACCTTATTTAAAAGAAAATGATAATTAGGATTGAAACAGAAGGACAATCCTGTATTACTATAATATTATATTAAACTGCTTGCAAAAATTTTTTCCAAAAGACGTGGGGCTTGGTTTGCTTTTTAGACAAATGAAATGGACATCATGGACAACCAAATGAAATAAATATTAAAACTAATGATACACCAAAAGCACATTTTGCTATCCCTTGCAAAGTTCAATAATCCTTTATTATATATAAATTGGTACACTTCCATTTAAGAAAACCATTTAAGAACACCAAGACCCAAATTTAAAGCCATGATAAATGAGGAGATAGTTGTTCATTTTACAAAAAGATTAAGCACTTTAAATAATGACTTAAATAAACAAAAACCAGAAACAGACTCAAATACAGAGAACAAACTGGTAGTTGCCAGAGGGGAGGGAAGTATGGGGATGCGTGAAAAAGGTACAAATTTCCAGTTATAAAATAAACAAGTCACAGGGATGAGAAGTACAGCATAGGGATTACGGTCAATGATATTGTAATAACTTTGTATAACGACAGATGGTGACTACACTTATCGTGGTGAGCATTTCATAATGTACGCAATTGTCAAATCACTATGTTGTACACCTGAAACGAATAAAATATTGCATGTCAACTATAAAAAAGTAATTGTTTCTTCTGTGGCATTTGAAAAGATATTTGTTAGCTTCCGAGCAATCTGGGGAGGAGGGACAAGGAGTGGATGGAGGTAAAGAGGAAACAAGATCAACCAAGAGTGGGTAACTGTTGAAGCTGGATGATGAGCACACAGGGATCCATTACCCTAGTCTCTCTTTTATATAGATTTGAAAGATTCTATTAATAAAAAAGTTGTTTTTTTTTTTTAAGATTTTATTTATTTATTTGACAGAGACAGCCAGCGAGAGAGGGAACACAAGCAGGGGGAGTGGGAGAGAAAGAAGCAGGCTCCTAGTGGAGGAACCTAATGTGGGGCTCGATCCCGGAACACCGGGATCACGCCCTGAGCGGAAGGCAGACGCTTAACGACTGCGCCACCCAGGCACCCCCATAATAAAAAAGTTTTTTAAATACTGTTTACAAAAAGTCTATAGCATCACTGTTTGAATAACATACCCATGGGTGCAAATTAAGGTAAATCTTGGTTCACTCAACAGAGTTTGCTTTAAGGGAGAATGATCAGAAGAGCAATCCATTTTATAATGTCTAGAACAGTGCTATCCAGCGGAAATATAATGCAAGCCACAGATGTAATTTTAATTTTTCTAATAGCCACATTTTTAAGAGTTAAATGAAACAAGTAAAATTATGTTTAATAATATATTTCATTTAATCCAATATATCCAATACATTAGCAACACGTAATCATTACACAAAACTATTGAGACATGTTACAAAGAGTACTTTGTTCACACAAAGTCTTGGAAACCCAGCGAGGAGTTTACACTTACAGCACATCTCAATTTGGACTAGCCATCTTTCAAGGACTCTACAGTTATATGCACCTAGTGGTTACTATATTGCACAACACAGATCTACAATATACATACTAGTATTTCTCAGGTTCCTGCACTGCTCCAATGAGAGGCAAAACAAAATGTGAAAGAATAGAAAAAATAAATTTTAAAGAAATCTTTCCTTTGTGTGTGTGTGCACTCACATAAATTTTCATGAGGACTTGTTAATATAGGTCTTGAATATTCTGAATTAAATAGTAAAACAGTAATTTTAAAGATGGAAAAATCCTACTTTACCCGGTGAGAATCTGAAAGAAAGGGCGAAATAATGGTTCTAGAACAATGAGTATAACAATGAGATCTGTCCAGAAAAACAACTATCCCTGCTAGTTAAAATAATGGTATAGCATGTATCTGTCCACCAAAAATCAAAGTGTGGCTATCATGAAAGACCCAGGGACATTAAAAAGTTACAAGGGAATATTACCAAAAACTCTATGCCGAAAAATTCAACTAGTTAGATGAAATGGGAAAATGCCTTTAAAAACATAACTTACCAAAACTAAGGAAAAATAAAAATCTGAACAACCTTATATTTATTTTTAAAATGCAAACTGTTATCAAAGGGTTTTCTACAAAGAAAACTCTAGGGCCAGATGATTTCATTGGTAAACTCCACCAAAGAGTCAAGTTAGAATTAATAACAATCTTAAAAAACTCTTTTAAAAAAATAGAAGAGGAAGGAATGCTTCTTAACTCAAATGATAAGGCCAACACAACCCTAAAATCAGAACCTAACAAAGACATAACAATAAAACTATAGATGATCAATACCTCTCGTGAATATACACGTAAAAATCCTCAACAAAAAATATTATCAAACTGAATCTATCAACATATATCAAGACTAATACACCATGACCAAGTGGCTTTTATTCCAGTGAACAATAATGGTTCAACATTTAAAAACTAGAACAGTTTAGAGCCCACAGACCATTCCCAGGCTCTGGGGCTACATCTGATTCCTGATTATCCCAAGATGACAACAAAAATATTCAAAGCTATCCTATTCATCTAAAGGCACAGAGGCTTTGAACAAATTCCTCCAAAAATGTCAGCAAGTTCATAGAGCACAAAAGAACTACAGGTATAAACAGAGAATGGACGCATATTTTAGAAGATGTGCTCTAAAAACCTTATGGTCCCAATTTTTACAGTTAAGTTAAACATTATCTCTGGGCACAGTTTACTACTTGAAGTATTATGACCGAATTTAAAATGTAAGTGTAGCCAAAACCAGAAAAACACTTAAGAGAATATGGTGATGGGCTCAATCAAATGGAAAGAATCTCATGACCCCCTCCATGTATATTTCTTTGGGACTCATTCCATTAGATAATCACTCAAAACTGAGCAAACAAAAACATGCTCCTGTATATGGCATATAAAAGGCCTTTCATCTCAATATGATCACATCACAGTGGGATACAATGCTTTTCTTAAAAATTACCACTGCCACATGGAAAACAGTATGGTGGTGCCTCAGAAAATGAAAAATAGAATTATCCTATGTTCCAGCAATTCTACTTCTGGGTATATCCCCAAAAGAATCGAAAGCACGGTCTCAAAGAGACAGATGTATACTCGTGTTCATAGCAGCATCATTTACAGCAGCCAAAAGGAAGAAGCAATCCGAGTGCCCATCAACAGATGAACAGATAAACAAAATGTGGTCTATACATATAATAGAATATTATTCTGGCTTAAGAAGGAAGGAAATTCTGACACGTGCTATGACATGCATACACATTGACAATATGTTAAATGAAGTAAGCCAATCACAAAATGATAAATACTGGATGGTTTCACTTATATGAGGTACCTAGAGCAGTCAAACTCATAGAGAGAGAAAGGAGAATGTTGGTTGCCAGGGCTGGAAGGTGGAGGATGGAGGGAATGGGGACTTACTGTTTAATCGGTACCGAGTTCCAGTTTTGCAAGATGAAGAATTCTGTAGATGGATGATGGTGATGGTAGGCAGCAAAACAATGTGAATATACTTATGTCACTGAACTTAAAAAGGGTTAAAATGGAATATTTTATGTTGTGTATAATTTACCGCCATTAAATTTTTTAATGTAAAAAAAAAGTACCATGTACTCTTCCAAGCAAAGCATGATATATCATTTATCCTTCATTTAGAAAAAACATGTCTCATGAACCAATCTTTCACAGGAATTAGCCCACTCTTGAATGTGATGAAGCAATGACAGTTATCAGTCAGCTATCCTACAGGGATAATGCAGTGACATTAGACAGAAGGGCCCTTTGCAAATACCATACAGAAAAGTACTTTAAATGTTCCTCTTCAGGTTATTATGCATGACTACCTGCCATTAGAAAAACTCACACATTATAGCCTTCTTATAGATGATGAAGAAAATCTTCATTAAGTGTATGTTTTTAAAAATGGTGTATCCATACGATGGAATATTATTTGGCCATTAAAAGGTGTAAAGTGCTGACTCATGCTACAACATGGATGAACCTGAGAACACTTCGCTAAGTAAAAGAAGCCAGTCACAGACCACATAGTTCATGACTCCATTTATACAAAATGTCCCGAAGAGTCAAATCTATAGAGACAGAAGGTAGACTAGTGATGGCTTAGGGTCACAGGGGTTGGAGGGACAGAGTGTAATAGCTAAAGAGTTTGTGGTTTCCTTCTGAGGTGATGAAAATGTTCTAAAATTGAAAGTGGTGATGGCTACACAACTCTGTGAATATACTAAAAACCACTGACTTACATGCTTTAAATAGATGAATTGTATGGCATGTGAATTATATCACAATACAGCTGTTTTTAACACTGATAAAGATTACAAAAGGGATTGTGACAAATGACAGAAATAAACTGTATTTGTCTTGTTCAACTTAAATGACCACTCTTAATTTTGCTTTTGGCTGATGTAAATAAATAGGGCCTTCTTTCTTAATCAGGGTTGTTTTCTTCCAAGTATAAAATATAAAAATTATGAGAGTCAAACAAACTTTGAAATGCAAACTGTTATTAACTATAGGCTACAATTAAAAGAAAAACCTGTTATTGAGGGAGGTGGGCAAGTCGCTTGGAGGAGATTAAAGAGAAACAATCACAACTTTTTGTCCGAAGCCGCTAACCCCAAGCAGGTCGGGTAAATGGCAGAGCCTGGGACACAGTATGTGCTCTCTTCAGCCGGCTGCGCCCATGACTCTGTCATCCCCAACAACCTGACTATTTTTCTCATTGCTCCATGAATGCAGGATTTAACAGATCAAAAAAAGCAAAACAAAATCAGTGTTCTTACCATTCCCACCTGGTCAATGGTGTCTTGAACTCGATCCAAAAGGATAGAAATGATCTCAGGGTGAACAGCTGTAATGGCCCCTAAGAGCTCTCGACCAACCTTTGAAAAAGTCTCTCTGGTGGACAGGGTGACATAAGATACCTAAAAATGGGAGGAGGTGGAGATGGCACTTTCGTCAATTACCAGTCAAAACACAGTTCCATAATTCATTTAGGATGTTTTCAAGTAAAGGAGAAAGAATCTCACACTGAGCCTTGGATCGCACCATGTTCAAAAAGATAGACCTCTGGAGGGCAAACTGTCTACCCTGAGCCTAGGAGTCAGAAGAGGCAGGGAAGCAACTATGTAACAATGACTTCAAGTACCCCAAGCAGGAAGTATGTCCCAAAGTCTGTCTGTAACTATAAAATAGTCCCTTTGGTGTAAAAACTTCTTTAAATTTGAGAAAATTGCTAAAATGATGAAAATCAGAATGCATTTCACAGAAATCCCTATTTTCTCCTACAAAATAAGATCCCCAACAACAAGAGCTTCTAAAATAGCAATGTTCACCAACTCCTCTTAAACAACATATTCCAAAGTACAGGCTGCACTCCACTGATGCCAATGGCAAGCAGGTTTTTTAAAAAACACGAGGGAAGAGAACAGAAAAATAACAGAATAGAATAGAAAAAGGTGAGAGTGCATCTCTGTAAGATTAAGTAATGCTTCAATTTCACACAGTTATACACACACACACACACAAGCAGCATCAGAATGTAACACACAATATAATTTTTACTCTGAGTACTAACCAAAACCCTTGAAACATTCAAGAGCACAATTTTACTTTCACAAAAGACTGAGAATGCCACTTACCGTGTATGAAAACAGCCCTTCCCCCACCCCCTGCAACAGTCTCATACCATGATGACAGTCTGGAATTCCAGATCGATTTAGGCCTTAACTTCATGCATTAAGTACAAAATACAAATACAGGAACAGCCTAGTATCTGATCCTGGAAAAGGACTTTAGATCATCCAGTTCTATCATTCTCAAACTGGAGTACTAGCGAGAAGGTAATAAACTCAGATAATCTTCCTCAAACATAACTTTAAGTTTACTTGAATAGTTTGGAAGAAATATTTTCTAATGAAGATAAACAGATAAATGATAATCTAAGTGGAAAATATGCATCTTTTTTTTTTAATTAAAGCATCTTTTTAAGATTTTATTTATTTGACAGAGAGAGAGAGAGAGACAGCCAGCGAGAGAGGGAACACAGGCAGAGGAGTGGGAGAGGAAGAAGCAGGCTCCCAGCGGAGGAGCCCGATGCAGGGCTCGATCCCAGAACGCCGGGATCACGCCCTGAGCCAAAGGCAGACGCTTAACGACTGCGCCACCCAGGCGCCCCTAAAGCATCTTTTTAAATATATGGGTTATGCCTCTAGACACTCAGGGTCCAGAGTCCGCTGTCTTCCTCCCTTAGGGATGGCTCAGTGAAAAGGTGAAGAAGGCAAGGATCTCATCCCAGCCTGTCATTTTATAGCTGAGGAAGCTGAGCCCAGAGTGGTGGGGCACCTTTTCAGCTGTGAGATGGGCAACTGCTAGCAGTTAAAACAAACCCAGGTCTTCTACTTGAGCACCAGTATCCTTTCCACCATCTCATTTAAACTGGCTTGGAAGGGATGCCTGGGTGGCTCAGTCAGACAGGCATCTGACTTTTGATTTTGGCTCAAGTCATGATCTCAGGGTTGTGGGATCGAGCCCCATGTCAGGCTCCATGCTCACTGGGGAGTCTACTTGAGATTCTCTCTCCCTCACCCTCTGCCTCTCCCCCTGCTTGCATAATCAATCAATCAATAAAATCTTTTTAAAAATAAATAAATAAACTGGCTCAGAGGCAGGCCTCTGTGTTATTGGCACTGTTGTGGGGAAAAGGGGTAACAGACAGTGTTAAAACCCAAGTGTCAGGCTATGTCATCAGATTGTCTATTCCTCACCAAAACTCATGCATCAAATGTCAAGAGACAGTAGGGGGAAATGGAATGAGTATGATCCATATTTTCAATACTCCTTATAGCTAAATGATATTCCTTTGATTTTCTATCTCCTTTCCTGAGTGTGGACAGTACAAGTTCATCATATTTTTTTTGTAAAGCAATCCCAAAAGAATCAACGCATGGACAATCCCCAAGAAAACATTTTTTAGCTGATTTCTAAAACTTAATATTCTAACCTCATATATCTCCAGAACAATAATTTTTATGAAGTCTTCATCCACATTGGTTCTTCTGGCCTGAGCCATCTGAGCAAATGTAGTCAGAAGGCAAATCTCTTCCGAGCTGTTCATGGAAGAAAGACACTTCTCAAAGTTCACAAAGTGTTCTGGGTCTGCAAGTTCAGGGCAAGAAAATTAAAATAGGGAAAGAATGAAGATGTATCACTTTAATCACTCTTCCAGAGAGAAAGAAGATATAAAATTAAAAGACATTAAAAAATATTTAAGAGTCTTTGTTCCAGAATGGATTTCTATAGGCTTCAGGAAAAAGGCCAGACGAAATTCCAACTCTACATATAATGTAGCCTCAGAGCTGCCACTTAACATTTCCAATTCTGTTTCTCCACCTGCCTTAAAAGGTTGTTGAAGATTAAATGACACTAGTAACTAGTGATGGGTTTTGTCACCAGGTGAGACACCTTCAAAGACACACTTGAAACAACTTGGTAACTGTCAGCCAAATGAATGAGGACAACCTTACTAATGAAAACTGCTCCGACTAGCAAAGCACTCAGCACAAACACAGCATTCAATCCAAACAAGAGATTTTCTTATAAATGAAAATCTGGGGCAAGAATTAGTTACAACCATGACTGCGGCACTGCTAAAGGTAATAAACAGTATACAGTGTGTTGGTTCTACCAACATCTTGGAGGATGCAGTGTAATGTAATACTTTACATTCTGTTACTAGGGGACACTACTGACAAACAGCTTTGGGATCTGTGACAGAAAACTAAATGTCACAAAGGCAAAGATACAGAGGAAAAGATTTTTAAAAATCTGTTTAAAAATTATTCCCCTGATAGAATTTTCACAGAAAGAAGGCAATAATCCTACACTTCTTTCCATGTGTTTACACATTTGAGAAATCAAAGCTAGTCCATCAAGTGTCCTGTATTTTCAAAATAACTCCATGGGGGCATTTACAACCCAATTTTCATTTCCCATCCCCAAGTTGGGATCATAACAAGTTACTACCCAGAGCATTTTAAGAATAATGAAAACCAGAATTATCATTCTAATATGTCAAAACAATAAAGCAATTTTTGAATTTCAAAATTATTATATATGAGTACAGAGTAAAATATTCTCTTAGTCCTTCTAAAAATAAAAGGAATAAAGCCAAGAAGAGCAAAGGCACACAGGGAAGGAAAGCTCTATGCTGCATACTTTGGCCAGGCTGTACCTTGGAGCTGCTTCTTGCACTCAGCAGGAGGGTGAGTGACGCAGAGCTCCTCCAGATTCCCACTCTCCACCTGGTGCATGAGGTAGAAGAGCTTCCAGAGCATCTGAACCGACAGCGTCCCAAAGGGCATTTCCGACATAAACAGCCAAATGCCAAGTCTGCATGTTTTAAAGAGTAGGAATAATTTCATGTATCAGTCAACTTCACCACACTGAGAAAGCAGGCAGACCTGCTTTGGTAGAAAAAAAAGTCCTAAAATCACAACACAGCAATTTTTCTAACATGCTTTGGCCATCAACACCTCAAGGATGGGTAACAATAATATCAGCAGTCCCACAGCACTTAGTCCGTGCCAGGCACTGTTCTTATCACCCCACCATATATCCCATCTCATTCGATCCTCACTAAAACCAATGCAAGCATTATTACTGATACTACCCCCAATTTACACATAAGGCCACTAAGGCAGAGCAGTGTTTTGAACCAAAGATCTTTTTAAGGCCTGAGTGACAGAGAGGTGCTTAGATATGGATGAATGTGTCTGAGCCTATGTGCAGGTACAAGTGTGCACACAGACACACGTGCAATGAGTGGGAGGAGAATCAAAAACCCTCCGGGGACTCCCTACTCATCACTGAATGAAATTCACACTCCACAGCCCCACGTTCAAAGGCTTCCACCATGCAGCTCAGACCCATGTTTCTCACCAGAGCCCTCGCTGCATTCAGAGTATGAGACCATTCCTGGACAAGCCTGGCGAGAACCTCGTACCTCCAAACGGCCATCTCTCCACTTGTGAAGCCCTCCTCTGATTTCCTCCTCAGCACTATTTCAGAACTCCATCTATACCTGACTTTGGCGATATCATACCCTTTACCAGTGGTTCTCACACTGGAGTGGGCAGAAAAATCACAGGGAGACTATTCCAGGGGGGAGGAATGAGTAAGGGACAGGCGGGGCTAGGTAGGGAGAGATAGATGGGGGCTATGTGATCAGGCGCACGGAAATCCCAAAAACGTGGAGGTGTGGGGAAACCAGAGATAAGGGAACAAACCCGACCACCCTGCCCTAGGCCTGGAGGGTAGGGTGTCTTTTTTATGATAATCACCTGTGACAACAAAGAATAACCAGACCCTAAAAATGAAGTAAGCCATTGAAAGTGTTATCACAGTCCTTGCTCAACGGTGATATCAATAGAGATGTTAAAAGGATTTAAGTTCCTTGGTTAGCTTTCTATGAAAGACCAACCCTAAAGGTCCTCAGTGGCAACCTGGTCAGGACCCCTCTCAGTCTCGAGAGTTTTTTCTGTATCTTCACTTAATAAACGTCTATTGGTTTACTCCCCAAAACAAACAAGCAAGCAAACAAAAAAACCCAAGGGAGACTTTGTGGAAAATGCAGATTCCAAGGCCTGCCTACAGAGATCCTGATTTTGTAGGTCAGAGCTTGGGCCCAAGAATTTGCAGGTTCTAGTCATCCCAGGTGACTCAGACTCAAGTGCTCCTTAAACCACACAGGGAGAAATGCCTCAAGTTGCTGTAAATTTACGTACACATACAAACCACAACAATTTGAAAGCAGAAACCAGGTTTTGCTCATCTTTGAAGAAACCAAAACGTAACCTAGAGTTTTATATTTTAATTATCCAGTATCTTGAGAAGAATCAGCACTCAGTAAATGCTCATTAAAATTTGGTTATGTGAATTTTATCTCAAAAAAATCTTTAAAAAAAAACAGGGAGGCACTCAAAACTGTTGCTGTATGTTGGGAAAACCTACAAACTGACCGATTACAAACAAACAAAGCTTATTAAGAGAAAAAGAAATTAAACAGTACATGCCTGACCCCCATCTGTGGGCCATCATGCTGCTAGTGGCCCAAACCACCACTGACCTAGATTCTGAAAAGCAATAGCTAGACTCCTGAGCAAAGGTTGAAGAGACTGTTAAGTTCAGTTGGGCCAAGCTTCTGTCTTATTAAATAATTATCCTAACACCTCACATAGGACCTGACACTCTTGCATAACTTATCCCAAAACAATGAGAGGAAATTACAGAGGCCTTAAAAGTAATGTCACAGGACTGTGCATTTCAGGCCACGAAATTCCCCATATGGCAGATATGTAGTAAGTCTGGCTTAGGTTTTTCCTGTCTTTTGGTTTCATTTTGCTTTAGGCTGAGGGATAACCACTGTCAGAAATTTCTATTGGAGGGGCACCTGGGTGGCTCAGTCGTTAAGCGTCTGCCTTAGGCTCAGGGCGTGATCCCAGGGTTCTGGGATCAAGCCCCACATCAGGCTCCTCCACTGGGAGCCTGCTTCTTCCTCTCCCACTCCGCCTGCTTGTGTTCCCTCTCTTGCAGGCTGTCTCTCTGTCGAATAAATAAATAAATAATCTTTAAAAAAAAAAAAAAGGAAAGAAAGAAAGAAAGAAAGAAAGAAAGAAAAAGATAGATTTCTATTGGAGTGCCCAATAAATTTAAATGTCATGGCTTTAAACATCTGATTCTCATGTAATTTCTCTCCTAAAATAAGTTATACTCAAGAATAACAGTTCTCAATATTTTAAAGTTTAAAATGATTATCACCTTTGTGAATTACATGTATTTTGCTACAGGACAGTTCCCAGCTCAGACTCTAGGAGCTGGTAACTACGGTGAGAGCTTTTCATCTCAGCTAAGTGGCCACAAGACGAATGACAGATCAGAGACGGAAGACTGTTCTGCAGGGTTCCGCACAGGATCTGGTGCACCTCATGAGACCACCGAATTTACACACACAGTAACGAGCAAACAAAATAGTGTAACGAGTAGAAATAAATTTCTAAGCCCAAGTTCTATTTATCTTAGACCCATGCTTTCTGAGTGCCTAAAAGTGCTTAAGACTTAGTCAAAGGAGTTCTGATTGTTCTCTAAGCGAGCAGTTATTCTATTCTTCATCTGAAACCACAAAAGAACCACCACCACTTACATCTAAAAAGTCCTCCATGATTTAAAAAGTATTTCCATAGATTACTGCACTTCATCCAGGGAACATATCCACGAGGTCAATGAACAGGTAGAATCATTACCATCATCTCCGTTTTATAAATGAGAAAGTGAGAAGACAAAGACTAGGTGACTTGCCCAAGGTGACAGTAAACAGCAGGCAAGACTCAAAGCCACTACACAACACACAATAAATATGGGCTGAAGCTAAGAGACCCATGGCAAGAGGGAGCAGAGACAACTCAGAAGAAGGCAAAGGTGGGGAAAAGCTGGCAGTTCATGAGTGGGCTGGAGGCCAGCAAATGTCTCCTAGTGGAGGGCACCATGCTCGGCAGAACTTGGTCCTACACGTGGCCAGATGCTCAGGGAAGACAGTGCAGGAGCCGCCACTGTGCCCCTGCCTCCGCCTCAAGTGTATCCTAGGCTATAAGCAGCAACAAAGGCAACGTGATCGGAAGACAGCATTTACACAGCCAAGACGGGGGACTAGGACGCACGAGAATCCTCACGGTAAGACAACTTGAACAATAAAATGGGCAGATCATTTGTACGGTGCACTGAGCACCTACTCTGCCTCTCTCAGGCACTGAGGTGGGAAACAGAATTCACAGCTCGTTCAAGGCTACCCCGAAAGTTCAGGGACGGCAAAACTGAGAATTCGGAATCGGGTTATTTTAAGATCGAAAGAATCCTTAAACAGCGCATTTCAGTCACCACTACAGATGAGGAAACTAAAGACAACGAATTTGCCCAAGATAAGAAACAGATGAAATACACTTAGACATTATTATAAGAGACCTACTGTAGTCGATGACTTTCACACCAATCTTCCTCACTAGCCAGGGAGCCATTTCCCAGCAATTATCATACATCTTACCTTTTGGCTTTCAGCACATGTAGGACAGCTCTCAAAAACAGCTCATCAAATTCAACCTGTAGTTTCTCCACGGAGTAGGGCTGCTGTGCCAGAGCCACGCCTCGGCTGTGCCCCACAAACTGTGCCCAATGGTCGCTCACATAACCAAGGGTCATCCTGAGCAGGAGGAAAGGCAAGATGGCACTTTTCATTAATGCGCTCAATCCTGGCACCTTTATATGACATTTGAAGCATTAATTTATTCAATATATTTATGGAACACCTACTATCTTCTAGGCGCTAAAGAGAATTCAGTGGGGGGACAAACCCTACCCTTATGCGGCTTACATTTAGTGGAGGGCAAACAGACACTAAAGAAAAGTGAAAAGTATAATGTGTCATACGGTCATAAGTGATGATGAGGAAAATAAGTAGGAGAGGGCACTAAAGTTTCTCTGGAGTTGGCCAGAGTAAGGGAGCTGGATGGGAGCAGGAAAGGCCTCACTGAAGAGGGACGTGCAAGTAAAGACCAGAAGAAATCACAGGGATATCAAAGGGAAGAGCATCCAGGTAGAAGGAACAACCAGTGTGAAGGCTCCAAGGTGTGTTCAGATTGTTGGAGGAGCAGCAAGGCAGCCGGCATGTGAAAGCAACGTGAGTGAGAGGGAGACTGGCTGGAGAGGAAATCAGGAAAGTGACAGGAAACCAGACCGTGAAGACCAGGCCACTGTGAACCCTTTGGCTTTTACTCTGAATGAGACTGGGACCAGAGGAGTGACATAAGCTGTTGACTCACCATTTACAGGGAACACTGGCTGTTGTGAGAATCAGCAGAGGGGAGAAGAAGGGCAAAAGCAGGAAGAGAAGTCAGGAGATTATTACAATTATAATTAGGGAGAAATATCTGAGAATGAACTACGGTGGTAGCAGTGACAGTGGGGAGAAGCAGCTGGTTTCTGGAAACGGCATGTTTCATCAGTTCAAAAGACACACATCTTTCACACTGTAATCCCTGCAACGGGAATGTGTATCAAGTTGATGACATGCCATATTTTTGTAGCATTTTTTCTTAGAGGCACGCAAAATGCATCTTCAGAATTGGTGGCATCTTAGAGTTGATGACAGACAGTGTTTTGAAGGTGGAGAGGACAGAATTGGCTGGTAGACTGGATGTGGGATGTAAAAAGTCAGGGATGACACCAAGTATTCTGGCCCAAGCAACCAGAAGAATAAAGTTGCCACTTACTGAAAGCGGGAAGGCCAAGGAGGAGTGGCTTGGGAGGTAGGACAAGGGAGGTCCAACGGCTGTATCAACTACAATGTTCGTGAGTCATCCAGGTGAAGGTGCTGAGTTGGCAGCTGGGCTTACAAGCTAAAGAGACAGTCATGCGCTGGAAATAGAACTCTGAGAATCGTAACAGTATTTCAATGATACTGAAAGACATGAGAATGGATGAAATCCCAAGAGCAAGTTTCAATGGAGAGAAGAGGTCCAGGAACCGAGTCCTGAGACTCCAACATCAAGAAGTTTGGGAGTGAGGATGAAAACAACCAAGGAAGCATAAAATGAGCAGCCAGGGAAACGGGAGGAAAAACCAGGAGAATGTGGGATCATGGAAACCAAGCAAAGAAAATGTTTTAAGGAGAAAGTGAGCAACTCTGAGAAAGCTATGTAAACTATGAGAGAGATGTGAAGGAGGAGGAAGCCTCAGAACTGGCCGCTGGATCAGGAGAACAAAGTTCATTAGCAACCTTCATTCTTAAGAGCTGTCCGGGGAGTGCGGAGGGGGGGTGACTGTGGAGAGTTCAAGCAAGAATGGAGGAAAAAACCTGGAACCAGTAGATGACCTGAAGAAAAGGACCTTGTAGAAAATTGTTCTACAAATGGAAGGTGTGAGAAGAATCTGTGATAGATACAAAGAAAAATAAAGATGGAAGACAAAGAAAGAATAATCATAACACACTACAATAATCAGCTATAAGTATTTACACAGAAATATTATAAAGAGTGACTACTGACCTTAAAGCAGTAATAACAATGCCTTTCCTACAGAGTTAATGGGAGAATAAAATGAGAAGGTATATTCCTGGCACTCAATCCTACATCACACAGACGAGCACAAGGACAGGTTTTACCTTATTTACGGAGCAGAATCAGAAATGAATGTCTGGACTTCTGATAATAAGTAAATGGGCTTTTAGATTTAAAGACATTACTCTCCAAGTCACCAGCCATCCTTCCTCCCACCATCTAGTTTTCATCAGCCTCTACTAAAGGTTTTCTCAAGACCTTAAAAGTCACCCCCCAGCCTTGCAGGGCATCCTTTAATCATTTACCTGGCTTTACAAAGCACATGGATACATATCAAAAATAAATTAATTACAATCAATTTTGTTTTGGAAACATAACTGAGGAAGGGGAGAAGTTTTAGAGGCTTTTTGTGGATGGAAGGGAGGTTGGAAGAAATAACAGCATATTGATGTGCTGAGGGAATGACAGTAAAGACAGAAAAATTAGTGACTCAGAAAAGAGGGTACAAAATTAATTCAATAAAGAGCAGTACACGTTCTCAAAATTTATTCATGCTTAAATTTATTTCCATCAAATAAATGACAATGCTTCCCCTAGTTCAAAACAGTGGCCACTGACAGAAGTCTTTGCAACTTTCTTTAAGTGGTATTTAACAGAAAATCAGAATAAGAAAAAATAAGAGAAGTAACAGGGAAACAATGACACGAGAGAGCTATTGCCAATCTTCTACACTACGTTCAAAAGGGAATGCTGTAAAAAGATCCAGACATCCCGAAGAATGTAACACCTCAATTTCAACAAGGGACTAATGTAATTCATTCGTAATTTCCCAAGCCACTCATTCCACCCCCTCCCCATTTTAGGTCCTAAATGGCTACCAAAGCACAGGCAAAAGTGAGGAGGTAGAAGAAAACAGGGAGCAAGGGAAAGGAGAGAGGCTTCAATAAGGCTCCATTTTCCTTGACCGAGCTGAGCTTCTCTGGCCAAGTTCAACCCAGCAACTGCTTAGAGGACCCGGACTCCAAGGACAATTATCTAGCAAGCCAGTTAAATTTGAGATAATTAACCAAATATTCTGACTGGAAGCATTTATAGAATTCGCATCTGCTAGATGGTGAAAAAAATTTCTTACTTTTATGATAAATCATGAAAGAGGTCGTGTATGAAACTACACGGACATGAATGTCCATCATGCCAATTTCGCAGTATGTGTGTCTGACCCAGGCAAAGGCAAATAGAAACAGATGTCCCAACAGCAGTATTACCTGATCATATAACCAATCCGCTTCACAAACTGCCTGTAGCGTGCCCTATTAAAGGTCTCTAATCCCACAGCCAGAAGCTCCACCAGTGAGTTTGCAAAGGCAAAAATTTTCATCATCTCTTGAGGTCTTGTTGTTTCAGGTAAATAATCACCTAGAAGTTAATCAGAGAAAATGAAGAAATTATAATTACTACGAAAACACACTGAAGAACACGGGTGTAAACACCTCACTGAAGAAACAAAGCCAAGGCAGAGAAAGCTTAACAATCCCCATGCTCAGGCTCCTCTGTCACCATGAAATGGGGAACCTGAGACAAAGTGCAAAATGAAAACAATATATTCAAGCTGGGCGGTGTGAGGGTGCCTGGGTGGCTCAGTTGGTTAAGCATCTGCCCCCGGCTTGGGTCATGGTCTCGGGGTCCTGGGATCGAGCCTCACCTGGGCTCCCTGCTCAGCGGGGAGTCTGCTTCTCCTTCTCCCTCTCTCTCTCCCCCTCCCCGCCCCTGGTCATGCTCTCTCTCTCTCTCAAATAAATAAATAAAATCTTAAAAAAAGAAAAGCTGGGTCATGTGCAAGCTAGCTGACCTTTCTGCATTTTAGCACTAGGTGGGAAATTATAATCACAAGAGAAAGGAAGGAAATCTCACTGATCTGATGCAACCATGTCTGCACTGTATGGCCAGGCACCAGGGAACCTGAATCAGGAACCTGCCCGAGATGGAAGGCTGGAGGCTGAGTTCCTGTGTTGAGCTTGCCACTATCCCAAATAACACATGACAAAAGAAATCAGTCTACCTTTTGCTTTAAACCCAAGAAGATGTTGAAAGAGTTCATGGAACGGAAACTGGGATAAAAGGATAACCAAGTCATCTTCATTAAGGAGAAGCCAACTGGTCTCGGGGTCTTCATCCTAAGGGAAAAGATGCAAAATGGTATCAGCTGATTTGATGAGAGCATACCATGGTCTAGAGTTACAAGAGCTAAATTATCACAGACACAAGTGATACATCACAGTCCATGTGTCTTTATGGACTTCTCCTCCTACTATCAGTTCTGTAGATGGACTGGATATAAATCCCCTGAAATTGTGAGACAATTTTATGTGCATCTGGGTCATATCCATTCTTCCGTGGCTGAAATTCTCTCAAAGAAATGTCCATCCCAAAGAAGATTTAAATAAAAACAATTCCTCTAGAGTGGGGAACCTTAGCTCAGCGCTTTGACAACATGAATTAAAGAACCACATACTCAGTCGAAGTTATTTTAGCTACAAGTCTCTTGCCCCAAAATCAAGGCCTACTGTAGTATTCAACTGTCTCGTGGAGAGGTAATTTGCATTTGCTACAGATAACCGAAGCTCTGTTGTCAACTGGTGCCGCTAAAGCAGGTGAGAGTAACAGGCCATACATAGAGATTATATGGGGGAAACCGTCAGGGGTTTTTGTTTAATACTGAGCACTAAAGTCATCTGAGAAATCAAGCTGTCAGCGTCCTAAAATACACTACGTTCAAAAGGGAATGCTGTAAAAAGATCCAGACATCCTGAAGAATATAACACCTCAATTTCAACAAGGGACTAATGTAATTCATTCATAATTTCCCAAGCCACTCATTCCACCCCCTCCCCATTTTAGGTCCTAAATGGCTACCAAACAAGCCTCAGAAACTCTACTTAAAGCGGTAGCTCTCAACTCTGGCTGTACATTAGAACCGCCACGGAGGCTTTTGCACGTCGGATGTCTGGGTGGGGCCTGAGCAAGATGTGCAAGCTGCCGGGGTGGCTCTAAAATACGGCCAGCATCAAGGAGCCGCTAACGTGGACAGTCCAGAGCGCCTTCCTCTCCACGGCCTTTTCGGAGTCAACAGCACTCTCAACGTTCTCATCTACTCCCCAAGCTCTTGAATTCACTCAACAGTCAGTGAGTGCTAGCCAGGAGCCAGGCACCACTGCAGGGTCCCCAACCATCATCTGCCTCTGGGAGTAAATGCAGGAAACCTACCAGAGAAAAGACCTCTCTCTCAGGGTAGAATACTCTTGGGGGGGAGAAAACCTATTCCATCATAATCTTTAGAAGACCAACTTGCACCAGCTCCTGAGAAGCTCTCTTCAGGGTGACTGCTGCGTCTCTAGCAGAGATGTGTGAAGAGTAAAATGAGTGTGAAGGGGGCCCCCCGTTTCTGAATGAGCACTTGGGTAAATACACAGACATGATCCCCACAGCTGCCAGGGCTGTGGTTCTGAGAACTGTCTGCGGCAAACTGTCAACTTCTTTTAAAAAGAAGGAATCTTAGTCAATCTGGTCCCTGGCCACCCTGGACAGCACATCAAATCAGGATGTGGACCATAAAAAAGCACTAGGACAGATAACTAGCTGGAGGAAAAATTCCTTGCAGACACACTAACCCTGTGTACAGCAGAAAGAAAAATCAACAAGCACTATCTTGAGAAATTGGATTTTGATCATTCAATTCTCAACACAAATACAGAACCATCTTCTACCTTGCCAACGAGAAGACCTGGATAAGAAGTATTCGTAAGAGTTAAAGGAAGACCTTGGTAAGCTCCAGCTCTTTATCATACAGACTCACGTTACCTGTTGGTGGGATCTCAAGCCCAGGAACTTGTTACTTCATAAAAGAAAATCCTAATATAAAATTTACACCGTATGAAAATATTCCCAGGTTCCAAATTCTCCCAGCTGCACAGGAAGCTATCCTACACTAAGGCGACAACACAGCACACTGGCTCAGAGCACAGGTTCTCGACGCTCCACCAGAGACCTTCCGATCTAGGAAGAATCCTTCCCCGCCTGCACCTCGGTTTTCTCACACCAGTGTCTGCGCCTCATGGGGCTGTGGGCAGAAGTCAATGAGAGACGATGTGACAGTGCGGCAGGTGAGAGGAGCTCGACAATGACTAATCAAAATGACGCAGACACAACAAGTTACCTCTTCTCCTCCTTCATCGACTAGCGTCCACGTCCCCGACGCAGGCCCCGAGGAGGGTGGCTTCAGCTCGCTGGGCTTCATGTGGCACAGGAACTCCGCCCGGTTTCTAAAGGACAAGGGAGATCGCCCCAATCACATAAACGTAGAAAGCCCACATGCATGCACTCTGGATCTTCTACTCAACCCTGCAGAAGAGTCAGCCAGCCACCCAATCTTCAAATGGTTTAAATTAGCACACAAGAAATGAGAATGGGCGAGAACTCAAGGTGGCTAAGATCTCACTAACTTTGGTGTGCAGACCTCGACGATTCTGCATTGATAGTGACTAGTCACTGCAGAGAAGTGGTTATGCTGACACGGCTCCCGCACGCCGTGGGACCTCGATACGTACGGGCTGCTGTGGGACCTCACCTCCAGCCGGGCTTACAAACTGCTGCCAGTGCATGACTTGAGGAACAGGCTTTACTGAATATAAAAGGATAATCTGTGGGTAACTTGGAAGCTTGTTTAGGGTAAAAGAGTACTTCTAAATGCAAAACCATTTTTAAGTCAAAATCCTATCTACCATGTGCTAGAGAAGCCCCGGGTCCAGGCAGAGAGAGAGAACTGGAGAAAATTCCTGCCGGCCAGACTTCACAAGGTGTTGGCTAGACCTGATGAGCAGGTGTAACCAGAGAAGTTTCTTCTCTTAGACTACAACATGGTTTTCAGTCCCCTGTTCCTTCCCCTCTGGCCTGACTGAAAAATTCATTCATTTCTTCCTGTTACGGGAACTTTCTCTCATGACTTCCAGTTCTGTAGGTCTAATGCTGCCCTTTTCATCCAAGGAGCTCTAATCCTGAAGCTCCAAATGTCCACTGGTATCTGTCACTTGTATGTGTCCACTTGTATGCCTCGATGACCTCAGACTTTAATCCTTATAAAACCACTCTCCTATCTGTCCTTTTGGTCTGTTAGGGTGCCAGTGTCCTCACAGTCACTCATGCTGAGACGTCTACAGAGTTCTGTCGGAACCACTCCTTTCCCACCAGTTCCTTATTTAGTCAGCTACTTAATTTTTTTCTGGGAAGATAACCTTTAGGTTCCCCTCCTCCTCTTTCCCACCACCGTTATCCCAACTCAGGCTCCAAGGCAGACAGGCTTTCCAGGACCGAGAGCCAGTGGTAATAATACTGCTCAAAGTCACCTAGACAAAGACTGTGCCTTCTCCCCCCAGTGAAATGTCCTCTTGATGATGAGTTGGGATCCAGAGCCAGCAGAGCCAGAAGTCTGTAACTGTAATTCAATTAAGCAGAAGCACATCTTCTTCTGTCTTCAGTCAATCCTAACCTTCTTTGATATGACTTTTACCTTTATTCGAAAGCCCTCAACTGCTACAGGGCCAGACCATATCAAATCTGGATCCCATTGTCTTAATGTCAAAACCTTCTATAATCCAAGTCGCTGTAGTTATTCACTGTATGACCATCTCCCACGCAGTCCTTCACTCCGATCAAGCTGATCTCCTTCCTGTCCTCCGCACAGCCATCTATCTGTACCTGTACTCTGGGCCACTGCCTCTTCTCCCCACCAGAGTGCCCTGCCTGGTGCTTCTTACTGAGATCCGCCCCATTCTTGCAACCCAGCTCATGCACCTGGAACCTTCTCTCACAGCCCCACGTCCTCTCTTCAGCTTCTCCAGTGCTAGCGTGCTGATCGCAGCTTCCCAAGAGAGCACTCAGATCTCTGCGCTCTTTCCCCTCTCTACTACATGTCTTCTTCTAAGGAAAAGATGATCTTTCTTGCCTCTCCACACTACCTTTCACAATGACATATA
The DNA here is from genome assembly GCF_017311325.1 of Ursus maritimus. Classification (NCBI taxonomy): domain Eukaryota; kingdom Metazoa; phylum Chordata; class Mammalia; order Carnivora; family Ursidae; genus Ursus; species Ursus maritimus. The sequence continues at coordinate 27,005,405 of NW_024424230.1, read as the reverse complement.
TGACAGGAGAGGCAAACCCACTGAAAAGGGGGACCCAAAAAAGCTTAATTGTTTATACATGTGCAGTTAATAAGGTCACCTGGGAACAAAGGGTACCCAACCTAAAGAAAACCCAAATATTAAATTCTGGGATGCGGACACTTCCCTTAGCAGTTCTTTGGATCTATGCAGTTTAGGACCAATCCTTTAGTAGAAAGAAGCATTTCAATTTCTACTTCATAAAGCTCTTCTGCACTTACTTGACAGGAGACATTAGCAGGGCAAGGGACTGCATAAAATGAAAGACCCCTGATGGGTTATTCAACACTTTGATCTGAAATCAGAAAAGGAAAAGGCATACTGTAGAAAACCAACAACCCAAGTAGCCATAATCTTAGTTCACCAGCATTGACAAAGGGAGCAGTTACGAAAACAAAGATGGAACTGGCTCGTAATCCACAAGAGTGAGCGCGCGGCTCTGGGTTACCTGGCAGTCCCGCTTCAGCTGGACTCAGAGCAGCGCGAGCTGAGCAGTTGACTTCGACTACTGTAACCATACAGGACGAAGCACAATACTGCTCTTTTAATCCAAAGACAAAACAAAACAAAAAAATCCTCCTTCTACCTAAAAAGATTCAGACTTCTCACCACCAGAAATACAAAAGAAAAGGTCCTGTAGAGAAGTTGAACCTCACAGGCACTTGGCTTCCAGCCATCTGAGCTGTGAGTAACAAAACAACCCAAAGGCAAGCAGCAGAGAGGGCAAACTGTGAACCATATAATCAGCACTGAAGGTCATTATATGAGAGCCGATCACACAGGCTCTGCTCTCATTAAAGAACTTTGAGATGCTCATGGTCTCTGTTTTGCCTATACCAACCGTCTGTGAGGTGGATTAATTTAGGAAGCAGTGTTGAATATTACAAAAAAAAAAAAGTCCCAGTGAGTCTTTTATAGAACTAAATACTACTGAATCTACCAAGCCAGACTACGGGGGAACTTTTAATTCTATCTTAATTTTATCAATTATGGGTGGCCCAAGAAGTTTCAGCATAAAAACTCCTGTGAATATATAAATATATACTAGAATATTTTAAGAAATTTATTTTAAATATCAATATGTTTAAGTAGTTTTTTAAAGGAAAAAAAAAGCAATTTCTTCAGGAAAAATGTTTAACAAAATCTCTCTCATCCCACTCAAAATCAGAAGACCATGATCATACCTGGATGAAAGGAACAGCCCATTTACTAACACCAGCTGGGCATCGAAGAATATGGTTTAAAAGGAAGAAGTGATCTCCAGGACAGCCAACTCTTTGTAACACTGACACCTGAACAGGGAAGGACATATAGTTTCACTATTTAATAAGAAGAAAAATGTACCTAGGAGTCTAGTAAATCACTTACCCAATGTTTAAACACATGAATCTTTCAGAAGAGTCACCAGAGATCTGTATATACGTATACATATATATATAGTACATACATAATATATAACCAAAGATATACTATTAACAGGTTAAGTTTCGACCACAGAGGCACACAGAGGCCTAAGAACCTATGAGCACATGATAAAAATATCATAAGTACTTTCCCTACAAACCAGTTTTTATTACCTGGCAAAATACAACTTACATTCCTGGCCACATGTGAAGAGATATAAGCCAAGTAGTTTAATCTAGTTTCAGTTTGTAAAAGATTCTCAAATTCAAGTAAGTACGCTTGGGACTTTACCACATATGTAAGAACTCTAATATAAACCTAAAAAAGTACCCAAGGTAGCCCCATTGAAAATACAACCACTAAACAAATAAGCCTCCTTCTCTAATACACTTAACATCTTTCTTAAATTTCCCAAATCCTGACACCAGCCTTTTTTCTCTCAAGTTTTTTAGGTATGACTGAATACAACACTAAACATAAGATGATAAAAATAGGGGCGCCTGGGTGGTGCAATCATTAAGTGTCTGCCTTTGGCTCAGGGCGTGATCCTGGCATTCTGGGATCGAGCCCCACATCAGGCTTCTCCGCTGTGAGCCTGCTTCTTCCTCTCCCACTCCCCCTGCCTGTGTTCCCTCTCTCGCTGGCTGTCTCTATCTCTGTCAAATAAATAAATAAAATCTTAAAAAAAAAATGATAAAAATAAGTGATATGGAAGGTTTTAGATCAGCTACCTATATTATAAATACATATCCTGCCTTTAATTTAGCATGCTTCTCACATTTCCATTTCTTCCTAAACTGAAGGCCTGAGATTATTTAAAATGTACCAGAAAGAAAAATACATTGTGCTTAATGACACACTAGGTAAGTATAACTTATTCCCATGTGTCACGAACTAAGAAAATGTCACTAACACATTAAACGAATTAGCTTAAGAAGCTGTTGGAAAAAAAAAAAAACTAGAAGGCATAATTCTTCAATTATTTGTTCCCTTACCAATTTCTGCAGCCAGAGAAGAATATCATCATGGAACTGAGTATCTTCATTAACCCTCCTGGTGAACATGAATAAGACACTGATGCACTCCTTTAGTTGACACAGGTCAGAGGGAAAGCTTTCTGTCTGTTTACAAGCTATAAATTAAAAAGAGGATTAAATGAGCTCCACATAAATGGTGTTTTGGAGAGCATTTTTAATGTCTCTACCAATAAGTAAATATATATATAAATAAATAAAATCTTTTCAAAATATTTAGTTGAGATAAAAATTCAAGGGGAAAAGTTGCATCAAAAATATCTGAATTTTGGGGTGCCTGGGTGGTTCAGTAGGTTGGGCATCTGCCTTCAGCTCCGGTCATGATCCCAGGGTCCTGGGACTGGGCCCCACGTTGGGCTCTCTGCTCAGCGGGAGCCTGCTTCTCCCTCTCCCTCCTGCTCCCCCTTCTTGTACTCTGTCAAATAAATAAATAAAATCTTAAAAAAAAACAAAACTGAATTTTGGGGTGCCTGGTGTGATGCTTGATCTTGGGATCCTGAGTTTGAGCCCAACATTGGGTGTAGAGATTACTTAATAAAACTTCTTTAAAAAATCTGAATTTCTACTAAATATGTAATCCAAAAAAGTATTTAACTTTGTGAAGTATTACAAAGTGAGGGAAAATTAACTTCATCAAAATCCATTTTTTATTTAAAGATCAGCAGATCTCTTTGATTAGTTATGAAATCAATGAGGGGAAAGGATTTTTTTTTTTTTTAAGATTTTATTTATTTATTTGACAGAGATAGAGACAGCCAGCGAGAGAGGGAACACAAGCAGGGGGAGTGGGAGAGGAAGAAGCAGGCTCATAGCGGAAGAGCCTGATGTGGGGCTTGATCCCGTAACGCCGGGATCACGCCCTGAGCCGAAGGCAGACGCTTTAACCGCTGTGCCACCCAGGCGCCCCAGGATTTTTTTTTTTTTAAGAGAGAGAGAGAGAGGAGAGAGAATCTTAAGCAGGCTCCACACCCAATGCAGAGCCCAAAGTGGGGCTCAATCTCACGACCCTGAAATCATGACCCGAGCTGAAATCAAGAGTCGGACGCTTAACCAACTGAGTCACCCATACACCCAGGATTTTCTTTTTTACTTTAAATATTCCTAATATTTCCTCCAGAAGTAAAAATTGAATAGCTCAATTAACTATTTCATACTTAACACATCATACAATCAAAGCTAGTTTTTTAAAACCCAAATATGATGCAGAACATTATAGATCCTCTGATGAAAGTTATATAAAACAGCCCAACAAACTAGACAAGCAAAAAAAAAGTACAAAAGATACATGATGAAAAAGTACACTGATATGTTTTACAATCAAAATGGATTTGAATTCTACTTGATAACAAGCACATAAATTAGGACTGAGGGACATTCGTGATAAAAAGCAAGCTTTTTGGCTTCCCAGAGAAGCAGAGACTGACAGCCCCAGGGAAGGGAGACCTAGCACTGCTCCCAAGAAATGGTATTAAGGCAGATCTCAATCCTGCTTTGGGGAAGGCAAGGTAAAACAGCTAGCACAAATGTTCCCTTATAATACCAATTGGTACACAATCAATTCAACCAACTCCTCAATTCTTTCTTCATTGCAGACCACAGAAAGAGTGAGACTTTCAAGATTCACATACCTCGGCCTTGAATTGCTAAAGATCTCAGAAGAGCTGAACTACTGAGTAAGGCATAAATGTAAGACTCCACTTGCAACTTTGAGAGCACAGAGGTGTACGAATGCAGAGCGAGGGTCTGGTGGAGGTGCTCAGATTTGGCATCAAATAGCTTCTTTAGCTCCCCCAGTGCATTTTCATTCATCTCTACTCTTTGGTAGCGATGATAGCCTGAAACTTTCACTTGATCTGCACAGATACCCTAGCAGTGGACAAAAGGGTAAAACAGGAAACAAGTTAACTCTTTACACTTGAAATAATCAGGCTGCAGGCATACAATGTATTGGCTTCAGTACCACCTTCAAAGAGCTTATAAATCATAGTGAGGGGACAAGACTACCACCTAGGGAACAATAAATCAAATATATAATCAGGTGCCAAGAGGGATAATGCCAATCACAAAGCACCACAAGGTCAAAGTAAAAAGAAACCCTAAGAAGAAAATAATAGAACTTGTCCCTAAGACTCTCACGACTGATAACCTTACCTTCAGCTTTACAAACACGGAAGTTAATGTGATATCCCCACAACTTCAAGGGACTTCAAAATATCTCTGTACCTACCCTCATCATTCTCTGATTCTGCTCAAAAGAAACCCCCTCCTTCCCAATACTAACACCTCCAGCTGTGTTCTTGATTCTATCCTTCAGTGCTTTCAAATGTTCCCCTCTCCACAGACTCCTTTCGATCTACAAAGAGAGATACACAGGTCTCCCAATGAATGAGGGTCAGGGATGGGGGAAAGCACATGTTTCTCCTTGATATCTCCCCCAGCTTCCCTTCACTGCCAAACTTGGCAAGAGTGGCCTTCTCTTCTTTGCCGTCCTTCCAGGCCACTGGGAAATGGCTTCCCTAATGGTCACCTTGGCCTCCGCAGGGTCACATCTAACTGCCTTCCTGTTTCCTCATCTCTCAAACTTATTCCATGGATCATCCTCTCCTTGACCCTCTCTACCCATTTGGATTCCTGGCATTATGCCCAAGGTTACAAACTAAATGGTCCACAGGCTGAATCTGACTTAGAAACATGACTTGCTTGGCCTCTACTCTCTGTTGCCAACATTCACAAATCAGGATCCTTCCCATGGAAATCCAGATTTCCAGCTCCTCTTAGGAAGTGAAAAGACATGGCAACGTTGGACCAACACAACCTCCCGTCAACGATCACCTAGAACACAAGAGCAGCTGCCCCCACTGGACTAGGCAGGAGCTCACCCAGCGACCACCGTCCCACTCGGCCCACTACACCCCTCCAGGTCACCTGCACGGCCCCTGCAGGCATCTGACTTTGTGACTCCTACACCGCATGACTCTGGGCCCGGTCAGGGTCAGTGTGAGTACAGGCATACTCCAGACCTGGATGGCATCACAAGAGCAGCAGCTCCACTCCACATTCCCCAGGCCCCTAAAAGCTTTACAGAACACCAGGCAAAATACCTGCACAGACAACTGTTCGTCCTTAAAGTGCCACAGTCGACTTTTCGCATTTTGGCAATCAGACGTCAGAGCAAGCAGCTCAGCTTCAGCCAGCAGCAGCTGCTTCCGACATCGCGAGTAGTTCAAAAGCAACTCGTAAAATTCGTGCCTGTCCTGATGGGCCATGCTGTCAAATTCTTCTAAATACGACTCAACGTTTTCCAGCCATGAACCAGGCTCAAAGATTTTGAGCTGTTCTTTAGTAAATGGTACTAGTTCTGGTTGAGATGGGAGCTCTGGGTAGAGTCGCTCATTACGAAACAAGGGTTTCGCTGCCACCAGAGCTGGCACTTCTCCAGCAATTTCAGCTGGCAACTGAGGATACAGTTTTTTCACTCTAGGTGGCTGAAAAATGTCTTTGGCTTCACAAGAACTCTGCAAGCCAACATTTTGTAGCACCTCTGAAGAAAGACCCAAGGCTTGCTTGCCCTCTTTCTTTTTCTGAGTTTCTCTGACCTGTAAATTTTCCATTTCCTGCTGAGTAGAAGAAAAATTAGATTGCAAGGTGCTTCCAGAAGGTCCACACTGTACCAATTTATTTTCCTCTACTTCTGTAAAGTTCTTGGGGGTTTCTACTTTGGTTCCAACACTGTCTCCAGGATCGACCTTCAGCTTCACTGCATCGTCCCCAACACAGGCTCTGACCTCTGCCCCCCCTTCCTTTAGGGTCTCTGTGTTCCATGTCAGGGACCCTTCATTGCTTATAGTTAAGGAGGTGAGTGGTACATCAAACATTTCACTCTCGTTTTGTCCACCGGCAACATTCTGGAGTTGGGACTCAGTTAACACTTTCAGACAGTCTCCTCTGAATTCACAAGCTGGAGTAGGGATTTCCAGCTCTCCGGAGGTTTTTGGAAGGGAGACTTCATCAGGTTCTTCCCTCTGGAGGGTTTCAGATTTCTTCTTTTCCTAAAAATGAGATTTATAATGTGAAATAATTTATAATATAGTAATAATTGATGCTTTCCATATGAGAAATTCTTAAACTGTATTCAGAATCTAATTTTTATAATTAGCAAATGGAATCTAAACAAACTTCATAAGCAATGTGTTTCATATTTCCTATTGTTATTCAATTTTGACTATGTTAAATGTGGGAGATTAACTAGTCTAATCCTAACAGAGAAAGACATCAAAAGAAGCAGCAAATTATGATTCAAAAACAGAGGAGGAAAGTTTTAATTAGGTCATTCTCCATTCTCCTAGGGGTCAACAGAACAGTGTCCAAGTAGCATAAGTCTCAATAGACTTATCCTCGTCTTGACAAACATATTCACTGACAACTCATGCAGAAAGAATCAAATAACTTGAGCAATAAAATAAGTAACTACAGTATTAGATAATAACCTACAGAATAAAATAAGTCCATACTGACATAAATAAACAATAAATGGGCAAAAAGCGACACTCCTCCTTACAGAATTCCAATCAATCAATGTAGATGGAATGAGAAAAACAGAAAAACCACCATTACACCATGGTAATAACTGCCACAGGCAAAGTCTACTGATGGATGCTAAAGTGAGTGAGTGAGAGTGTAAACAGAAAAACGACAGCTGGATAGCATCAAAGTATCTCCTAAGTATTTAATTACAAAGGGGGAAATAGTAAAGTTCAGGGGGGAATTCTGGCAAACGATACCTTAACGGCGTGATCAAGATTAATATGACCAATAGCATATCCCCATGTGATGTTCGGAGAAGGCCTATCACCTCTTCCAGTACCCTTTCCAATAACGTATAACCTCAATCTACTCATAAAAAAACACCAAACAAAAACGCAAATTAAGGAACGGTCTACAAAATAACAGAAACATGGGGCCCTTGGGTGGCACAGTCAGTTAAGTGTCTGACTCTTGGTTCTGGCTCAGGTCATGATCTCAGGGTCGTGAGATCAAGCCCCACGGCAGGTGCTGCCCTCAGCACAGCGTCTGCTAAAGTTTCTCTCTCCCTCTCCCCTTCCCATGCTCGCTCACTCTCTAAAATAAATAAATAAACCTTAAAAAAAAAAGAATAAGAGAAATGTTATGGTCATCCAAGAAAAGACTGAGGAACTATCAAGAGATTGGAGGCAACAACAAAGACAGGACAACTAAATGCCCTGTAGGATCCTGGACTGGATCCTGGAATAGAAAAAGAACAGTAGTAGGAAAACTGTTGAAACCCAAATAAGTTCTATGCTTGAGTTAATAGTGTTGTACCAACATTAACCTCCTGGTTGTGATAAACGTTCTATACCATAGAACTTGGGATTATGTGAGCGGGTGACATTAGAGGATGCTGCAAAAAGGGTATATGGAACTCTCTGTACTATATTTACAACTTTTCATGAAGTCTGAAATGATCTCCAAAAAACAAAGACAAAAAAACAAAACATTAACCATTAAAAGAAAGTCGAATAAAATGAGTTATGGTTAAAAAAAAACCAAAACCTCAGGAATTAACACACAAACTAGATATACAGGAAAACATGCTGATAAAGAAGAAAAAATTATAGGAAGATTCTTTAAATAATATTTTACACTCAGACAAACTGAAAAAAAATGACTGCATCACTCAAATACTCCCCTTTCACTATGAAATTTTAAGACAAACCTGACAGTTTCACAAGTTACCAGTGATTTTAGATTGTGCTGTCCAGCAAATGTCCAGCAAAAAAAAAAGTTGACAAGAACCAAAAATGTAAGACATTTATATGTACCTAATATCAGGAAGAAAAGATGAATGTTTTTGAAACGGAATTTGAGGTCACTTGCTGGTAATGGCTACCAAACAGGTGCCACGGTGGCGACTGAAGAAGCAGCGTGCCCCTCCAAAATGACTGATCTACACTGTGAACTGTGGGTATCAGATTCAGATATGAGCCACACAACGCATACAAACCAGTTTCTCGAATTGCCTAAACTCATGAATAATAAAAAGCATTACACGAGTATTTGTAAGAAAATGAAGAGGTGGGCCTAATTACCCTGCACACCCCTATGATAAAGACGTCTGTTAGACTGGGAGGTCAGAAAGAGAAAATCAGGAGAGGAGGCCTGTGGTTACTACAGTGAGAGAAATGCTGTTGAGAGTTGAACAAATTTTGGTGAGTTGAAGAATCAAAACGTAAGATTTAAAAAATAATTTCATTTATAATGAACAAAGAATAAAATATACAGAGATAACCTTTGACAAAAGAGTTGTAAAACTTGTACTCTGGAAATTGCCAAACATCATTAAAAGAAATTAAAGACTTAATAAATGGAAACACATCCCATGTTCATGGGTCAGATCACAATACTGTTAAGATGGCAATCCTCCTTAAATTGATACAGAAATTCAACATAATCTCAATCAAAAGTCCAGCTGCCTTTTTTGCAGAAAATGACAACCAGGATCCTTAAACTCATAAGAAAATGCAAGGGTCTCAGAGCAAACAAAACAATCTTGAAAAAGAAGAACAAAGGAGATCGCACACTTCGCAACTTCAAAATCTACTATAAAACTAGAGTAATGAAGACAAGTGTGGTTCTAGCATACAAACAAATAGATCAATGGAAGAGAACTGAGAATCCAGAAAGAAAACCTTGTATTTAAGGCCAATTGATTTTCAGCAAGGGTGCCAAGACATTATAACAGACAACAAGCAGTCTTTAACAAATGGTGCTTAACAACAGGATATCCAAAGAGTGAAACTGGACTCTTACCTTCCATCATATACAAAAATTAATTCAAAAAGGATCATAGACCTAATGTAAGAGCTAAAACGTTAAAACTCTTAGAAGAAAACACAGGTATAAATCTTAATGACCTTGGGTTACACATAACACCAAAAGGACAAATAACAAAAGAAAAAAATAAATTGAACTTCATAAAAATTAAAAATATTTGTGCTGAAAATGACACCTTGAAGAAAGGGAAAAGAAAACCCACAGAATGGGAGGAAGTAGTTGCAAATCAATTATCTTATAAGGGACTTATTTGGAATAAAAAAACCCAATAATAAAAGGATGAATAACCCAATTTAAAAATGGGCAAAGGATGTGAATAGACATTTCTCCAAAGAAGATATACAAATGGCACGTAGAAAGAGGCTAACATCATTAGCCATTACAGAAAAGCAAATCTAAATCATGAGACACCATGTCGTATCCATTAGGAAAACTATTTAAAGTCAGATAGTAAGTGACAGTAAGGATGTAGAGGAATTAGAACCTCAGACACTGCTGGTGGGATGGATTGTACGTGATGCACCCACTATGGAAGACAGTTTGGCAGCTCCTAACTGTGGTGATGGCTACACAACCTTACCATCATACTAAAAACCACTGAATTATACATTATATAGGTGAATTGTGCAGTGTGTGAACTACATCTCAATAAAGCTATGAGAGGGGCACGTGGGTGGCTCAGTCGTTAAGTGTCTGCCTTCGGCTTATGGCGTGATCCCAGCGTTCTGGGATGGAGCCCCGCATCAGGCTCCTCTGCTGAGAGCCTGCTTCTTCCTCTCCCACTCCCCCTGCTTGTGTTCCCTCTCTCGCTGGCTGTCTCTCTCTCTGTCAAATAAATAAAATCTTTCAAAAAAATAATAAATAAAAAAAATAAAGCTATGAGAGATTTTTTAAAATTTAGTGAGTTGATGAATGAGAAGTAAGGAAGCAGAGACTGGACTGCAGAACGCAGAAGATTTTTATTTCTCATTTCTTAAGCTGGAAGAGACCTCTGGGGGTGTTAAATGCTAACTGGAAGAGAAGACAAGGGAGCTGGAAGCAGTCACAAGACCAGCCACATGATCAAGGGCACAGCCAGCAACCGCACCTCCTCCAACACACAGGCTTCCAGGGCCTTCCTATCCAACCTCTCCCTCCGGCAGTTTTTAACCTCCCCGTGTCCCATCTCACTCCACTCCAACCCCACCTCACTCTGCCCTTCTTTCCTTCCACTAAACAAAATGAAGTCTCCAGCTGCTACTCCCAAACTTGCCTGCCCACTCCCAGCAGCTGTAAGAATAGATAATGAGGCCAGAGAATCAGATGACTTTTTAAAAAATTTCTTCGCCTCTCTGAAAAGAACACACAAGACGTTGTTTAGGCTTTTATTTCCCCTGGGGTAGAACTCAGTGCTTCTCTGGGTTTCCAGAGAGGAACCAAAGAAAACTCTCTACCCGTACTGGTTAGGGAAGTTAGGTCCAAAGAGGAATTAATCCAGAGATGGCTCAAGGAAGGAGTGGGGGAAAGACAGAGAAGCTGGTGCTTTGATTCAAACAGACCATCCAGACCAGGGAAGGCAACCTGGAGGGAAGGATGGACAACCGTTTGAGCTGATAGCAAAGGCCCAACGCTGCTCTCTCAGGGATCCCCGGACAGAGACAGGATGTCTACGGTATGAATGTGGACAGAGAGGGGATTTGCTGAGATCCGTCACCGATGCCACAGCCTCAACAGCAGTGGTGAGCTATCTGTGGCTTACTTCACTTTTCCAAAGCACCAAACAGGGGAGCAGGTGCTAAATGGTCTCCAAGCCTCCAGCCTCTGCCCCACCACCAATTCATTCCAAACACCATTTTAACATTGGCTTCCCTAAAACACTGCTCTGAACACCACAGTCACAGCTCTCCACTTAATGAAAGACTGACTCTTACCTCTGGCACTCAATGCCTTTGATGATCAGTTATGATCATGCCTGAAGACAAAATCCTCCTTCAGTGACCACACCAACCCTTCCACACATGCTTCACTCTAAACTCCTGCTACATGTACTTGTCATCATCCGGCCCTGGTTACAGGTTAATTTATCTTTATGGTCTGGCTCCCCCCACATAAACTACAATTATCTTAGGGCCAGGCATTGCATCTTATGTCTTTGGATCTGATCTGCCTCTGATTTCTGACAGTGTTCAATAAATGTTTCTTGAGACAATGGTGATGACCTATAAATCACAAGGATTTATTGAGTACCAACTATACACTGGGCTCTGTCCTAGGTACTAGAATAAAAAAAAAATCAATTATCCAACAAATACTTATACTTACCATGTGGTCTGGCACATTCAGAAGTTTATTTTTATATACCTCTCAGAAAGCAGAGGGAATATCCAATAAATTCAGAGGAAACTCAACTTTTATGCCAAAACTGGAATCTATTCTTATACTAAAAATATAAAATTTCACTGAAAAATGAAAAAACCAGCTTCCAATTATTTTCCTTACTTGAGTTAACTAGAGATAAAGATATAGGAGAACATAAATCATTTTAGATCACAAAATAAAATTCAAACGCAACTCCATGTACATCAAGTCACATGTGCAAAAATTCATACTTATGCAGTTTTATTTTAAGCAAAAGACAAGTTTCTTACAACTAAAAACGGCCAGGAGATTAGGAATCTGTATTTCTTTACTTTTACTCTCCACCTAGTTACATATAGGTAGAGAATATTAAAATAATCCCACAGAAGGAAAAATAATCAAGCACTTATAGAGAAATGGAAGAATTGTTAACAAACAAGGAAAAACAAACTTAACCACACGTCACAGTAAACATGCTCTGGAGTGTTGTGTACACGCGGGAAAAAACTGAAGAACACACACAAACCACTACCAACGGTTATCCCCAGGGGATGGAGTTCAGGGCATTTCATTTCTGCTATTCATTTCTCCGTGTGTGTCTACCAGGTGCCTATACTTCTTGAAGCAATGAGTACTTTTGTAATCAGAAGAAAAATAAAGAGTGTGGGTTCTGGGAAACAAATTGGAAGTTTCCTCACTCACAATTCTTTCTCTCTAAGCTGAAGTAAGTAAAAAAAAAAAAAAGAAAAGAAAAAAAAATTACAACTCCTTTTCTTCTGTAAAAATAACAATGAGCTGCTTCTTCACGAACAATGAAGACTCAAGTTTACACACGTCGTAGAGTACTTCCATGAGCTTATTCTAAAGACAGGGTCTGTTTACCGATAATGTCTGTATCTGTACTACTCAGCACAATGTCTGGCACAGAACAGATAAGAAGGGCATGGACACATGGGTCTGTATAAATCAAGAGCTCTTGGGGCAATTGTACCAGCTCACCTTGGGGTATACAGGGATGCTGTACAAGTAAAAAGGCTTGGGGGAAGGATGAGGCCTCTACATTTTGCTCTGAATACAACATCTCCTCTTGGCTGCCACCTCTTTCCTGTTGTATCAGCATTTTGCAGGCTTGACCTACTTCTTCATACTCCTACTCCTACTCCTCCTTCATACACGTCCTTCACTCAGCATCTGGGACACTACACTCTCAGTTAAGGGGACACGTACTACCTCACTGGTCACTCCTCACACTCCTTTGTCCTCTTCTTCTCCCCCTCTCCCTAAACTCTTAAAGTTGGGGTGCCGTGGGTTCTTTTCTTATCACCTTTCTATACTACGCTCATTCCCAAAGTAACCGAATTCAGTCTCTGGCTTTAAATAACCATCTATATGTTAATGACTATAGGCCAAAGACTCCCAGATCTTTTTTTCTTAGATGTATTTTTTAATTGAGGGGGGGAAGAGGGGGAGAGGGAGAGGATCTCAAGCAGACTCCCGGTTGAGCACAGAGCCCAATGCGGGGCTTGATCCCACGACCCTGAAATCATGACCTGAGCCAAAATCAAGAGTCGTATGCTCAACTGACTAAGCCACCCAGGCACCCCAAAGACTCCCAGATCTTAATCCCAACCTGGAGGTCTCCCAAGCTCTAGATTCACATACCCAACCCTACTCTACATCTCCATTTGGATGTCTAGTAGACACCTGTTTCAAAATTAGCATATTCAAAACAGAACTCCTGATCAGCCCCCAAACCTGTTCCACCCATTACCTCCTCCATCTCAAGAGTCATCCGTGACTGTTTTCTCTCACATGCCAGATCCAAGCCATCAACAAATCCTCTTGGCTCTACCTGCAGAAACTCCCAGACTTCAAACACTTCTCACCACCTCTGCTGTACAAGTCAGGTCCGAGCCACTGTCACCTTTTGCCTGGATTACTGCACAGTCACTTAGAAGGTCTCTTCCTCTACTCTTGCTCCAGTCTATTCTCAACACAGCAAGCACAATGATCCTTCAAAGCCTAACTCAGATCACACCACTCCTCTGCTCAAAACCCTGAGGCACTTACATTTTTCACTTGAAGTAGAAGTTGCTACGATGGCCCACACGGCCTGCATGACCTGGCCCTGTGTTACATTTTTGACTTCATCCCACTACTCTCCCCTCCCTCACTACTCCCTACCCAGACTGCCTCCTTGCAGTTTCTGGGGCAGGCCAGGCAGGCCACTTCCTTAGGGCATTAGCCTGGAACGTTCCTCCCCCAATGTCCACATGGCTAACTCCCTCATCTCTTTCGTGTCTTTACTTAAATGTCACCTTGGAAAATTGCAACCCATCCTTATCTCCCACCAGTACTCCCCAACTCTGTACCCTGTTCTTTTTCTTTTCCTAACACTTATCATCTCCTAACATATCATATATTTTATTTATTTTTTAGGGGGGTTGTCAGTTTGTCTTCTCCCTCGAGAATGTAAATTGCATTAAGGCCAGGTTCTTTGATTTTCCTCTGTCATTTCCCAGGAGCCTAGAACAGTTTCTGGGTGGCCAATGAGTGCTCAACAAATAAATGGATCTTAGGAGGCACAAAAGGAACTAAATAATATATAGCGTCCCCTACCTTCACTCCTATGGGAGGGAAAGACTAAGAGGTAGAAATCATCCAGGCTGAGAAGTAACTGGGGATGGGGATTTAAAGGTCCTTCCGCTTCTGTGATCAGCTTTCTGGGCCACATCTCAGTCTATCCTTAGCAATTACCATATGCTGTTACTATTAATGAGTTGCCGGCATTCAGAATTTAACCAATGTTTGTGTACATTCCATGACTATAAAATATACACTGCATCAGTAGAATGAGTCCAAATCTAAAAATCTACTGTTCTTAACTCATAATTTACCCAGATCACTGAAGTCAGGGTCCTCTGAGGTGGGGGATATTCTACTAGGAGATGGTACTAAAAGAATGAAAATGTTATTAGGACGATCTCTTAGAAATGAGGAGATTAACTACAACCTAACAACATGAGGTCATCTACCAGATAATTAACATTGAGGAATGCAGGTCAGCTGCTGGGTAAAAAATCCACAAGCCACTCAAACTATCTAAAGGGAACAACACATGACACTACTCACTTCCTGACCTGAGTCTTGGAACTACTTGATGGCTCTGTAAATAGCCACCAAATTATACCACAGATAATAAAGATTTCATTAATGTAGAACTTTATAATTACCGCAAACTACAGCCAGCATAAAAATGAATCTACTGACTCTAAAAGAACAATTTTTACAATGACAAGCATGAGGGCCTTGCCGGTGTCGTGGATTTTTTCCATTTGTTTTTTCATTCTACTCAGAGGAAATTTACTAAATTCTTCTAAGTGACAAAGCCGGGAAGTATTCTTCAATACCAGCATCTATTCCTTTATTCAACAAACATGACCAAGTGCATAAAGGGCTGTGAAGGGTACTGTGTCCTCGTTGAGGACACAGTCTAAGGGAGAAGAGTTGTTCACAAAATAACTACAAGTGAGACAAGTGACAAAGGGGGTGCAGGATGTTACTGCAGGAGGGAGTAATGTGAGAATGATGACGGAAAGCTCTTCTAAGGGAAGTACTGTTTTAGTAGAGACCTCATGACTGAGCAATAGCTACCTAGGTGAAGAGGGGCAGGAAGAGGTATCAGAGCAGAAGAAATAGCATGTGCAAAGGCCCTGAAGCAGAAGATATATAGATCTAAAACTGGGAACCAAAAGAGATGCTAGGGGCGCCTGGGTAGCACAGTCGTTAAAGCGTCTGCCTTCGGCTCAGGGCATGATCCTGGCGTTCTGGGATCGAGTCCCACATCGGGCTCCTCCGCTGGGAGCCTGCTTCTTCCTCTCCCACTCCCTGCTGTGTTCCCTCTCTTGCTGGCTGTCTCTCTGTCACATAAATAAATAAAATCTTTAAAAAAAAAAAAACAAAAAAACAAAAGAAATGCTAGTAGTAAACCTGAGGTTGAAGAGAAAGATAGAAGCCAGATCATTTAGGGCCCTGAGTCCATGCTAAGGACTCTGGACTCTAGCCTTGGGGTAATGGGGAACCTTTGAAAGGTTTTAAGGAGAGTTACCAGTTTTGTTTTTTGTTTTTAAAACTAGCAATCGGCTTTAGTTTAGAGGATGAATTTGGAAAGGTCAGTTCAGCAGAAATCCAAGAACTCTTCCTTGGAGGCTGGTGGTGGTAGGATGGAGAAAAACGAGGAGAACTAAGAGACTATTTAGGAAATAAACTGGCATGACTTAGTGACTGATTAGATTTGGAGACGAGAAAAAAGCATGCATCCAGGATTTCTGGTTTGACCAAATACCTCTGGAATAAAGGCCTCCTCAAATAAATTAACATATGTCTGTGTAGGAAAATTGCCTGGAATGTGTCAATAAAATGAGCAATAGGTTTTTCATGATAGATTAAAAGCTTAAGATTTTTACTTTATTTTAGAAATCCTGTTGCAAACAAAATAACTTGACAGAGAATCCTCTTAACTGTTTTTAAGTATTTATAGACAGACACATAGATGTATGTATTAATTATTAAGCAACTGGATTGAGATTTTTGGCTTTAACTTCAGTTGTCAAACTGCATGACTTTGGGCCTACATTTAACTTCTCTGGGCTTTAGTTTCGTCATTCCTTTGGAAAAAAAAGCCCTACAGATTAAGATTTAACGTTCCTCCCTCTACGTGACTGATGTTTACATGTTATGCACTACCATATTCTAGGTTCAGGGACCTTATGCATGGCTCACCAAGGGCTTTTTTTCTTCCTCCTCCGTCCAGCTAGTTCTTTACCAGCCCAATACAATGGAAAATTATTCCTCTTAAATTTGCTTCCTAAATTAGATAGGAAGATGGCTTTCTATCCCAAAGCGTAACTCCTCACAGGCATAGGTACACTGATGTGCATAACTCCATTACAGCCTTTTTAAAATGCACAATGAAACAGAGTCACATAAATCATTTATGACTTATTAAATGCAGTATCTTTGAACACCTGTCTCCAGTCAAAACTTTGTTCCCACGAGAAAATCAGATATGGGTACCATTTTTAAGTTACACTTGCTCTGCAACATCACCCACTTGTTGGAAAGGAAATTTCCAGTAATTGTAATACCACCCTCATTATTTCCTTAATGTATCAGTTCCAGGTAAGCCAGAATAATCTAGGTCCAGCCATCCAGGGGCAGCATTTAACCTATTCAATGTAAAATAAATGTCATTCAAGAAATAGGAGAAAAATTAAAACCCAAGCTGCACCTGAAAACGAAACAAACCTACAAAAGCAACCCAGAAAATTCAAATCCATCTCTTCTGTGTGAGTCCTGCCCTGGTTTAATCTCTGGACATTCGTCCCCCATCAAAAACGACCAGGATAATGAGAAATAAACAGCAGCAGCGCCACTATCACCTTGAACTTCAAAAGCGAGAAGACACAATGCTACAATCTACCTTCTATCTGTCGCTATCCATAGAGCTCTGCCAGAGGGTACATGCTACGCGTGGAAAGGTTCCTTCCCTCTTTGTGCGTGAGAGGACTGAAAATGCTCCCAGGTTTAAAGGACAAAAGAGACAGAGCTGGGAACTGAAAAGGTGCTCCACGGCAGGAATCCAGACCCAGGTGAGGAAAAGTCAAGAAGAAAGCAGAAAAGAAAGAGCCCGCTGAGGTCAGAGGAGGAAAAGGCAAACATGCGCTCCTGACAAAATCTGGCAAGGGAACGTGGAGATGGAGGAGATGAACAGGGCTGGTGTCAGTGGGTGGTGGGCTCAAACACTGGGAGGTGCGGGCAGAGACTGCGGGGGGCTCAGGAGATGGTTAGCCCCGGCTGGAGAGGCCCAAGAGAGGAAAAAGGAGACAGGGCGCATCCGCCAGGGTCTCGGGAGGGTGGCGGGGAGATCCTCACCTTGGTTTTAGTCCGGCTGGCCTTGGCCTTGGCCCGGCGCTGGGGCCTCACCGCCTCGGCCATAGACCCCGCCACAGCGCCGTCGCCGTTTGTTTTTGTCAAAACCCTGCGCTTCTCGCAACCTGCCCGGTTCCGGCCTCCGGACTTATCACGTGATCCGGCCGCCACCACTCCCGGAGAAGGGGCGGCAGCCCAGGGACGCTACGGGCCGCAGCGTAGGACAAACCGCTCCAGGAGGCTTGGTCTTCCCTGAGGATGGTGGCCACGCCCCCTTCACTCCAGGCCCCACCCCTGGCCCGGTGCGCCGCACCTTCCAGTGTGCCCCCGAAGCAAGTTCGATCGGTTGTGTGGAGCCCGAGTGCCGACTCTCCGGGTGAGAGTCGCGCCTGTCTCTCCCGCCCGCGCTCTGTGTGGACCCCGGGTGCGCTGGCACACCTCACGCCCGCCGCCTTAAAGGAAGAGATATTTGTCAATCTTGTTTTGACCTGGTGTTAAGTCGATCCAGTCAGTTAGCCTCAATCTCCGCTTTGCGCTCGTGATGTACCCTTGAGTTTTGCACTTCGGTTTCCTCTTTTGTAAAGGGGAATGATGATATTTGATGAAGATTAAATGGGCTAATCGTGAAAGGTACGCGTAGAGCGACAGGCATGTCCGTAAATGGAAGTTACCATGACTATACAAATTGCCAGGCAGGAAATAGACTCCTGACCCGAAAAGGGCAGAGAAGAGAGAAGACACATCAAAGTGTTCTTAGCATAGGTTTTCCATACCTTGCTTCATTTTTAAATTCCAGATGTTAAAAACCTGGGCCCTTCTCCCTCCCCCAGCTGTTCAGTTTCTTTCTTCCAAAGCACTTAGTGCCTCTTGAAATACTATATAATTTGCTTTTATGGTTG
This sequence comes from Ursus maritimus, assembly GCF_017311325.1. Classification (NCBI taxonomy): domain Eukaryota; kingdom Metazoa; phylum Chordata; class Mammalia; order Carnivora; family Ursidae; genus Ursus; species Ursus maritimus. The sequence goes on along the minus strand of NW_024424230.1, from coordinate 26,986,930 downwards.
TGTCTGTCAGCTCCACCAGAATGTAAGCTCTTAAAGGGCAAGGGTTCTTTGCTCTGTTCCCTGTTGTATCTCCAGGGCCCCTACAACACGGACCAGCATAGAATAGATCCTCAATAAATATTTGACGAATGGAACAAATGAATGTGAGTTGTTTTGTCTGGTGATGGGTAAGATAGTTGAGATGGCTTATATGGGAGGAAAATAAGACCATCGACCCACTGGTAGCGTATCCTAGAATGAAAAATCCAGGAATATGACGCAAGAAATGGGAAGCACTTCAGAGATGTACACTGCACGGTGACTTGTTTATAATATAAACATAAAGTACAGTTTCATGTATTTGAAATCCTCAACAACAAAGATGTTATCAAGCCACTCTGAATGCACATGCACTTTGTATACCTGGGTGTGTGTGTGTGTGTGTGTGTGTGTGTATACTTATTTATAATGGGCAAGACTTGGCAAATATGAACAAAATCTTTATACCACCTTTACTACCCATTACTTTTGCTGGTGTTTCTCCAGGTCTGGAATGCCCAGAAAGGTTTAGACCAACTCAAATCCTTTTTGGCCTTCGAAGTTCTCTATGTGTTAGTCACTACTTAGCAAAACAGAACTAACACTACCCTCGCTTCCTGTGGTTTACAATTTAGTTGGGAAGCAGACACAATGTATAGATAAATTGTGATAAATATATCACAGCCTAAGGGGGAAAGCAGCATATTTTATATTTATAAACTGAATTTTGTAAAAAAAAAATAGAGAGAGAGAGAGACAGAATTTGTTAGACCTTAATACTGTAAGTAGTTAGTTTTGTTGGTTAGTTCAGGCAATAGAAATTAATCTATATTAAATTGAATACTGTAATTTAAAATGTTTGAGGGAATTTAAATCACAAATGGGACAGATGGTTTAATAAATTTGGTCTATTGAATTTGAATGACCAAATATTAAAGTTCCCCCTTGAAAGTGATTATTAAAATTTATTAGATTTATAAATAGAATATTGAGATTTATAAAGATAAACTTAAGAAAAACTAAATTAAAAAAGAAAAAGAAAAATTTTATAATGTATATGACTAATAAATTGAACATTAATTTTGAAATAATTAGTCTAAAAGATCAATTTCAAAAAACGAGATAATGATACACATATTTTCTATGCATAAATGCTATCTGCAGAAACACTGAAAAATTTACATTGACAGCAAGCATGGTTAATCACTGGCCTAATTTAACAGTGAAGAGTGTGCTGCCATAGCTCCTTGGTAGTAATAATCACCATTTCCCAAGCTCTTATTCTCAGCCGGGAACTGTTCTGAGTACTTTTCACACAACTCATTTGATTCGCATAACAATTCTACAACGTCAGTTGTTTTATTCTCATTTTAGACAGGGACTAAGGCTCAGAGAAGTTAAATGATTTGCCTACAGTCACACAGCTGGTAAATGGGGAAGCCGGGATTTGAACCAATGCAACTCTACGGTATATATAGACTTTAAGACTGGTAGGCAGGCTTTCTCTCTCCATATTTGCAATACTCTATACTTATACATTGGAGCCGAGATGAATATCAGAAATATTTCATTTAAAAGATACTGGGTTATTCAGAATAGTCACAGCATTGACTGTTGGGTATTGGTTTTATATATTTTTTTCTGTCCTTCAAAAAATTCTATAATAGTTTTAAATTATAATATTCTTTTTTTAAAGGATTTTATTTATTTATTTGAGAGAGAATGAGAGAGAGAGAGAGAGAGCGCGCGCACGCGCGCGCGTGAGAGGGGGATGGGTCAGAGGGAGAAGCAGACTCCCTGCTGAGCAGGGAGCCTGACGAAGGACTCATCCTGGAACACCAGGATCATGACCTGAGCCAAAGGCAGTCGCTTAACCGAATGAGCCACCCAGACGCCCCTAAATTATAATATTCTTAAATGTGTCTGCCAACAACGTAGAAGTACAACATAGAAGAACATGTAATAGAAAGTTAACCCTCCTTTCCCTGCAGTTAACCATTAACAGTTCAGTACGCACCCTTTCAGACTTTCTACCCATGCACAAATATCACATTCTTAAGTACTCAGTGTCTATGTATATATTGTCTGTGACGTTTTAATTCATAAATTCTGAAGATATTTCCTTGTAAGGAAAATGGCTCTATTTCATTTTTCCCTTAATTAATTAAATATTCCCTAAGTTTATTTAAACAGACTTCTGATGGCCATTAAATTGTTTCTAATTTTTCGCTATTGAAAGCAATGCTTAGGGGTGCCTGGGTGGCTCAGTCGTTAAGCCTCTGCCTTCGGCTCAGGTCATGATCCCGGGGTCCTGGGATGGAGCCCCACTTCTGGCTCCCTGCTCAGCGGGAAGCCTGCTTCTTCCTCTCCCACTCCCCCTGCTGGTGTTCCCTCTCTCACTGTGTCTCTCTCAATCCAATAAATAAATAAAATCTTAAGGAAGGAAGGAAGGAAGGAAGGAAGGAAGGAAGGAAGGAAGGAAGGAGGGAGGGAGGGAGGGAGGGAGGAAGGAAGGAAGGAAGGAAGGAAGGAAGGAAGGAAGGAAGGAAGGAAGGAAGGAAAGAAAGAAAGAAATGCTTAGGGGTGCCTGGGTGGTTCAGTCAGTAGAGGAAGCAACTCTTGATCTTGGGGTTGCAAGTTTGAGCCCCACGTTGGGTATAGAGATTACTTTAAAAAAATAATAAAATCTTTCTAAAAAAAAAAACAATGCTTTACAAATGACCATACTTGTATATGTTTTGTGCACGTGTACTTCTATAAGATAGATGCCTAGCTGCAAAACTGCTGATCAAAGAGACTTTCTCATTTTTAATTTTAATAAGTATTTACCAAATTTCCTTCCAATTGGTTATACTCATTTTCATTGCAGCTTTCAGAATCTAAAATAATTTTGGGAGTACCTGGGTGGCTTCGTCGGTTAAGCATCTGCCTTCAGCTCGGGTCATGATCCCAGGGTCCACATTGGGCTCTCTGCTCAGCAGGGAGTCTGCTTCTCCCTTTCCCTCTACCTGCCACTCCCCCTGCTCATTCTCACTCCCTCTTCTCCCTCTCTCTCTCCCAAATAAATAAAATCTTTTTTAAAAATTGTTTTAAATAAAATAAAATAATTTTCATTCTCATGAGAAAAATCCCAATTTAAAACAATGACCAGGCATTCATAAAAGAAGTATAATTCACATACTATATTACAGTTTCCAAAATTTTAATATGAGCCTGATTCCTAAGGCAGCCAGGATCTGGAACAGTATTTGCCATAACAGGGGTTCAGTGAAAGCTGCCGAACTCAGGAACAAGCCCTGGGTGAAGCTTTCTTAAACTCTCCTACAAAATTCGATTGCAGGGGCTCTGTTGCTGTCTAGTGGCAATTCCCCCTGATGACACCTCCTCTGACCCGATTTCCGAGAAGCCTTCATTCTACAGTTAATTACTTCCTCAATCTGTACGAGGCATTAATTATTTCATCATTCATGATTACTAAACATATTTTTAAAAAATTATGAGGAAATCACATTACTTCTAAATTTTTTTCAGTGTCTTGAGACAATTAGCTGGAAGTGCAAGTACCAAAAATATCCTGCCTACATTTTTTTGGAAGACTCTACTGTAGACGGGGTCTCTTCTATTAACAGACTCTTGCTTTCACAGGAAGCAAAACATCTAAAACTTATCTTTTTTCTATTATTTCCCCTCTCGTCATCTTCCCAGCTTAAAAAAGAAGCTAAATGAGTCATAGAAATGGTGAGTTATTTGCACCCCAAAAGCATCGGATACCTGCTGGTGTCCGACTCATATCTCCTTGGATTTATGATTTCTGAGTACGCAGATCCAAACTCCAATTGTCACATCTTTGCCTCAGAACTCCCTTTGCCCATATGTATGCCCGGCTGAAGGTGCCAGGGAAATACTGCCTCCCCCTAAACTCAAAGCAGCCCTCAACCAGTGACAGAGGGGGTTGACATATAAATACCATTACGGTTGAATTGTATTCTTCAAAATTCATACATGGAAGTCCTAACTCCCAGGACTTGAGAACGTGACGTTACTTGGAGATAGGGTCTTTAGGGAGATAATCAAGTTAAAATGAGGTCATAAGGGTGGGCCCTAATCCAGTATGACCTGTGTCCTTGTACAAAGGTGGAATTTGGACACAGAAACATGCAGAGAGGTAAGACAACCATCTACTAGACAAGGGGAGAGGCCTAGAACAGCTCCTTCCAACACAGCCCTTAGAAGAAACCAACTCTGCTGGCACCGTGACTTTGGACTTCTAAACTCCACAACTGTGAGACAACACATTTCTGTTGTTTAAACCAGTCAGTGTGTGGCACCTTATTATTTAGCAAACTAATACACACACCCCGCTCCCTCACACCTGGTGTGGACTAACACTGTGATCTGTGTTCTGTGCTGTTTCCCAGAGTCCCCTGTGGGATTCGGCTCCAATTGCTCACAGTGGCAACTTCCTTGATAACACAGTCTTTATTCACTTCCTTCTCTTCCCTTTTTCAGTTCCCATTTCACTAGAGTGTTCTCTGGGTTCACCTCTGAAATGAACTAGTTGATCTCGAACTCTCAGCCTCTTGAACGCCTGGTCTCCAGGCCTCCTTGAGGAACCCAGACTAATACAGTTAGTATCAGAAATGGTACTCAGATGTCAGGATGGTATTCTGGAAGCAGACCCCTTCCCAGCCAGACGGTCACAGGATCTCAGTGCTTGTGGAAGTGGAGCAGTGATAACCGCCTAGCTGAAGCCTCCCAATTATCAGAGGCCTCATCTGTGGGGACTCAGGGCAGGATTCAGGGGGACAGTCTTATACAACATCTGAGAGATATGGGGTGAAACGTAGTTATAAGGACCATAGAGTGGGTTGGTCGTCGACTGCTGTCGGTGTACCAAAGAAAATTACCAGCTCAGGTCACTAGCACTAACAAGAAAGCCAGAAAGCCTCTCTGGTAACATGGACAGAGATGCATTTTATAAAAGTTACGAAGGAAACGGGAACTTGAAATAACATTACTCTAAACTAGCTGATCCTCATTTAGAACCCCCTGAGTCAGGTCCAGGGGTTATTCTGGAACACGTGGTACATTCTGGAACAGGCGGGGGCAAATCCAGAAGGCCAGGACATCGCACAAACCAGCAATCCAGATACCTCCACCAACTTCCTCTGTCGCATCCATGCTTCTCCTTTCAGCTCATCCCCGTGGCCTCAGAGGAGGTTCACTCATACCTGGGTCAAGAATAAATCACCTCTGTGTGTTAATTGTTGTTCATGTCCGTGTAGACTGTTGCTACACGGCACCCCCCACCCAGGATGAAGAGCAGTGCGCCCGGTGGGCCGCGCATGAAGTAACACAGCGGCTCATCAGCCTCGTGTGAAGGGAGAAGGAGCCCAGGCAAGCGCGGACACGGACTGCTGGGCACGACTTGACTCATGGATCAGGGAATGGGATTAGAAGACTGAAAACAAAAGAATGGGCAACGAAATGTGAAATCCGTGTGTCCTACACCAGCGCCCACGAGCAACTACTCATCAAAGGAGGTGCAGAGCAACAGGTGCGTAGGAGGACTCATCGGTGATGTCCAGGCAGCCTCTGTCCCTGGCCACGCCGGTGCTCCCTCAGTGGACTCGTGAAGAGAGTAGCTGTGGTTGCAGGGATGCAGACCCCTGCAGGGGCCCTCGCTCACCCGCCTTCGTGACTGCTGCTCAATGTCTGACCAATTAGCCCCCGAAGCTGGAGGTGAGCCCTCAATATGTTATCATCCCCCCAAGGAGCCCGATCAACCGCTTGGTGGAAACCTGATTCCATTGAACACCTTCCACTCTAGAAGGGGCAGCGATTCACCTCTACTGGGATTGATTCCAAGAATAGATTCTCCTTTTCTGCTGCCAGTGTCTTGGCCAGCAATGCTATCCAAAGGCTCCAAGAGTGTCTCATGTATCCTTATGAAATTCCACAGAACATCACCTTAGACCTGTGTTTGCCAAATTGCTTTTCATTACCCTGTGGAGCCTTTCTAGACATTTTTTTCCTAATTGCCACTCCCATGAAATTTTAATACCATAGATACACTGTACCTCTGTATATGGACCATAGGCGTATCTGTGCTTTAAACATAAGAGTAAGATTTGTTTTGTCCATCAAGAACCAATTTTCACCCCCTTATGAGCAATACTGCCCCCACTGAGAATGCCCATCTTACACCAAGAGCTTCACTGTACAGGGAAGCTGGTGCAACAATGGGGACATGTCCATGGGCTCCACATCGTCTACCACATGCCACGTCACCTAGAAGCTGCTGTCCTGACAGAATGTTGGAATGGACTTATAAATGTGTGGCACCTTGAGAATACATTGCAGGATTGGGGTGCTGGTCTTAAAGATGAGGTCTTATATGGTCATAATATGGTACTGTATGTTGACTCCAATAGATAGAAAACACAGGTCTAGGAGCAAAGGGATAAGAATGGCTTCTGCCACCAGAGATCACACTGACCCACTTGGGAAACTGGTGCTTCCCATCTCTTCAACTTCAGGCTCTGCTGGACTAGAGCACCTCGCTCTATGTAGTTGCCAGGAGATGCATCAACCACGGGCATAAAAAGGGTTCCACTGGGACGCCTAGGTGGCTCAGTCAGTTAAGCGTCTGTCTTCAGCTCAGGTCATGATCCTGGGGTCCTGGGATCGAGCCCCGTGTCAGGCTCCATGCTCCGTGGGGAGTCTGCTTTTCCCTCTCCCTCTGACCCTCCCCCCGCCCGTGCTCTCTCTCAACTAAATAAATAAAAAAATCTTTAAAAAAGAAAGAAAGAGTTCCACTAAAACTGTGGTTGATGCCTAGTCGTGCCAATAGACCAGCAAGAAAAGAAAGGAGTAACTGTCCCAGCAGGAGTCATGATTATTGTGAGGAATGTGGGACAGGGAGGAACATATCTGGAACTCAGGAGTTTCACTGGGGTGCCCCTGGGTGTTCCCATGCCCAGTGATAAATATCAGTTGCAATTTCAGAAAACACGGTCTGACAAGAGCCTGATAACCAGGGGCTGAGACCCCTTAGGGATGAGGGTTTGGGTCACCGCACCAGTCAGGCAACCCTAGACAAGCAGGAGACTTGCCAAGTGGGAAGGGAATCTAGAAAGTGTGATGTTAATTTCCCAGGGCCGCCATATCAAAATACCACAAACCGGACGGCTTGAACAATAGCAGTTCATTTTCCTGCAGTTCTGGAAGCTGGCAGTCCAGGATTAACGTGCTCGTTTGTTTCCTCCGAGGCCTCTCTCCTTGGCTTGCAGATGGCTATCTTCTGGGTGTTTTTCACAAGGTCGTCCCCTTGTGCACACTAACCCTGTGTCTTTCTCTTCTTCGAAGGACGCCAATCAGACTGGATTGGTGCCCCAGCCCAGGGATCTCATTTCAACTTCATCACCGCTTTCAAGGCCCTATCTCCAAACACAGTCACGTTCTGAGGCACCAAGGATTGGGACTTCAACTATAAATGTGGAGGGTTCTGCGGGCAGGGTACCATTCACTCCGTAACAGGCTGGTAGGGGAAGGAGACGATGAATGCCAGTTACAGACTCAGGACCATCTGTAGCAAGGGACTATTGCTTGTCCTACTAAACCTGCTGGGGGGTGTGTGTTGGAACCTGGAACTTGAAGGGCGAAGGCCGGGTGGAGTAAAATTCATGCCCGCAGGGCTGGATCTGAGCCACGCCGGGTCAGCCACTGTCAGGCACCATCCACAGCCCCTCAGCACTTACCGGTTCCTTACACATCAGCCCGAATTCCGACCGCCAGGAACTGCCCCTCCCAAGGACTCTCTCTCCGACAACCTGGATCCCACTCTGCTGGCATTTCTGCATTTCAGGCTGGTCAGAAATGCCAAGGAATTCATGTCCCCCGGGGGGTGGCCCTCACCCAGTGAGTGAAGGGAGCTGGAGAATGACTATCACCACTCCCCTCCGCCCGGTGAGCTGTCTGTGAGGTGTGTGTCCCACATGGTTCGCCAGGAGTCCCCAGACGAAAGCGCCAGGGCCTGCAGTGCCCACTGGCTTGATACCGCAGGCCTGTCTGCTTTCCTTCCCTTCCCTCCTTCTTTCCATCTCCTTTACCTCCCCTCTCCCATACTGGTGCTTTCTGGGATCACCCCCTGCCCCCGGAAAAAAGGACTGTGGAGTTATTCTTAGAAAATATACTGTAAGCCCTAAGGGGGGACTGTTGAACGCAATGGCTGGGTGGCAGCAGGATCCCACGTTCCCCAGGAGCAGGGCATAAGTTAGGAGCTAGGAAAGAATGTCACCCTCAGTCCCCCCCTTTCTGCACCTGGCAATTGCCAGCCCAAACATCCCGCCCCTCCCTTATCCCGAGACTGACTCCCTGCGTGCCTACACGGGGAGAATGCAAGCCTGCTTCAAGATATTTGCCGTCCCTTTGTACTCCTTTCCCACGCTACCAGGCATCTGTCCTTGCTTTTCTGATAAAAAGCAAAATAAAAGCTATGCGTCAGGGTCAGCTGCCGCTGCTCTCCCTTGCAGAGGCAGCCGTGCACGGCAGCTCAGAGTGGTGTCTGACAACTTTATTTCTGTGTGCGGACGACAAAGGACCTGCACTCAAATTCTTATCTCGGGGTCTGCTTCCAGCGGAATTCAAATGAAGATACCTACGCTCTTCAGGGGAGCTCATATTTACTAAATTTAATGTGTATGCTTATTTGACTGGTGTTGCTCCCCTTACACTCCTGTTTTCTCTCTCAACTAGTCGTTTCTCCAGGTACACTCTCTTCTAGCCACTCATTCTTTCATACTTACTACTGCGTGTCAGGTGCTGGGGACACAACAGGAAAAACTGATGGAGAGGGACGTGCTGTCATTAAGGTTACTGTCCAGGAGGGAAGCCAGACTTTGAACAATTAATTTCAAGAGAGAATCACGTCATATCAAGGAAAATATGGGAGGGGAAAAGGACACAGCAGTGGGATCCAACCTAGTCTGGACGCGGGGACGGTGCCTCCCCAAGGAAGGAACTTTGCCTGAAGGATCAGGATCGAAGAATCAAAGGATCGGGAGGAAGTGGTGTGGCACCTCCCCTACCAACAGTCTGCCCTCCTGCAGTCTGACCAGAGCATATGTGATGAGAGTCCCACAGCCTTGAAAGAGAGGATGCGGTTAACACAGAAATGCAAAATACATCCCAAATCACTAAGAACCTTTATTTTACTTCATAGCAAACTGAAAAAGCCACAAAATAAAAATATTTTCAATTCATAAAACTTTTACATCAATGACACCGACCAATAGAGAGAAAAGCGAAATCCCTGAGGAATTGCCAACAATAAATAAAATATTTAAAAACAGAATGTTCTGAGTTCGAAGGAAAATTTCCTGAGCCTGCTCTATTTGGGGAAGTCAGCGGCCCTTTGCAAACTTCAATTTCTCAAAAGGATATCCAATTGATGCAAGCTTCCTGTCATGAGAAGAAGCTGCCACTTTCAGTAACACCTTACATTAAGTGGGGGGAAATAATCAATCTTGTTTTAATCAACTGATGCGTAGTTCTGAGAAATCTATTGCACGGGCAGGAGAAGAAAGTATGTGCTCTTTGTGCCAAGAGAATTTTACAACATACCAAGTAAGTACCAGTGCTAGTTTAATGTTATTAACTACAATGTACTGTTTTCTCATGGTGTGTGGATATCATACAAAAGGGATATAGTCTCCCTACTGTTTGTGGGTAATAAAAGAAAGACCCAAATACCTGTGGAAGGGTAAGATCAACACTTTTTAAAAATGCCAGAATCTAGCAAGGGAAAGATTCTCTGTGAAGAAGACCCAGGATGGAGGACTGGCTTTGGAGCTCTAGAATTCCCTTTAGGAATGGAGTCAAAATTTCTTGTTGTGCTCATTGTAGGATGTACTTTTTTCTCCCCACACTTTAGCAAATCAAATTCAGATGGGCTTGGCCATTAACTGTCACAAGCTAGTGGTCAACTTCCCCACCTAACTTTCTCAGTGGCATATAAAATAATGGCATGCTTTACAATCAACGGCTTCTTGGGTTAAACTAAATATGGCGCTCTGTACGTCAGCACACACATTGAGTCATATAAAAATAAAGCTGACATTTAAACCCTGGTAATTTTCCCAATTGAAAAGACACTGGCAAACACATTTGGCGTCTGAAATTTCAACATGAGCCCCACAGCCTCAGGAAGGATTAGTACGAACGGCGATGTGGGATGAGCTTACGCTCCGGTTTGGGTTCTGTCCCTAATCGGTAAGGAAATGGATTTCACGCTTCTGGGCCTCATTTCTTCATCTGTGAAATGAGAAAGTATAGTCAGATGGCCTCTCCGTCCTCCAGCCAGAGAGGAAGGGGATTTAAAATTCCGCACCACTGCGGGTGTGGGCTGCTGTGAACGTTCCACAGCCACGCTGCCCCCAAAGCCAAAGACGCGCCTACAGGCTGATGCCTCGGACCCCTCTGCGGCCACCTCTCCCCCACACGAAGAGTCAAGGCTCCAAATCCAGACCCTTTCCTGGATCAAGGAGATAACACAAATCATTCTCAACATTGGGAACTGACAGGAAAAGGATAATTCTTCGGACTGGGACAATCTGTAAACTTCTTTTAAAAATTTCAGAACTTTCCTAACCTCAGTTGATCTAAATGTCTACCATCAATATAAAATACCAGAACATGACAGCAAGGTCTCCCTTCAAAGTTTCATGAGCGGCATAGTTCGGCTACAGATAGCTACAGCTCTGAGTGCTTCCTCCCGTGCCGTAGAAGCACCAGCTGGAAAAGGAGCTGTTTTCTGAAAGAAAATAACAAAGAAATTTCATTTGAATGAGCCATTCGCATCAGCTCCTCACTCCCACCTTGATATATTATCTACCCAGAATAAGTATGCTTGGCCAAAGAAAGCAAATGGTGAGGAATAAATATTAAAAGTGATGAAAAATGGGGGCACCTGGGTGGCTCACTTGGTTAAGCGTCTGACTCTTGATTTTAGCTCAGGTCATAATCTCAGGGTCCTGGGATCCAGCCTGGTGTTCAGCTCCCCATTCAGCAGGGAGTCTGCTTGAGATCCTCTTCCTCTCCCACTGCTCCTCGCACCCCCCCCCCAGAGCTCATGCATACTCTCTTTCTCTCTCTCTCAGATAAATAAAAATTTTTAAAAAGATTTTATTTGTTTATTTGACAGAGAGAGAGAGTACAAGCAGGGAGAGAAGCAGCTAGAGGGAGAAGCAGGCTCCCCGCTGAGCAAGGAGTCCCATGCAGGGCTCGATCCCAGGACCCCGGGATCATGACCTGAGCCGAAGGCAGACACTTAGCCGACTGAGCTACCCAGGCACCCCTCGAAGAAATAAATTTTTTAAAAAGTGATGAGAAATGGATTGTGAAGACAACAGCATTGCTTTCTGGTAAACAATACATGTATTTATATTTTTAATACACAAAAGTTACAATCTGTCTTTACCTAAACACGTTAGCACTAAAACCAGGCACGGCAGCTAACATCAGCGACACCACACAAACCACAGATTCCTACACCTTCCTATTTCATTTCCAAAGGCTCAAACTCTTTGAAGTGTTATGATAGGTTCCTTAGCTAAGTTATTAACTAAGACAGACGTCCTTCTGTAAAATTCCCTTCAGCTCTGTAAATAATACACGCATATGCCGAGCCCCGTCCATGGAGCTGGCTCACACTGACGGGCCCGAGGAAGTGACAGAGCTCACATGAGCTGCTGTTAGCACCGTGCGTCCGAACAGCAGGTTCTTCGCTCTGAGGAACTGGAGTTGCCCAGCCAGAGGTTACTATTAAACAACTAGAATACATGCTTTGTGCAAATAAGGGAGGGTAGGAAAGGAAGAGGTTAAGAAAAACAAACCAAACTCTTGGAGCTGCCAATGGCTGCCTGTAGCCATCATCTACGTGTTGTTCCAGAGGGCAGGAGTCCCCAGTCACCGGTTCCCCATGGGAACCTAATATGGGCCGTGCCTCTTTCCATGAGAAAAAGGGAACCTTACGAAATGAAGAAATGATGACCAGTTGTAAAGACTCCAATTTGTTTCTCAGTCAGAAAGTTATGTATAGTCAGAGGCTGGGTATTTTAGATCTTCAATTTCCATCATCTTTCACAGCAAAGTTGCTTAGGTATTAAAGACATTTATTAAGCAATTTAAAGACTTATGTTTAATACACAGTAGCTGATTATTTCTGTGTAATCAGAACAACATGGCTTCTGTCCCATTGAGCTAATGGGCTACAAGTCACGAAGTAGGTGTTTTCAGAGGACCGGAGACAAGCAGTGTTGGATGTGCTCACTTCAAGAATTTTTCAGTGCTACACTGTGGTGGGAACGCAAGCTGGTGCAGCCGCTCTGGAAAACAGTATGGAGGTTCCTCAAAAAGCTGAACATAGAGCCACCCTACAACCCAGCAATTGCACTACTGAGTATTTACCCCAAATATACAAATGTAGTGATCTGAACAGGCACCCGCACCCCAATGTTTATAGCAGCAATGTCCATAATAGTCAAACTATGGAAAGAGCCCAGACATCCATTGACAGAGGAGTGGATAAAGAAGATGTGTTATATATATATACAATGGACTACTACTCAGCCATCAAAAAAATGAAATCTTGCCATTTGTAACGATGACATTGGAACTAGAGGGTATTACGCTAAGCGAAATAAGTCAATCAGAGAAAGACGATTATCATATGATCTCATCATGTGTGGAATTTAAGAAACAAGAGAGGATCATGGAGGAAGGGAGGAAAAAAATAAAACAAGATGACATCAGAGAGGGAGAAAACCATAAGAAACTCTTAATCATAGGAAACAAACTGAGTGTTGCTGGAGGGGAGGGGGGAGCGGGGTAACTGGGTGTTGGGCATTAAGGAGATCACGTGATGTAATGAGCTCTGGGTATTATATAAGACTGATGAATCACTGACCTCTACCTCTCAAATTAATAATACCTTATATGTTAATTAATTGAATTTAAATTTTTAAAAAAATTTTTTAAAAGAACTTTTCAGTGCTATAAAACACTGAAGGAAAGCCACCATAGAGCACTATTAAAACCTGTTTTGTTTCCTAAGTGACAGTAGCACCAAACCAGGGAGGGTGGGAGAGAGGCTGTTCCAGTTTCTGCATCCCCCCGCCCCCGGCAGTCCCTGGAACACAGTAAATCAGGAACGTGCAAGAGGATCAACTCTTCGGAAACAGTTTTTTATTAAAGAAGTAATAAATTTGCGGGGTGCCTGGGTAGCGCAGTCGTTAAAGCGTCTGCCTTCGGCTCAGGGCATGATCCCGGCGTACTGGGATGGAGTCCCACATCGGGCTCCCCCGCTGTGAGCCTGCTTCTTCCTCTCCCACTCCCCCTGCTGTGTTCCCTCTCTCGCTGGCTGTCTCTCTGTCACATAAATAAATAAAATCTTTAAAAAAAAAAAAGTAATAAATTTGTATCATAGACAAATTGGAAACCCTAAGTGAAGAAAAAGAAACACTATTCCTTGTTTGGGAATGTATCTTTTCAAGCCTTTTCTTTGCTCATACGTACATATGTTGTCACACTCCAAGATATGCCCATTTGGGTCAAAACATTTATACTTTATAGAGTTGCATATAATACTATTTTTGCTTCAGAGGCATTCCTTCACATTTGTGAAGACTGAGATTGACCTGGGACATGTTACAAGTGTCTGAGAACCAAAGACCGAGCGCCGTCTTTGCAGCGATGACCGGCTCCGTAGTTCAGCTCTAGGAATCCCCGCGGTTTGCTACTTTGGAGCGGTGATAATCGGAGACAAGATGACCCCTATAATGCCCTTGTGTAATAGGTGAATGTCATAGTGTTTGCCTCATTTTCACCGACTTATTTTACTTGGCTTTTCCCTCTCTTGGGAATGGGCGAGTACACTGCTACTTAAACAACGAGGATCACGTGTGTTTTGTTTGTGAGCTTTGCCTTGAGCGTAAGTGTGTTATAGTGACAAAGAACTTAACAGGAGCAGAAAACGAGCTACAGAATAATTAGTGAAGGGAGAATCTCTTCGTTCAAATGCGTATGGCGTGGGCTCCAGTTCCCTTGCGGTATGGGATCCAGACAGGCCATCCTGTAGGACCCCAAGCACCCACGGGCCAGCCTGAGGCAAAGCCTTGCTGCTTGCAGTGGCGCTATAAAGAAGCTTCAAAGACTCAAAAACACGCTCACCAGTGTAAATGCCACTTGATTATGTGAACGTTAAAGGTTCTTACCATTGAGGTTACTGGTAGACCAGACTGTAGTCATCAACCGAAGAGTAATCAGGGTCATCTGCAAAAGGCCGAACAGAGCAACATTAAGTTAACCTTGTTTCATGATAAGATCTTGGCCCTTCTGGAATCAAAACATTCCAGTTAAAGATTCTAGTGACTGTCCTTTTATAAAATGAAAACATCTGGCGACAACTCTTACAAACGGAAATCATGACTATAAACCAGAGGATTCATTCACACATCTGGAAATCACTACTATGATTTCATTGCCCTTTTTCAACCATGTGCAGATAGTACCTAGAGTAAAGTCATCTTCAAACAGAGACATAAATAAGTCCCACGTTATCAGGTGGCAACTGTTTTACAAAATTAAAATAACTTAAATCCTTAAATTTTTCAAAGATATCATTTTAGCCCCTGAATTTCTTTCAGTTACTAAAGTTCTCCTAAGCTCCCTTATGCAGCATGAGTTATCTCTTCCCGCAGTCCCTTGAACACAGGTAGGTGTATCTTTCTTTTACTCGAATAATAGATATTTGTTGAGCACCTACTATGTGCCCAGTGCTGTGTTAGGTGCTACGAGTGATACAGGAGAAAACCAAGTGCCCGCCGTCAAGGATCTTACAATTATCCAAGGAATAAAACTAACAAAAAATGTTAAAATGTGTGGTTGTCCCTGATGTATCATAGGAGTTCTCAATGAAAAAGAGACCAGGGGGATTAATGAAAGACCCAATTACAGTCAGTGCACAAATATATAATATTAGATGACATTTTTCTAGACATCTATGCCTTCTATCAGTTACGTTTCTGTGTAGTCCAAAGGAAACTATACCTTACTTTGTTGTTTTTATGGTTCAAGTTGAAATAATCTCTTAGGTAAGACTGCCTTATTATAAGTTTCTTTCGGTACTCCAAGAGCAGAATTCTCTTCGATAAGCTATAGAGCAGACCACCTATTACCAAAGTCCACTCTGTGACAGACAGTATTATATTAGATCCTGATACAGCCTCATTCTCTTGAGAATTTGATTCTGTTTATTCCCTTGTTTCCCTTTATTTCAACATTCTAACTACTCACCGTTAAAGAGAACATGGTGAGGCACCTGGGTGGCTCAGTCGGTTGGTTAAGCGACTGACTTCAGCTTATGTTGTGATCCCAGGATCCTGGGATCCAGCCCTTCGTGGACCTCTGCACTCAGCGGGGAGTCTGCTTCTCCCTCTGCCCCTCCCCCTGCTCATGTATGCACTCTCTCTCTCTCAAATAAATAAATAAAATCTTTACCAAAAACAAAAAGAGAGAGAATATGACATAAGCATTTCAAGAGGTCTTTCTTGGTGTCATACCTGGTAAACTTTTAGGAACTGGGAGACGTCCTCTCCTGTGAGAAATGAAAACCAAAGTCTTTCAGATGAGTTCTTGTTATTTTTCTAATTTTTGACTTCTCACTACAAGCCTACTACACTCTAATCAGATCTGGTTTCTGTTCTGGAGAGCCAAGGAGAGTTCAGATGAAGCAAAAGGCCTGCACCGCTGACCCACTGGAATCTAGGCTGCTGACCTATTTTGCTGACGGGCAGGATGCCCAGCAGTCAGGAAGGGCAGAGCCCTGCCCCCACACCCCAGACCCACACGAGGAAAGTCTCTGCCGTGAGTGCGTGGTTTCCTGATCTCCTGGTACTTCAGCATGTCCACACATGAGATAGAAAATACAAGCGGGGGCGCCTGGGTGGCACAGCGGTTAAGCGTCTGCCTTCGGCTCAGGGCGTGATCCCGGCGTTGTGGGATCAAGCCCCACATCAGGCTCTTCTGCTGTGAGCCTGCTTCTTCCTCTCCCGCTCCCCCTGCTTGTGTTCCCTCTCTCGCTGGCTGTCTCTATCTCTGTCGAATAAATAAATAAAATCTTAAAAAAAAAAAAAATACAAGCGGCTCCCGCCTCGCTGTGACGATGAAACGAGCTAATTCACAGGCACCATTCTGAACAGAGCGGGGCGTTCTTCAATATTGATGTGGGTCCTGCAGGGCCCCCTTTACTCCCTTCTCTTTTTAAAAACTGGAATAGAAATTTGCAGCTTAGACAAGAAGCCAACTGCCTGAAACAGAAGTTTCTCTTCCGTCGGGATCCTTTATGGCTGGGGCAGCAAACCCTTTCTGTAAAGGGCCACACGGTCAATGACTCAGGCTCTGCCAGCCACTAGGGCAACTCTGTCACAGCCCAGCCACAGACAAAAGGTAAATGAATGAGCACGGTCGGGTTCTAGTAAAACTTTATATGAACGCTGTCATCTGAATTTCATGTAACTTTCATGTGTCACAAAATAGTACCCTTTTCTCTTTTCTCAGCTCTTTAAAAATTAAAAACCATTCTTTACTCTTGGGCCCCACCAAAAGAGGTTGGTCAGAGTTGACTCACAGGCGGCCAGCGTCTGCTGACTCCTGCTTTCTACAGGCTGTAACCAAGGTATAGGATTCATACGTGAGTAACAATAGTCACACTCAAGCATGATGTAATCCTCCTTAAACTACGACTGGTAAAATCCACTGAACATTTGTCCTAAAAATGCTACTTCCCCAAACCTAGCAACCTCACTAAGGAAATGCAGTGGTGGGTGTGCTCCAATTCTAATGCCTCTTAGAACACTAATGATAACAACATCTATTAAAAGTATTTTTCTTCATGTGGAAGGTAGCTGGTTATTACCTTGCTAAGTTAGGCCCCGGGGCCTTTCCCTGTGAGGCTGTACTCTTCTGGGGGTTGTAGAAATTCTCATACATGATGGGTGCTAGGGGAATCAAGAAACAAAATATTAAGATGCTGGTGTCTTCCATTCTCAACATGTGACGCAAAAGACTAGTAGAAAAGCTTAAATAAACCCCCAGCCCGGCCACTCCAGTCACCTGGTGGGGTCTGTCCAGTTTTTTGGTGGTTCACAAAAAACGCAATGTCCTTCTCAATGCTGCATGCTTCCAAGCTCTTACGGACTTCTTCATACATCTAACAAAAAGAAGAGAAATCAGGACACCTGGGTGGCTCAGTCTGCCTTTGGCTCAGGTCATGATCCCAGGGTCCCAGTGGGGAGCCTGCTTCTCTCTCTGCCTGCCACTCCCCCCCTGCTTCTTCTCTCTCTCTTTGACAAATAAGTAAATAAAATCTTTTTTTAAAAAATGACAAATCAAGCTAGAGGTATGTTGGTGATAATTGTGACAGAGCTTATTAAAACAGGTTTGATGAATGGCTGAATCTCCTGAATTTTGTTTTAAAAAAGAAAAAGAGATGTTCCCAAGTCTCTTTTTATATGACTCATATAAAGGGATTTCTCTGATGCATATCTGCTATTAAAACTGTTTTAAGGGCGCCTGGGTGGCTCAGTCATTAAGCATCTGCCTTCGGCTCAGGTCATAATCCCAGAGTTCTGGGATAGAGCCCCGCATCGGGATCCCTGCTCAGCGGGAAGCCTGCTTCTCTCCCACTCTCCCTGCTTGTATTCCCTCTCTCGCTGCCTCTCTCTTTGTCAAATAAATAAATAAAATCTTTAAAAAAAAACTGTTTTAAAGATGGCAAGAAAAGTATCTCTGTGGCAGCATAAATAACTTGCCAGAAAGGGCTTTTTTAAAAACGCTGATGGCCGAAGGAAAGAGATACCAAGACTAATGCCACACACAAGTGCAGACAATGAATTAACTTGGGAAAAGTTCTAGGCAATACTATAGGTTTTTTAGGTATTTAATTGTTCTTCTAAAGTGACTGTCCCATCTAAGTGAGGGTGGCTATTTCTTTGCAAAGAAAGTTGCGATCATTTGAACTCTAATCCCTCTGAGGTCTGCGAACCCCATGAGGATTGCTGCGCACAAGTTAAACCTGGATATGGACCCTGAGAATACTGTTGAAGTAAATCTTGACCCCTGGTATGATCATTAGCCTGGGCAAGGATCAGTCTGCTAGTACTTGGCCCTGTCCTGGAATGACACTTTGGGACTCACGATCATGCTGTGACATCTCTGTAGCCCATAAATTAAGCTGCATTTCGGGGAGTGCTTGGGTGGCTCAGTTGGTTAAGTGTCTGCCTTTGGCTCAGGTCATGATCTCAGGGTCCTGGGCAGGGAGCCTGCTTCTCTCCCGGCCCTCTGCCCCTCCCCCTGTTTGTGCATACACACTCTCTTTCTCTCTCCAATAAATAAATAAAAATCTTAAAAAAAACATAACAACAACAACAAAAAACTGCAGGTGGGTCTCCCTTCTCTGCTTTTTGCCCTAACTCTGAATTCCTTAAAGAGAAAGTCACGGTAGCAAAGCAGAGCAGGAGTCAGGCAGTTAGGTGTTTATTTGGGTCTATCAACTCATTGTGTGGCCTTGGGCAAGTCACGATGCCTCTCTGGGCCTCCAATGAGGAGGG
Source organism: Ursus maritimus (assembly GCF_017311325.1). NCBI lineage: Eukaryota > Metazoa > Chordata > Mammalia > Carnivora > Ursidae > Ursus > Ursus maritimus. The sequence goes on along the minus strand of NW_024424230.1, from coordinate 26,968,244 downwards.
TGCACTAGTAAATGTCTATGGTTCCTTCTGCTCTAATGACTCCTCCGTGGACGCCTTGGACTTACGTCATCGCTTGTGACACATTGTTTTGACAGCTGATTCATGTGTAACCACAGTGCATTCCGGAAGAAGTTTATTCGTTCACATTCTTGAGCTTCAAACATCTACAGAGACAGAGCTACATGTCCATACACAGGCAGAGAACGAGAACATTGGCCTAGACCGGTGGTGACTTAAGAAACAGTATCAACCCTCATTATCCGTAAGCTTATTACCCCATTTCGGATACTGCCCTCACCCCGAGGAAACTCATCCACTCTGACCACAGGCAAAGAATGCACATGGTATTCTCATGCGGTATTAACGCCAATGGGATTGGATACAGTTCTGAAGGTAAGAGTAGTGGTGAACGCAGACAGCAAGGTTCTAATCTAGATTCCAGCTCACAGTTCCAACAGCCTCGTGGGTTTCTCCACCTGGCAGCTTGCCAGAGCCTCCAATTCAAAACTGTGCCCTGCCCCTATGACCAAATTCAATTGGCAAGGCGGTCACAATCACTGAAACCAGTTTTTGAGGACATGGGGGAACCTGCAACTGCCTTCCATCTCTGTGCATTTTGAAATTTTCTTTAATAAGAAAGTTTTTTTTAAAGTCACTCCCTGGGGGCGCCTGGGTGGCACAGCGGTTGGGCGTTTGCCTTCGGCTCAGGGCGTGATCCCGGAGTTCTGGGATCGAGCCCCACGTCAGGCTCTTCCGCTATGAGCCTGCTTCTTCCTCTCCCACTCCCCCTGCTTGTGTTCCCTCTCTCGCTGGCTGTCTCTCTGTCGAATAAATAAATAAAATCTTTAAAAAAAAAAATAAATAAAGTCACTCCCTGCACAATAGGTTTCTGGATATAGACAAATACCAACTTCCGGGAAACCGAGCTAGTACTCTATAAAGTGGGTGCTATTCTATTCAGCGTGGATGTTCTGCATTAATGCGTTTCTTAACTTGAATATAACACTATTACATTTTGAAAGTTTTTATAATGTGAAGCTTCACACATACACGTGAGAATAGTTTAATGAATGCCCGTGTACCCATCACCAGCTTAAACATTTATCAACTCACAACCAATTCTGTTTTATTATATGCCTACCAACACAACTACTCCTCAGAACATTTTGAAGTGAATACATTTTTTACCTGCAAACCTTTTAGTGTTTACATGTAGCATGTATTCTAGAATTTATTTAGTATTTAGTATTTATTTAGCATACTTGGTATATTAGTATACTTAGTATTTATGTAGTATAAATACTAAAATTTCACATTATTTCTATTATAGAAGATTGCACATAGAAAGAATCGTAGAGAGCGATGTAATGAATACCCACATATCAACCACCTAGCTCGGTCAACAATTTGGGCCATATTTGCCTCCGATTCTGCTTAAGCCCCTTGTGTGCTTTTCCCAATCTCGATCACGTTTCTCCTCCCCCACAGGTAATCATTCTCCTAAACTTTATCATTTCTATGCAGGCTTTTCTGATATGATTTTATGTGTCCATAAAATGTATATGATATCGCTTTGCATTTTTTTTAAACCTTGAAAAAGGGACCCTATTCTAGGCTTTTCCATGAGAGTGTGGAGTCAAGGAAGTAAAGCAGAAAAGAGTGTTTTGGGAGGGGGATAGTGACCCACAGTACTAGAGAGTAGATACAGGTCTACTGTTTCTACTGCAGATCAGGAACTGCAAAGGCCTGCGGGACGTCACACCATGGAGATCTCCAGTTCCTCAAGGGAGCAGCAGTGAGCAGGTGGGGGAGGGCAGGAGGGAATCCCCAGACGCAGCAGGCTGGGATAGGCAAGGGCAATGAGGATGTGAAGACAACTCCTCCGAGAAGCCTGGCTGTGAAGAGAGGAGAGGGTAGCAGACAGGAAGCAACAGCCAGTAGGTTCTAAAACCAAGAACGAGCAGAGTTGTGCAAATGACAATAGCAGAAGTTCACATTAAAGGCTGTGCACAGGCATGAGGGAAAGACAGCTGGATGATGGCATCTTGAGCTCAGGTGGCAGGACAGGCTCTTGATAGGGCAGGAGCAGCCCCTTTCCTCAGATTGCAACCGGAGAAAAGGAGGGGACGGAGGTGGAGATCAGCGGTTCTCATGCTTGAATTTGCCTAAGAATCACATGAGGACTTATTAACACAGAGCTGAACCCACTCCAACAGTTTCTGTTCAGTAGGTCTAGAGTTGGTCTGAGAATCTGCATCTTTAACAAATGCCCAGGTGATGCTGATGCTACAGGTCCTAGGACCTCACTGGTAAGAAAAAGATACGTCTTTATTTTCTCCAGGAAATTGTAAGTGAGGTCACGTGCTAAAAATGAAGGGGGGGGTAGTGGTGAAATCAAAGCGTAAGGAGAGTAAACACTTTGAAAGCCTGCTCACCTCCTACCTGCGTTCTTCTTATGGGATAGCAGGTTCAGGTGAGGCTCTGGAAAGGTAATTACTTAATCACCCATTACCTCATTCGGCGGCAGTGCGTTTGGGCTAACCAAACATTAGAGGAAGTCCTGGAGCAGAGTCGGGCACAACGGTCAGGACTGGGACGCGGCAGAAAGATGAGGTCTGGGGGAGAACTTTCCAGTTCCTTCCCTCCCCCACTGAAATTTTTTATTTCAATTTGCCCTCAAGCAATTCTATGAGACTCGGGGTCCTATGATAAGGGGGTGGTACGTTTCTCCCCGAGTAGACTCTCCAGGTTCTGGGAGGAAGACGCACCCCCTCCCAAGCAGCTACCCGTTCCAGTACCTCGCAGGCCTTGATGTGCTCGCTCTGCCAGTCTTCGCGGATCTTGTCCAGAGTGCCGACGTGCATCATGTATGTCTTGTCTGCAAGGTGGGGGAGGGGCCTGGCTTGAGAAACCGGACAGGACCGGAGCTCGCCGACCCACCGCCCAGCTTGCCGCGATGGAGTAGCGCTGAGCTCTCAAGGCCCCACGGAGCTTCGAACAGTGGAAGGCCGCGTCCATCTCTCACTCTCGTAATATCTTTGTGAAATCAGCACTTTCTTTTTAGACATTAAACCAAGCAAGTAGCAAGAAATGGTTCAAGGGAGGAGAGAGAAAGTTGGCAGGAACCTCAGCCAGGATACTCTTTGGCTAGTTCGGCCTCAATAGCTTCATTCACACTTTCAGGAAAATGATCCAGCGCAAGGTGCGGGGAAGAGAGCTATCCAAGTTACTCTGGTTTGGATTTAGAGCCTTCTTAAGTGGCCTCGGTCATGAGAGGCTTGTCTCCTGCAGGGTACTCTGGGATTAGAGGGCTTTGCAAACACCTGGTTTGGATCTCAGATTGCAGCCTTGACAAGGCCTTACAACTTGCCTGTTCCCTTCATAGCCGGAAAGTTAGCAGGGCTGAAATGGGCTTTTAAGATAGATTTCCCAATAAATCAGAGTGAGTGCCTGATTACAGGGCAGCTGCCCAAGACCCACGCCGCCACCACCACCTCACCATTCAGTTACAAGTAAGGCCCAAGACCTGAGTGGGGGAGGGAGTTTGGGACAGAAAGTGCTGTCCAATCTGCTTCCTCTCACTTTCCAGGTCCTGCTATACCCTCTCTTCCTTCTTCTCTCCCTCCCTCCCTTCAGATAATCTCGGTAATCCCACTGCCTGTCCATACACGGTCGTGTGGTCTCTAAAACCAGACAGATTCTGCGGAACGTCAGCCCCACAAAAACCCTCCCCCATCCCCGGAAGCAGCCCCTCACCTGAGTCTTCTACTGCAGTCTTCGAAGTTGCCAGTTTCACGAAAAGCTGTGAGGGCAAAGGAAAGAGGAGAAATGCTGGGCCAGGCTTCCACAGGCCAACCAGACTTACAAACAATGACTGTGAAGAGACCGGTGTAGCCCACGTCTCACTTGTGTTTCAGCAAATCGTTCAATCTGCCCCCTAATCTTATCACCGTTGGGCAACAGCCACAGATCATCTTGCCCTCTGTTTTCTTTTTTAATTTTTTTATTATATTATGTTAGTCCTCTGTTTTTCTAAAGACATACCCCTGCCCTCTGGTTGCTGACAATCTTCTATGCAGATTACGTAAAACCAATAACACACCCAAGCAGGAGGCAGCCTGGCTACAAAGAATACTTGCATTTTGAAGAAAGATGAAAAAAAAAACCAAACCTCCTTCCCCTACTTCTTATCACCCCACTCCCTTCCCCCTAGCCATGCTTCTCCAGCTCTTCCCGAACCCCAAGGCTGTGACAAGGGATTTTCTTGGTCAGAAGGTCCTAATAGCCTGGAGGAAGATAGGGTCAGGGACACTTAATTAGGATTATTAACTGGCTTGAGTTTCAAACACATGAATCTCAGATTGTTGAGGCTGTCGGCTCTCCCAGGTACCTTTTCTTGTTGCTTCGGGTTTACCGCGTTGGCACTCCGGTGGACAGCCTGTTCTGCTTCATCCTTGTCTCGGCATTTCTGCTCGTAGATCTTCTTTGCCTGTGTTGTCAGAAGCCAAAAGAGGACCAAAACGGGTGAGCAGAATGGAACCCTGCAAAGCAGCCACGCCAGCCCACGAAGCCCAGCAAAGCACAGGGCACTCGGACTAGCGCTGTGATCACCGCTCGATGGTGGGCATTCTGAAGGCAAATGCATGCGCTTTCTGGTCTCTTTTTGGAAGGTTTCTCTAGCCCTTTTCCGAACTATGCATGTGGTGGCAACCTGATCAAGGAAGTAATCACTCCTATTTGGCAAAGGCAAAGTACGTGAGCTTTAAAAACTGACAGAAACAAAAGATGGGATTTGAAACAGGCAAAATCAAGATAGGTATGTAACCGTAAGATGTGCAATCCAGCGTTTACGTAACATAAGCCTCAGAGCTTAGATGCCATCACTTGGCCATGGTAATTATAATCATGCTTCAGTATCCTAACGTGCCCACCATAGCAAGTGACAGTGGGGAGGGCATCAAGCCCATCGATTCTGGCGCTTAGGCATAGCCCTGCTCCTTTTTGATTTAAAGAACCCTGTTTTAGCTAGTTTGGAAGTTGGCCGTGGTCTATCCTGGGCCATCATTACTACCATGAGTGAGAAAACAGTTCTCAAACTATCGTTATGAATCAGAGCCTTTTCTGTTCCAACTATTGAAGCAAAGACTTAACTTTGTTTGAACAAATAAAGCTGCAAATCAGCTAATAAATAAAAATGTTGACCCCCAAAAACTGCTTGACTATGAACAAAGACTCCTTGGCAGAAATGGTTCGTGCTCATCAAATATTTGACGTGCGTTCTTGCATTTCCCGGCATCCTCGGCAATTCAGTTGGGGTTAACCTTTCAGTAAACAGCCATATAATTCTCTATACGTGCTACACACGCATAGAAATGTCATAATTTTTCATAATTATAAGCATATGAGATATTCACACAACAATTTTCCTTTGTAACAATATGTGAGACATTTCTCTGTATCAAGCATGAGCCCTGTAGCTGAACACTGTAAGAGTTGTAAATACACACACATACACACACATACACCCCATAATTTTAACTCTCTCTCTAGTGGAGGACATTTATCTTCTTTCCCATTTTTTTACAACATAAAAATATGCTGATTTTATTTTGGGTAGTATGAATTTATCTATGCAGGTCAAATTCCTAGAAGTGTCATTGTTTGGTAAAAGAATATGGGGGCGCCTGGGTGGCTCAGTTGTTAAGCGTCTGCCTTCAGCTCAGGGCATGATCCCAGAGTCCTGGGATCAAGCCCTGCATTGGGCTCCTCCACTGGGAGCCTGCTTCTTCCTCTCCCACTCCCCCTGTTTGTGTTCCTTCTCTCACTGGCTGTCTTTCTCTCTGTCAAATAAATAAAATAAAATCTTAAAAAAAAAAAAAGGCATATGTATATGTCCCACTTCCTTCCAAAAATGACCACAGAAACAGAAACTCCCACCAGCAGTGTATGGAATAAATTTATTTACTCTCACTAACACCAAGCTTCGATAATATGCCTGACCTTTTCTAATACTAGAGGGAGAGGGACAAACACACTTAAAATAAATGAAAAAATAGATGGTCTTGGCAAAGAAATAGAAAAACTCAGCAAAGGCAGAGAAGATAAAAAGAAGAACCAAACGGTGGGGTGACTGGGGGGCTCAGTTGGTTAAGCGTCTGACTTTGGCTCAGGTCATGATCTTGGGTCCTGAGGCACACTGGGCTCCAGGCTCAGCAGAGAGTCTGCTTGTCCCTCTCCCTCTGCCCCTCCTCCTGCTTGTGCTCTCTCTCTCTCTCAATAAATAAATAAAATCATTTAAAAAATTAAGAAGAACCGAATGGAAATTTTAGAACTAAAAAAACACACTAATGGAAATAAAAAACTCAATGGATGGGCTTAAGAATAGAAGAGACAGAAGAAAGAGTCGGTGACGTGGAGGATACAACAATAGAAATTACCTAACCCAAACAACAGAAAAATAGGCCCAAAAAAATGCATAGAGCCTCATGGACCTTTGGCACCATAGCAAAAGATCTAACACTCATGTCCTTGCAACCCCAGGAGAGGAAGGTGGGCTGAGAATGCACTTGGAGAAATAGATAGCTGAAAACTTCTGAAATTTGGCAAAAGATGTAAACCTACAGATTCAAGAAGTTGATCAAACCCCAAACAAAATAAGCCCAAAGAAAAATCCATGACAAAACACATTGGTGAACTTCTGAAAACTTAAAAAAAAAAAAATCTTAAACAGAAATGACACCTTACAAGGGAAAACCAATTTGAGTTACGGCAGCTTTCTTATCAGAAACCACAGAGGCCACAAGAAAGTGGCGATTTTCAAGTACTGATAGAAAAGCACTATCAACACACAATCCTATACCCAATCTTATATCCTGTATCCAGTGAAAATAGCCTTTAACACCAAAGGGGGAATCAAGACATTTGCAGATAAAGAAAAACTCAGAATATTTGTCGCTATTCTATATTGTAGCCATTCTATAGAATTGGCTAAAGGAAGTTTTCTCGGGGGTGCCTGGCTAGCTCGGTCAGTAGAGCATGTGACACTTGATCTCAGGGTCATGAGTTCAAGCCCCACATTGGGCGTGGAGCCTACTTTAAAAAAAAATTCTCTAAGCAAAAGGAAACTATAAAGGAAGAAACCTTGGAACATCAAGAGGAAAAAAGGACACAGTCAGCAAAAAGTGAGTAAGTACAATAGTCTTCCTTTCTCTTGAGTTTTCTAAATCATTTTTTTAAAGATTATTTATTTGACAGAGAGAGGCAGCAAGAGAGGGAACACAAGCAGGGGGAGTGGGAGAGGGAGAAGCAGGCTTCCCACGGAGCAGGGAGCCCAATGCAGGGCTCAATCCCAGGACCTGGGATCATGACCTGAGCCGAAGGCAGACGCTTAACGACTGAGCCACGCAGGCGCCCCTCATTTTTGACAGTCGAAGCAAAAGTTACAGCACTAATGTGGCTCTTCAGGTAGGTAGAAGACAGAGTTTAGACACTTGTATTTCACTAAGGCTTTCTCTTCAATTGGAAGAAAGCTCACCCCAGACTGCTCAAAACATAAAAGTGCTGGGAACAATGATTTATTGTCCAACGCTATTTCTGCAGCTACACTAACTATGTATCATTGGCTTTTGAGGCACCATGCATCACGGGAAAGAATGATGCAGAACAGACCACACACGCCGTCAACACTGGGGACGTTTGCTTTTGTAACTGGGTTACCAGATAGCCTGTCACAGTCAGAGAATATCATGACGATACCTCTGTACAGAGATGGAGTCATGAGCGCTAGACTGAGGGCGCTAGCAATCTTAGCCCTGTCTTGTTAAGTGTTTTTTTAAATAAATGACTCAAGGAAGGCTTTTACAGTTTTCAGATCTTGAAACAGGAAGGAGTCCCTCAGTAAAATAGGTGAGACATCAAGATTCAAAATAGTCACCGAGAAAAGGCTCAAATCCAACAAGATAAATGGCATCATGGTATACAGATGCTTTTGTGTCTTGACCTGAAATATTTAAATTGACCTTCCCAGGTGACCAGAAAGTCACTATCATTTTGTTTCCTCTATCCAGTTTCATCCTGTCTTTCCGAGGCCTTTAAAAGAAGGAAAGTCAAACTTCTAAAGGTTGTTTTCCCAAACCACTGCACTAATTAATATTATTGAAATGCTATTTTCAGGAATATGCTCAGGATTTCAGACAATGTCACCATGACAAAAAGAAGGCAATGAAGTGTGACTCGGGGCACCTGGGTGGTGCAGTCCGTTAAGCATCGACTCTTGGTTTCGGCTCAGGTCATGATCTCAGGGTTCTGGGATCAAGCCCTGTGTCGAGTCTGCTGGTCCCTCTCCTTCTGCCCCAGCCCTCCCTCGTGCACATGCTCTCTCTTCTCTCTCAAATATATAAATACAATCTTTTCAAAATAAATACATAAATAAAAAATAAATTAAGTGGGACTCACATCCATGGTTTTCTTGAACTGTAAGCTCTTTTGTTTATGGGCAGCGTCCATTAACAGCTCTGTCTGTGAAGAGAGGATAAGCACTATTAAGAAAAGACAAATTACTGTCGATGCCAGTTTACTCTGAGGACTAAGTATTCAACATGGACTATCGTGCTTAGTCCTCACACACCCGGAAGGCAGATGTGCTATCTATTACCCCCATTGCACAAACAAGGAAACGGTAGCAGAGAGGCTGAACCACCTGCCCAAGGTCTCATGTCTGGTTAATGGTGAGACCCGCCTTTGAACTTGGGCGGCCACTAGCCACCATGGAGAATCATTGATCCTTGGAGCGGTCTCTTCAGTAAATCTGGGGAATCAAAGAATTTAGGTTTCAAAAAGGATTTTAAAACTCTTGTTAAGGCACCATTCATATTTTAAAAGCAATCTTTATTCTGTAAACCTATGTCAACACCCATCAGTGGCACCCCCTTACGCAGCAAGGAGCCCAGGCAGTATGAGAAGAAATGTTTGTAGGACAGCTAAAAGAAGGGGTTCTCTTTACCCCCATCTAATCCAGGAAAGGTAAATGACTCTGTTGAGTTCAATTGGCAGCAATTTCGTTGTGGCTGTGATGTTAACACTTTCATTATTCAAAGTAATGGAGCAAATAATAAAAACATATGTCTCAGACATAGTAGTAGTTCCCTTTTATCGGGTATTATGTGCTAAGCAGTTTTCACGCATCGCAATGGCTGTGAGTACTCTTTATTTCCATTTTCTTGACAGTAAACTGAGGTGGATTAATTTAGCCAAGCAAGTAGTGGAGTTGGGATTTGGGCACAACCTGACTCCTGTGCCCTTGTGCCTAATCATTACCCTAACCTACCATTATCTCTTACGATAGCTCTATAAAACCAAATGGGTGTATAAAAGACCAAGAGATGCAATCATTCAAAATGAGCTATGGCATTGCTCTTGTGCAAAATGATACAATGCAAAATAATAATATTGAAAATGATGCTCAAATGTGATTTCTCTTTCTTCTGGAAAATTTAATTTTTGTGTTATCAACACAAACATGGTTGGATGGATTTTTAAGACATCTGGATGGAATGTTTGGCATGGTCTCACTTCAAATACAAATTTTGTGTAATACGTGAAATTCTCCGGGGCGGGGCGGGGGGGCATTGGCCTTTCAGAAAACAGAGCAGTCATCTTCTAGCCCAGCAGAAACTGAGTGACCAAGAGGTGGCCATGCATCTGCTAATAGTGAAGACACTGTAGGCACAGAGAACAGACATGAGCCCCACATGCAAAGACTCGTGGGAAGGTCCTTGCCATCACAGACAGGAAGCTGTTGGTTCACACGAGCGCCTATATACCTCCGCCAGGAGGTGGAGCTGGGTGTGTTTGTTAATGGTTTCTAATTTTCCCAGACTCCCTGGAGCAGATCAGTTAGCCATGTTGGTCTATTCCGTGGTCCTTTCCAGCCCAAATAGACACATAGCATGCTTCCAGTTCGGGGGCTGCTACTATTTTACAGTTTATGGCCCCAGCCAGGCCGCCTTATGTCCAACTTGCACATAACACCTGCTTCAAGTGCTCCCAGGTGGCTACAAAGTCCTATTAGCCAGACCTTTCCGCTTCCTCTTCCTCTCTCCCTTTGAGGATGCCCAGCATTTGTATGTGGACAGGTGTGATCCCCGGGGCCCAAGAGGTGATATCGCTCAAGGCCATTCAGTGACACCAAGTCCAGCTCTAAATGCTACATCACTCTGATTAAAGTCTCCTCATGTCCATATTCACCTACAGAGTGACCTACTCATGGCAGGTCTTCTAAGGCCAGACCCAGTGGAAATCGAATTGTTGTATTATTGGTAACACAAAGTAGTGCCACAACTATCACCTGTGCTCTAAGGTGGGAAAAGCAAGAGGGCGGGAGAAAGAAAGAAGAGATATATAAATGAGCCAAATGACCCTGTGGTAAATTATTGAAATAGCTGCTCAGTGGTCTGTGTGTCTGTCTGTCCACATTCAGACTGTATTCAGAAAGCTGGTCACTCCGTATAACCCAGGAGGTTCCTGTCTTCGGAGATTGCTCACTGCACAGGCAGAGCCACGTTCGGCCATGATCAACGCAATCTTGGCTGAAAGCACAGAACAGAATGTGGGCTCCAGAGGAGAGCTCCTGGCCATGTGCTGTCCCTCCAAGGGGCAAGCTTCAAGGTCTTCCCCGAGGAGGCCTTCCCAGCCTCCCTGATGAGGTCAGGTGTCCCCACTGCATGTTCAGGTGGCATCTTTACCTTTAGTTAAGGCTCGTCACGCTTTATCGTGATGACTATGTCACACCAGTCTCTGGCCACGCTCTAGACTCGGTGAAGGAAGGATGACTATGTCTGTGTTGTTCATCACCCTCAGAAATCTAGTTGTCTAAGCAAGTACACCATTAACTTCTGATCAGTCATTCTACCCGCACTTCCCCTTCCCCAAGTTACTACAAGAAACCAACTACCAACTGATGGCTTCCCTTGGTAAGTGGAAATGGCTTAATTTCCAAAAAGTGGAAGACCAAAGCATGCAGGGTTGGGCCAGTGAAAATGAGAAGTTAGTACTGACACATTTTCGCCCAAAGTTTGATTTTTTAAAAAAATGCATCTAACTACAGAAGTGGTACAACCCAGAGTTCACCATGACACAAGTAACTGCAAATTTATTAATAAACTTTGGACTTCTCCAAGAAAGCTGGGAAGGCGCTCTCCTGCTGTAGAGAGCACACAGAAAATAGGGAACTGGGATGACAGCCGTGGGTCAAACACTGGCTCCTCTATTGCTTAACAGAATTCCGAACACATTCTTCGAGCTACGAGAATTTGGTCTTTTTAACTTGTTAGGAGGGGAAGTTTCAGAAGCCTTGCAAAATTAACAGAACTCTTCCTGAAATGACCAAGGCTACTGAAGGCACTTGGAAACATGAGGAAATGACCCTCTGCTCCTCTTCCTGGAAATCATGTACGCACAGATTCTGATTGTCTAAGGCATTTTGCCTCTGAAAAATGGTTATTCCTCTAGGTAGGTGGGCAGGGCTGGCAATGTCAGCCAAAATCAGTGTGACTACCCAACGGGTGGGTGTAATATGCATATTATTTCTGCTCTGAAAAATATCTGAGGCCAGATGCACCTCTCAAACCTGCTACATGAAGTGTGAGTGTGTATGAAATCACACGATATGGTGTTCCTTACATGTTAGTGTCCACCCTTCCTTCCTAACAGCAGGCACAGCTGTAAGAGCAGCTCAGGAAATGACAAAAGATGAAGGCAGTCAGGCTTTTAAGAGGATGCCACCCACTCCAAATGCCAAGTGGTCACCAAAGAAGCTGGAATTAGCCTCTGACTTAGAACCTGGAGGCAAAGTTGCTGAGATTGACGTACGGGTAGAATCAGCCTTAACAGCTGGATGTTTTACTGGGTAAACACACTACCGACAATGACCTTCAGATGGTCAGGAGCCAGGATGAGGATGGATTTCCAAAAAGTCCATGCAGAGCTATCTGGGGAGACCTGGTTGGAAATCCTTGGATGCCAAATAGGAAAGAGCTTGTCCCCACCATGAGAAGCTGAGGTTCTAACCTTATAGACCAGATATAAAAAAGAAATTGTAGAAGGGCCCCACTTGGCCGCCAGGCCAACCTGGATATGTAAGTCATTTAGGAACAAAATAGAAGGGAGTCAGAATTGAGGCTGGTCTAGTCTAAGGAACACTTTACTACTATAAATCTGGACTTCTTTCCTTGGTCTTTATAACTTCTCAAATGTTTGCCAGTTTTATTAACACTTGCTTACTCCCATCTCCTTCCATGTAGTCGAACAGAGTAAATCCCATCAATGGGAAAGAGCCTATGTATACCTGCTTTGAAGACAAAAAGGACATGGATTTCCCAGGGCCTCAGTTTGCCTATTTGTAAAATAAGGTGTTTGGACTTCACAGTCTCTGGGAGAATGTGAGTCTTTTCCACGTCTTACCCTTCCCTTACTGAGGAGTGTGATCTGGGAGCCCTCTGGGTTAAATGCCCTCAACTCTACTAAAGACAGAGGGCTCCCCTTGCCAGTCACAGTCTGGATAGTGGCAGCAGATATGAAAAGAAGAGGAAGGCCGGCCAGACCCCTAAATCCTCCAAGAATTCGAAGAGAACTGACCCGGGTGCAAATGGGCCTAGAGACATAACCATGTAGATTGGGTCTCCACGTGGTTGCCCAATAACTAATCTCATAGGCTGGTTAGAAGAAGAGCATGGCTGCATGAAGGCAGGAACGAGCCAAGGAGTTTGATGAACAGACAAGCTTGGAGTCTTGGAAAAGCAATGTCTTCACACATACACAAATCCAACCTTTTTCCGTTGTAGCTTTTGCTTTTCCCTGAATTCTTCCATCTTCCTGGCCTCTTCTCTTAGAGTCTGGGCAAGCTGAATGTGACACTGGGCCACACTGTCTACCTCTGCAAAAAGAATGTAAAAAAACAGGACAAAACAAAAAACAATACACAAGATCTACACAGGTCTGAATTCAAATATATAAAACCACACAAGGGGCGCCTGGGTAGCGCAGTCGTTAAAGCGTCTGCCTTCGGCTCAGGGCGTGATCCCGGCGTTCCGGGATCGAGTCCCACATCAGGCTCCTCTGCTGGGAGCCTGTTTCTTCCTCTCTCACTCGCCTGCTGTGTTCCCTCTCTCTCTGGCTGTCTCTCTGTCACATAAATAAATAAAATCTTTAAAAAAAAATAAAAATAAAAAAAAAAATAAATAAAACCACACAAAACATACACAAAATACTGGAGCAAGTGGTCAAATTAACCTACCTCACACGGTCACCAACCTTTATTGATTCCTTCCATGTGCTCAGCATTGCCCTTGCCACCAAGACCAAAGCTAGCAAACCTTTAGCTTAGCCTCCTACCACTGGCTGTCACTAACCTAGTGTGTGCCCAGGGCTGGACTGAAAAACAGCCAAGGCCCCAGCTCACGGAGCTTACATTCTAGAAGACATCACGAAACCCACTACAATTTCAAATTCGAAACTTACTTCTCATTAGATGACTCTAACAGTCTTTCCATCTCTAACATGAGGCTGAACATTTGTAAGAAAGGTCATACACAAAAATTTTGCCTATCAACAGTTATTTCTAGATAGAAAGATTACTGGTGATTTCTTCCCCTTATTTTCTAAGATCTACGCAATGAGCATGGCTTACCTTTATAACTCAAAAAAATTTCTTATTTTACTTGTTCTAAGAAAACAAATAGAAGCATGACATTAAAGCTAGAAATACGGACAGATCCGGCCTAAGAAAAAATTTTAAACTTGTGTGTGTCAAAACAACCTTGAACAAGTTTCGAAGATACATGACAAATTGGGAAAATATTAGCAATTTATATAACAAAGAGAAAATGGCAATATTAAAAGAGCTTTTACAAATCAAAAGAAATATATATATATTCCAGTATAATAAATCGGTTAAAGAGCATGACATTTTTTAAAAGATTGGCTAAATGGCCAATAAACATTAGAAAATGGATTCAGCCTTAAAGCTATAAAAAAAAATGCAGAACTTGACATCCCAGAATATATAATTTTTGGGTTTTCAGTTGGGGAAGTTTTTTGAAGTGTGAAAATTCTTCATATTGGCAAACATGGGGAAAAACAGCACTTTTGGTGGAGGGAAAAATCAGCACAACCTTTCTGGAGGAAGTCTGGCATTTTGTAAGATCAAAGTTTTCTTTCTTCTTTTTTAAAGATTTCATTTTTAAGTAATCTCTACACTCAATGTGGAGCTTCAACTCACAACTGTGTGAGATCGAGTCACATGCCCCACTGACTGAGCCAGCCAGGTGCCCCTCGAAACTTCCAAATGTGAAAGAATGAGGCAGATCTATATGACCTGAAATTGGAAGATGTTTAGATAATATTAAGAAAAACAAATTATAGAGAGCTAGGTATAGTATGATCCCATTTATACAAAAACTCACATCTGGGTGTGTGTGTCTGCAATTGAAGAAAGAGAAAGAGAATTATAAATGCATAGAAAAAGGTCTAGAAAGATATATACCAAACTGCTAGCATGATTAAAACATTGATATTTTCATTTCAAAATTGATTTAAAAACATAGGCTCTGCCCTCACCCCACAGATTCTGAACCACTCCCACAGTATCATCCTATTTATTTATATGACTAGATATATTTGCATATAAGTTTAATTTCATAAAAGCTTCTACAGTCATATTCACCAATAACTGCTTATCACTATGAAGTGAAAGTTCAGATGTTTACTATCTTCTTGATAGTTAATTGTCTAACTAGGTAGTTGTTTGAATTTTTAAGATAAATATATTTATACGTTTATTTTTTTTAATAAGAAGGAAATAAAACTATTTTTTGGGGGGAAGAAAATAAGTCAAGTATGAGCAAGTATATAGGTTTAGCATACCCAGCCTGGGCTGAAGCTCCCCTGGGCCACATGGTTAGTCTTGCAGGGTGTCCAAGAAACATGAAACATGAGAAACATTTCACCCTTGAGAAATGTATTCATTGGTGGTTAAAGAAGGAAGAAGTCACCTTCTATGGAAAAATTAAGATGAGTATCTATTTAGCTAACATTTACACACATCTAGAACCAGTCAACTAGCTACAGAAACACTTTAAGCACATATCATATCTACGATGCCATGTTAAAATTCTTAGCTTGGAAGCACCAAGTAGTGGGAAGAACAGAAAGCCTTAAAGGCACTTTCAGAGTAACAGGGCTGGCGTCTATTAGAACTGAAGTGGGGGGCACCTGGCTGGTCAGTTGGTAGAGCATACAACTCATGATCTGGGGGTTGTGAGTTCAAACCCCATGTTGAGTGTAAAGATTACTTAAAAAAAAAAAAAAAAGAACTGGGGACGCCTGGGTGACTCAGTCAGTTAAGCATCTGCCTTCAGCTGAGGTCATGATCCCAGAGTCCTGGGATGGGGCTCCCTGCTCAGTGGGGTGTTTGCGTCTTCCTCTCCCTCTGCCCCTCCTCCCCTGTTTGTGTTCTCTCTTTCTCTCAAATATATATATATATATATATATATATACATTCTCTCCAAAATATATAGAGAGAACAAGACTGGACCCCTTGAAGACCAAAGTGCCAGGGTCTTACCCTGGATTTCAAGTGTGAGAACCACTGCTCTCAGTGAGTCAAATACACATCATGATGCGAGATGTGGAGGATGGGTTCTCCTGCGCATTTCCACTCTGCAGAGCGCCTTCTCACCTTGGGAGCTGCTCTAATTTTTTTTTCACCCAATATGAGATTGCTATTCAAATTAAAACCCATCACCAGCGACAGATAGACCCAGCACGTGCCAGGGCCAGGAAACACAGATAAGAGAATCACTTACGCTGCTTGAAGACTTCCAGGGCCCGCTTCAGGGTGCTAAAAAACAAGCGTATGTACGGTTTCAGTTCTAGAAACTGGCTGTGCAATCTTATAATGCCACTGCACGCTTCTCTCTGCCCGCATCTTGTGGCCTGTCAGCTCGACTGTGCCCGTGAGCTTGGGAAGACCGCAAAGGATCAAGACTTTGGCCATTCACTTTCCTCTTTCTTACTCTCTCAATCTCAAGCATTATACATTCTCCGCTGTCTACCTGGGTAGAGCAAAATGCCAAAATTCCTTATGCTTCATTTCCCCCGATGGTACTCTAGGAGTTATGGTCCCTTTCTCATAAGAATACCGGTCCTTCTATAAGGGATGATCATTAGAAATACGGATACAAGCCAATAAAGGAAGGGTTCAAACTCTGGCTCCTGATTGCCCCGTTTCATTCATTCATCAATCATGTGCTTATTGAACATAAACTATGAGCCAGGTGTTGCAGCAGATGTTAATGATTCACTGGTACAAGACAGACATGGTCCGAGGCCTCAGACTCTAATGGGGGGAACAGACATTAAACACATTGTATTGGTGTTCTATTGCTGACTAACAAATTGCCACAAATTTAGCAGCTTAAAACATACATTTATTAGCTCATGGTTTTGGTGGAGAAAGACCCTGACTCGTTTTTCACACCTTCTCCTGGTCTCCCCTATCCTCTTACAACCCCGGCTCCTCTTCTCTGAGAGACCCCCTTGCCTATGGTTCGAGTTCTCCCCCACCCTACACTTTCTTAAGTAAACCTCCTTCTGAGGTCACTTGGCCCCGGGAATCTCCTTGCTCATGCTGCCTTCATAGAAGCAGGTGTCACTGGGCTCACCCCGGCCACTCAAGTAGGAATGGAACTTTGTGAATTCATGGTCCCCCAGCAGCAACACATAAGATAATGGATCATTCCTCTACATACACATGTGTGTGGCAAGTTTTGCTATTTTGCAAAAGTAAAAATCCTTATCTTTTCCAGCTGGCCACTTCTTCTAGCTCTTTTGCTTTTCCTGCTCTGTTCATTTATCCCAAAAGAAAGGATTCTTTTCTCTCCATGCCTTTTCTCACACAAAAATTTCCAATTATTACAAAGACATCAAGCAGGAAAACATAACTGCACATTCTCCATTCACTTTACCCATCTTGACACAATTTTTCAAGGAACACAATGTCCTAGGAAGTATCCCCATCAAACAAGAGTGCCAGTGGTCCAGAAGGACAAATAAGCCTCACTGAAGCACAGACTTACTACTGGAATTAGTGAGAAAGGCAGAGGGAGATAGCAGCTGGTACAACCAGAAGTCTTTCTTGATGGGGAGTCCTGGAGCTGAAACCCAGCCATGCTCATAAATTGTTCGGGGTCTAAAATTTTTCTCCCACCCTAAGCAACTGGCTGAAGGGCCACTAAAAGGTCAGTCCAAATCTCTCTTTCATTTGTCCTTAGCTCTGTTGTTTCACATCATCACTTAATTGCCATTTCCCTTGTTCAGGACATGATGACAATCCAGAAAGAGAATCGGAACCTTGGGGGTGGTAGCCTAGCAACGTCCATCTCCTTTTCTCCCTAGTGTTCTTCACTGTGGGAAAAGAAAATATTCTGCCACCCTTCTAAATAAGCGCCTTGGCCTTAAACCCTAACGTAGCCCATTAGAGACCTGAGTCTCTCTATGTGGTCCATGAGATGAAAGAGTCTAACTAGTCTACAGAGAAGCAGAGTCTTGCACTCTTATCAAGGGCCCCTTCTTAACAATCATCCTGAAGGTGACAGAAATACAAGTCCCCCAATGACCTTTTACACCAACCTTGGAGACACCATCACCAGGAATCATTTCTCATTGCGTCTTCCTTCCTTCCTTCCTTCCTTCCTTCCTTCCTTCCTTCCTTTCTTTCTTTCTTTCTTTCTTAAAGATTTTATTTATTTATTTATTTATTTGACAGAGAAAGAGACAGCCAGTGAGAGAGGGAACACCAGCAGGGGGAGTGGGAGAGGAAGAAGCAGGCTCCCAGCGGAGCAGGGAGCCCAATGCAGGGCTTGATGCGGGGCTCGATTCCAGGACCCTGGGATCACGCCCTGAGCCGAAGGCAGACGTTTAATGACTGAGCCACCCAGGCACCCCCTCTCATTGCATCGTTCTTTCCAAGGTACACTCTTAGAAGGAACACTGTCTGGCTTTTGTCACAGAACAGAGAGAATGGTGTTAGAGGCTCTCTATGAGTCTACTAAATTATAAGTCAAATGTGTAAGAATATAATAAATATCATTTTGGATCAGGGCACCTGGGTGGCTCAGTTAGTTAAGCATCTGACTCTTGGTTTTGGCTCAGATCCTCATCTCAGGGTCCTGGGATCAAGCCCCTCACTAGGCTCTGTGCCCAGCAGGGAGAATGCCTGAGGTTCTCTCTCTTTCTCTCTCTGCCTCTCCCCCAACCCTGCACTCGCTCTCTCACTCTCTCTCTCTCTCAAATAAATAAGTAAATCTTTAGAAAAATATACCATTTTGGAGCAGACTCATTCTGCTAAATATCGGAGAGCTCAATAAATATCGATACAGGAGCCCTGTAGATGAGATGGGGTGTGTTCCTAAAGCCATATCTGTACTCAGTGAGTGACGGAAGAATAAATAATTGTACAGAAATCTCACATCAGTGGTGAGAACTATAAAATGGTGCAAAGACAATCTCTGAGAGTTGTCACAGTGTGTGTGCATGTGTGCCTTGCTTAAGCCCCTCTATTAAATGTCTAGTATCAAATTATATACAGTATAATCCTCCTTATGAAAAAGTATACATAGAAAAAGATTTCAAAGAAAATCTAGAAAGTTTTACTAATGGATTGTGGCTTCATAGTTCATTTGAGCCTTCTTTCTATTTTTTGTGTTTTTCACAACTGAAAATAAGGGGGGAAAAACAATTAAAAACTGTTTTCACCCAACACACTTGACCCCACTGGCCAGCTCTGTCTGCTGAAGCCATGGGGGCTCCTGGCAGTACTGGTCGACCTGGAACCCGGAACAAAGCGTGGCACCTACTTGATCTCCGACTGTCCACACGGCTTCTTCCTGGAGAGGTTGAGAAGGTCTTTGCCATATTTCTCTTCAATTGATGCTCTAAAGGGAACAGAAGAGAGAGCTCTGAGTCCTTCTTGGGACTGATTCTTGATTAAAACACAGGGCACTTCCCTCGAAGTCAAAACTGCACCTCTGATTGGGGAAGCTCAGATATAACACCCCTCTCTAAAATGCAGAACTCCCTCTTCCCGACCTGAAGAACTTTGAGAAGACCAGTGGCCTTCATCTCTAAGTCGCCAGCATGGACATCACGGCAAAACCAGCCACGCCCCCCTGACCAGCACAGGCTAGTGCATTACAGACTAACTCTTCAAAACTATGACCCAAGGATTTATTTACCAAAAACTGATTTCTATTTATATTTATATACATATACGTAAGTGGAGTAAGAGATATTTCCACCAAATGCTGCATTCCTGAGGCCCACCCTTCCTCCCACGTTCTTGAAGAGTTTCCTTTTAACCATCCTACAGAGTTCTTCATCCATGGTCAATTCAAAGACGCAGCTAAACTGCAGCAACGAGAGGGAAATTTCAGAATATAAACTCTGCAGCTGGCAGGTCCCGCAAGAACAACCGACTGTTACTTGGTGTAGTGTGATCTGTCTAAGGCACCAGCTACCGCCACTCCCCATCACTCATGGTGTCCCAGGCACTGTGGCAGGCACACTGCTGTGGGTTCCGGGGTCTGATTCTCCTAGGTTTGAAGCCAGATCTGTCCTTTTTTTTTTTTTTAATTTTTTTTATTATGTTATGTTAGTGCATATAGTACATCCCTGGTTTTTGATGTAAAGTTCGATGTTTCATTAGTTGTGTATAACACCTGATGCACCACGCAATACGTGCCCTCCTTACTACCCATCACCAGTCTATCCCATTCCACCACCCACCTCCCCTATGAAGCCCTCAGATCCATCCTTTCTTAGCTGTCTGAACTTAGGCAAGTTACATAACCTCTCTGAGCCTCAGTTTGTTCAATTGTAAAATAAGGGTGATAAAACTTACCATACAGGGTTATTAGGAGAACGAATGAGATTATGTATGCAAAATATAGGGTAGCTTATATGGGAATCTGGCAAGCCTTCAATAACTGGCAGCTACTAATATAATCTCATTTAATCTCCCCTAGCTACTGGCTACACGATGATTATCATCCTCATTTCTATGTTCTTCGTTTCCTGTTCATATCAGGAGCTCAGTATGCAAACTGGCCCCACCTGCGGTTTTAGGGGTGAGAGAGTCCACGGGCTTGAGGTACCAGAGTCAAAATAGGTTCATATCATTGTTAACCAGTGGAAGACCTCAGACTGGAATGTTCTGTAGAATACTTTCTAAAAGGAAGAAAGGGGGGAGGAAGGGGGAAGAGGAGAAGAAGAGGAAGAGAAGGGAAGGAGGGGGAGGGGTGGCAGAAATTTGACCTAGACTTCGAAGGATGGGGAGAATTCACTTAGGCATCAAGGAGAAGGGAGGACATCCAGATGGGAAAGAATGGAGTAAAGACGTAGAGGCAGAGACGTCCAAAGCACACTAATAAACTCTGGCTGGAATAGAGAGAGTGAGTGTACTGAGTGAGAATGTATGAAACAGAAAGAAAAGAGAGGCAAAGAACAGCTGTGCACAAGGAACAAGCACATCCTTCCAGAAGGTCACCTGCCCTTCTGCCCAGCGCTGAGTCATAAACACCCGGTCTCTGTGTGAGATGCCTCTGGAGCTGTCACTTTTTAGGTTCCCAAGCTAAGTTCATTATCCAACTTCATTTGAAAAGCTACTCTTCTGGGGCGCCTGGATGGCTCAGTTGGTTAAGCACTGACTCTTGTTTTCAGCTCAGGTCATGATCTCAGGGTCCTGGAATCAAGCCCTGCATCAGGCTCCCTGCTCAGCGGGGAGTCTGCTTCTCCGTCTCCCCCTCCTCCTCCTCCCTGCTTGTGTGCTTCTGCGCTCTCACGCATGCTGTGTCTCTCTCCCTTTCAAATAAATAAATAAAATCTTAAGAAAAAAAAAAGGATTCTCTCTTTCTCTTGCCCCCCCCCAACTTGTGCGCTCTCTCACTCTCTCTAAAAACAAAAAACAAAAAAAAACACCTAAATAAAATTGAATAAAATAATAGGGCAGTGATGTTTGTTAAACTTTTGTTTTATCCACGTGTATACTGGGTGGAAGTATCAATTTTTTTATTTTTTTCTTTAAAAAACTTTTTTAATTTTTATTTTATTTCTTACTGAGGGTTACATTAAAAAAAAAAATGTGGACACCACTGATTTCCATCCCCATCCCCACTGTGTCAGGAGTCTCATGGATGGTCCTGCCACTGCCTGGGCAATGGAAGCTTCAGTGAGTAGCCCACGCCTCTCATGGGTGTATGGCCAGGCTAGTTCACTCCCAGGAGAAAATATATAAAAGCCCTATCTGGAGGAGGAACACAAAAAGCAAGGGCTGTTCTGCAATCTGTGTATCTTGCAGTCGTGAAACGCCTGTTTGCCTGCTACCTTGTCAGAGCTCTGCTGAAGAAAGGGGGAAGCCCGCCTCCAGCGCCCAGCAGAAGAAAGGAAAGCTGTAGCTCGGGTAGAAGAGGGAGGCTGGAGGCTGGTCCCTCAAAGGAGAAGGTACAGTGACCCGCTCCCTGGAGCCTGAGAGTGCACAGACCTTTCCCCACCCACCCCTCCTGATATGCCCTGTGTGCCAGGGCTCCAGTTCCCTGGGGACTTTCCAAGGGCAGACAACCATAGAAGTGTGATGTTACGCAATGTTCTCTTGAGAAGAAAATAAAAACACTTGATGGAAAAACACGTTGATGTCTGGATCTCCAAGTTATAAATCTCTCACTCACTGTGTTCCAAATAGAATCTGTTCATTAGTTTGGGTCCTGGCAACAACCCCGCTCTTTGGCCAAAAATCCCTCTAAAGCTCTCCTTCATCCAGAATCACTGGGAAATTGAGTATTCTGGTGGGATAAGATTTTCCACAAAACTAACTTACCCCATTAAGTATGGAATTAAAAAAAAAATCCTATCCATTAAAAAAAGGAAAGGAAAGGAAAGGAAAGGAAAGGAAAGGAAAGGAAAGGAAAGGAAAAATCCTCTAAACTGGCATGGCCCACCCTGAACACCAAGCCCCCTGCCTTCTGGAAGGCTGTGCGCCGCCCCCATCTTTCTCACGGCTCTGTGGCCCCCGCTGCCCAGTCTCTGAATCAGGTAAGTCATGCTCATCGCCACCTGCAAGCTTGCTGTTCTCCCACGGACACCTGGCTACCCCCACCTATCCAATGCACCCCACCTTCCAAGGGCCCCTCAAAGGTCCTGTCTGCCCCCCTTTATCGATTAGTCTTCCACGACCTCCCTCTCCCATGAGGTTTCTAGTGTTATGCCTATCCCCTCACTTCGTGTTTTATGATACTTTGTTTGCTGTTTCATTCACAAATCCCATCTGTCACAAGGATTTCTAAGAGCTGCAGGACAGAAATAGCGTTACTTCTTGGGTCTCACCCTGTAACCTAGAGTAGAGGGCCTGGGGACCCCTGACACAAGCAGAAAGTAGTAAATGGCTCCTGTGAGAGGGAGTGTCCTGTCTCCGCCTCCGTCTTGCAGGAAGAAGAGCGCCTACCTCTCTTTCAAAAAGTCTTCAAACTCCTTGCAGTTCTTGCGGCCGTTGTTCAGGTGCTGGATGATGCAGTCGTAGCCCGCAGTGCTGAGGATGTCTGAGCTCTGGTGAGAAGACACTGCGTCAGAGCGGGGACAGGGATAACGGCAGCCCCAGGGCCTGAAGCGTGCAGGGCAGAGCACAGGGGTGGAAGCCAGCAGTGGGAAGTTTCTGAAGCACTTCACCTCCAAGACATATGCGACCAAAGAGAACAAGATAGAAGAAGTACGTGTGTGTGCAGCTATGGAAGAATTGTCATAGTTATGAAACGGAAGGGCCACGAAACAGGAAGCGAAGGGACAGAGTGAACACATGGATGAGGGAGCTGGCTGGACTCTGTCCCTCTCTGGGCCCCCACCCAGAACCAGAACCAGGGCTACACAATTTTCCTTTGTCCTTAAACTTGTCACAGAGCTTGACGCGGATGCCTCTTGCCACAACCAAGAAGGCTGGTCTCAGGGTCAGGGGTTGAGGGTATCCCTGCAAAGGGCAAGCAGCTCTGAGCCTGGAACCAGGCCCCAGGAGCGGAGAGGGTCCCCCCCCCTTCCCACTGGGAAACATGAAGGGGAACCAGCATGATCCATCCATGGTCATTGGCTGGCCCCAATTGGAATGTGGTTTTTTTCATTTTACATTAACAATTTACACCTATTTTATGCTACTGTGCACTCTGAGGTTGGAAGAAATGACCTAAGTCCCCAAAGCAGTAGCCTCAGAGGCAGTACGTTTTTAAAATCAAAGTCCCTCAACCCCTTAAACCAACCAGTCAGGAGTTAAAAAATATCCCCTAAAGTGCCCCTAATGAGGCCGGTTCTCTGGCTTCTACCTCCAAATGCATACAATAGGTTGCCGACACAGACTCCAGTCCCTAGATCTTCCGAGGTTAGTTAGGCTGCCCCGGGGTGTGCCCTGGGGAACTCTGAACTCACCCATCCCCAGCCCAGCCCAGGTGGCCATCCCTTCCCAGCCCCCAGTCAGCTGAGGGGGGTACCACTCTGCCACTGGTGGTGACTAGGGGACTCCTGAAGACACTTCTCTCCTCAGCCCCAGGGAACCAGAGAAGCAGAATTTCTCTCTTCCATTTGCTGCCACTTACACAGCCCGGCCTAGCAGAGAGGGTCCCAGAGAGATCCAGCAGGACCAAGGCTCAAGGCTGATTTTAACATGGCATTCAGAAACCCAACTGGCCGGGAGCCTGGGTGGTTCAGTCGTTGAGCGTCTGCCTTCGGCTCAGGGCGTGATCCCAGAGTCCTGGGGTCTCCTCTGCTGGGAGCCTGCTTCTTCCTCTCCCACTCCCCCTGCCTGTGTTCCCTCTCTCGCTGGCTGTCCCTCTCTGTCAAATAAATAAATAAAATCTTAAAAAAAAAAAAACTGGCCATAACACACTGCATTTTTAAAGATGGATTATTATCGGAATAGTCAATTTTACACATGGGCATATAACTAAATCGAAGTAAGAAATGCCTTTAACTCTACGAGTTCTGGCTGTTGTTTCATCATAGATTTAGGCCTCGAGAAGCCTAAAGAAATAGCCTCTACCAAAGCTTCATTTCTCTCCCCCACCCCTCCATACACACTTGTCTCAGCCACCTAGGTTTCTTACGGTCACCTGCAATGCAGCGCTCAGCGGCAACTCTAGGACGATGTTTACATTATCCTCTCCGGAATCCAAATCTAGTGCCTCAACCCCTAAGTTTTCTGGGAGCTTCAACTGAGTAGCCCAGACGCCTCCTCCCCTGGGTTCTGAGCGCCCAGCTTCTGAATTTGCTGTTCGGTCTCCACCACGTGAGGAACCTTGCTGTCCCAACTCTTCGGCAAGCTCCTGCAGCTTCTTCTTCCCAGTCTGGGGCACTCTCCCCTGCCCACACACAACCAAACCATCTAGCTTCATATGATGCACAACAAAAGTCTACGGTAAAATTCTGTAGGATGAAAATGCCTCTTCTGGGGTGCCTGGGTGGCACAGCGGTTAAGCGTCTGCCTTTGGCTCAGGGCGTGATCCCGGCATTGTGGGATCGAGCCCCACATCAGGCTCTTCCGCTATGAGCCTGCTTCTTCCTCTCCCACTCCCCCTGCTTGTGTTCCCTCTCTCGCTGGCTGTCTCTCTCTGTCGAATAAATAAATAAAATAAAATAAAAAAAAGAAAAAAGAAAATGCCTCTTCTGTTCCAGCCAGATGCATCCGAGGAGAAGGATGGAAACAGACTCTGAGTGAATGAGTGAATGAATGGGTACACAGGGCCATGGTCAATGCTGGTTTGTAGACAGAAGGGAAAAGCACTTGGGTTCTCTGTGTTATAATATTCATTTGAAAAAGGTAGTTTCCTTTTCTTAATGAAAGGTGCAGACACTCTTTGGGCTGGGCAGGAAGGGTTGGAGCTAGACAAGGGTTTCATGGAAACAAACGAGATCACTAGGCCTCTTGGCTGTCAGTCTTAAAAAATCAGAATTGCTACTTCAGAGCAGTGACTGGGCTATGGAGGTGACCAAGAAAGGAAATCCCCAAGGATTTGGAAGGCCAGGATGGCATCACAGATCTGCCATCAGCAGTGATAACCCCATAACCCCAATATCTTCAGCTTGGTAAACAGAGCCATTTACACAATATGCCTGACTTCTCTCCCCCAGCTTTTCCCACACTGGACTCTTCCCTGACCTCCAAATGGACAATTTGTATTTCTACCCCAGGACTTTTGCACATACCTCCCCCCTCCACAGTGGGAATGGCATTTCCTCCTCTTCACTTAAGTCTTACCTCTGCTTCACCCAACTTTTATCACCCACAGCAGCTTCCACATTAATGGTGCTTGAGAAATGTCTGCTAATTGTATGCCAACTACAGCCAAGATACTAACAAGGTTACAAAGCCCTCATCAGAGTTCTTGCAATCAAGGATCCTGTTGTTCATTTAGGGAGTCAGTAAAAGACAATTACATAAAACAAACGTGCATGCACAAGGAAAACAGAGACTAAAGCAATATACAAGACGATAAAGAGAAAATGTATAATGAATGAGGTAGAGAAGAAAGATTAGGCTTGGGTCATCAGGAAAGAGAAGAAATAAGATTTAAATTGAGTCTTTTAGAATGACCGGGATTCACACGAGAAATCAGAAGATATTTCAAACCAACTGATAGTGAAGAAAATGATACATCAACATTTGTAAGATGCAGCACAATAGTGCTTTAAGGGAAACTCAGAGCTCTAAATGCTTATATGAGAAAAAAAGTTTTTAAAATTAATGATCTAAGCCCTCACTTAATGGAACTAGGAAAAAAGAACGAACGAAATCTGTAGTAAGTAGAAGGAAAGAAATAAAAATAGTGGAACACAGTGACACAGAAATGGGCCAACAAAAAATGTTCATGAAAAATTGCTTTACATTCACCTGGAAATTCAAATTAAAGTCACAGTAATATCTACTTCATGCCTATGCCCACTAAAACAGCTAAAATTAAAAAGTCAACATTGAATGTAGGCAGGAATGCTGAACTACAAGAAATCTCATGCATTGCTGATGGGAGTGTAAAAATGGTACATTTTGAAAAATGGCAATTTCTCAAAAAGATAAATACACACATACCCCCAAGTTCCTCCCCTAAGCATTTACCCAAGCAAAATGAAAACATATGTCCACAAAAAGACTTGCACGAGAATCGTCATAGGAGTATTAGACACAATAACCCGAAACTGGAAACAGCCCAAATGTCTAACAACTGATGAATGGCAAACAATTTGTGATGTATTCATACAATGCGATACTACTCAGCAATAAAAAGACAGAACCACTGACCCATGAAACCACATGGATGGATCTCAACCTTATGCCAGTGAAAGATGCCAGACACAAAAAGAATTTACTGTGTAATGTCATTCGCACGACATTCTAGGACAGGCAGGCAGTGCTAGGACTTATTTCCATGTGAAAAATAAATAACAGAGGCGCCTGGGTAGCGCAGTCGTTAAGGCGTCTGCCTTCGGCTCAGGGCGTGATCCTGGCGTTCTGGGATCGAGCCCCACATCAGGCTCCTCCGCTATGAGCCTGCTTCTTCCTCTCCGCTCCCCCTGCTTGTGTTCCCTCTCTTGCTGGCTGTCTCTCTGTCACATAAATAAATAAAATCTAAAAAAAAAATAATAAATAAAATAATAAATAAATAACAGCGATTGCCTGAGCCAGAGGAGAAACTGAGGCTGGAGTGGGAAGGGCCCCTCAGGGAATTTCCTGAACGATGGAAAAGCGTACATCCATGTGACCCACGTTCCTATCAAGATCAACCTGTAGGAGGTGTGGGCTGTACAGATGTATGCAGTTTTCAAAACTCACTGACCTGCGCTTTTTACCTTATGTAAATTACTCCTCAATAAAATTAAAAGGCCAAAAAAATGAATTAGGATTCAGAGGGAGAATGGGCTGGAGGCAGTCAGTAGAAAGAATAGAGGAAGCTAAGCCTTAGAAGTGGACCCGGCCTTGGACTCCTGGGTGAAGCAGGGAGATGAAAAAGAAGGGAGAGCAGAACCAAGCACCCAACAAACCTCCCCAAGACCAAGAATGCAAGGTTTCATAATGCTCAAATTATAAAGAGGTAAACAGCCTTCAAGTTCCAATCAGTGGGTTAGTACTTTAACCACAAAGACATTTCAATTTTTTTAAGACAAAAAATTCGTCAGATCCAGCAGTGAGCACATGTGCGCCACATCAGCAGACATGTGAACCAAAGAACAGTACTAACAGTCTCGTGAGCATGGCGGCAGGCAGTCCAGACCAGGTGGGGCTATGGGTTCACAGAAGGAGGAAATCTCTGTGGGCTGCCTGGTAGAGGGTAACTCCACTGCCCACCAGCTCCCCACCCCAGATCTAACACACTCAGGTCTGATGTCACTCATTCAGTCCAGGCACATACTCCACTCCGTCTCCCCCCATACTGAGCCCCACGCTGTAGGGGCCTCTGAGAACTTGTTTCCAGGCTGCTTTTCCCCCATGTGGCCTCTGGGCAGAAGGTATGAAGGCAGAGGGGAAGCAGAGCACCTGCCACCGCCAAAGCTGCCATCCGAGTTACAGGCGCTGCGGCCACAGTGTCCCCAAGTCTGGTTCTACGCTGCGTCTCACGTCCATCCTATCCTGGGGTCTGCTACACACAGTTCCTCTAGAGGGGGGCTCCAAGGACCACCTGTGCCAGAAACACCCAGGCAGACCCCCAGTTCCCACCCAGACCTGCCGGTTCTGGGCTTGGGGAACCTCCGTTGTTTTACGTTCCTTCCAAGTGTCTTTATGCGTTTGAGAGCTGCTGCCACAGAAATGATGAAAGACAAGAGAACAATGAGGGTTCTTGCGCGGAGGAGCTAAACACGGAGGAAAGCAGGACGCATGCACGTGAAACTAGAGAACATGCAGACGCAGGAGGCGGGAGAACCCCTGCTGGAAACGGGCATGGAGAAGAGGGCAGAGAAAGACTCCGTGGTTTGAGCTTCATTTTGAAACCTCTTTGAGTAAAAAATGCAAATTGGCGTTAATGCCTTCTGGGAGCCCCGAGAGAGCCTCACTAGAAGGGGGCGGGGCCGCTGGCCTTGCATTAAGTACAAAGGCTGCATTTGTTGGCCACCTGGGTGCATGACGCATGGCCTGCCGCACTTTGCATTCTAGGTCCACCACACGTTCCATAAACACAGCGAGGCGGGAGCTATTTCCATGTTTTACAGCTGGAGAAAATAAGAACCTAAGAAGTGAGGGCCTCTTGATCACTACCTCCAACCACAGTGAGAGATGTTAACCCTTAACCAACAAATACTATCCAAATCTCTGTCATTCATTAAGAGCTCTAGAGCAACAGTAGACGTGGGCTACAGACCAAGGC
>NW_024424230.1:26878284-26939803 GCF_017311325.1 Ursus maritimus | reverse complement strand
CTGTTCCCTCCCTATGCTCTCAACCTGAACCTTGCTTTCCTACTTTCTTTCCTATCTCTTTTACCCAAAGAGGTAAAACCAAATGGTTCAAACTCACCTTTTCAGCAAATATGGATTAATTATTGTTAATTAATATTAAAAATTAGGTCTAATATACATTCAATGCTTTCTGTATTCCAAAGAGCATATCAATTGTTATGCATGGAATGTCCTGTTTAATCCTTATAACAGTCCTATGACACGGGTATCATTGTTATCTTCATTTATACGACAAGAAACCAAGGCTCAAAGTCTATATTCGTAAGCCACTCAACCACACAGCTTCTCTTCCTGGAGGACAAGAACCGTAGCTAACTTTCTGTCAGTCCACTTTCCGGCAATTCTAAAGATTTTATTTTTAAGTAATCTCTACACCCAACATGGGGCTCCAACTTACAACCCCCAGGTCCAGAGTCAGGGGCTCCTTGGGCTGAGCCAACCAGGCGCCCTGCCCCACCCGGCAATTCTACGTGGCATACCCAGGCTTTCATGCCTCACTTGGGTTTGAGTCCAAATTCTACTGCACCGGCTATCTGACCTTGAAGTAAGAGCTCAGTCTCCCTTCGCGTGAATTTACAAGGCTGTAAAATGGGGATTATTGCAAGGATCAAATGAGAAACTATGGTTTGAGTTTGTCAAGTGCTTCATGAAGTAAAGGAATGAAGGGAGACACATTCAAATTTCTCAAGACCAGGCCACACGAACAAAAAAGCGTATGTATTTGGACCTGTGTGAACTTCTTCCTTGAAAGCGGATAACAGTGAAATAAACGTAGCCTGTGAGTTATTCAAAAATAAGTATGTCATCATCAGAAAAAGCAGCTGGAAAGGTGTCAGAGAGACTTCAGCATGGGATATGGAAACTGCCATTTTCAGCCATGTGTTCCTGAAACCTAAAGTCAAAATCATATCATGGTTGTGTCTTTAAGCCCTCTCTTAAGCCATAACAGGGGACTCTGAAGCCAAGAATGAACCCCGCCCCAGTTCCCACTCCAGCTGTGCTCTGCAAGCCCACGGAGTACTTCCTGTGCAATGCCAAACCTTTGTATCAGGGGGGAAAAAAAAGATTGGAAGGATGTGCACCAAAATGTTCAAAGCAATTCTCTTCTGGGGCGCTTGGCTGGCTCAGTTGGTTAAGCATCCGACTCTTGGTTTTGGCTCAGGTCATGATCTCGGGATTGTGGGATCGAGCCCCAAGTTGGGCTCCGCACTCAGCAGGGAATCTGCTCGAGATTCTCTCTCTACCTCTCCCTCTGCCCCTCCCCGCACTCTCTTTCCTTCTCTCAAATAAATAAATAAAATCTTAAAAAAAAAAAAAAAAGGAAAGCAATTCACTTCTTACTATTTCTGTATTTTCTAAATTTTCTATAAAATTGCTTTTATAAGCTGAAGTCTTTCTCCCTACCTCCATCCCTTAAAGGTGGCCAAGGGCTTTTTTTTTTTTTCCTTTGGTTTTCGAGGTCTTTTGTTTCTCTCCCATGTGTTCACCTCCAGCCCCACTAAAATAACAAATGATCCATAACAACAATAGAAAGTAGGGAAGCCCAAAGAGGAAGCTGGAGAGTTGTAGGAATTTCTGTTATTTAAAAAGTGAATGGGGCTAGATGGACAGAGGACGGAAGCCAGTGTTCCCACCCATGCAAAACAGAATTTCCACAAACTTTCCCAGCAAAGGCCTAGAAACCCTCAAGCTCAAATCAGCAAGGGCTGAAACTGAAGCAAGCATGGAAAATCAGCAGGGTGTTTGAAGGCCACGGGAACGCGGCCAGTGCCCTGCCCTGCTCTCCGTGCAAGCAGAGCAGCTAATTCTGACTTTTGTGCCAAAGCCGCAACTGGCGAGGACCCCACCCAGCAGCAAGCTCCTAGCAAGGACACGAAGACCAGCACAGCGACAGGCAACTGTCCCTAGGCACTATCAGAGCTTCCACCGTGAAAATTGAAAGAAAAAAAGGTTATGCACAGTTCTAAAGTGCTGTAAATATCCTTCACCTCCAGCGTAACACCCTTCCCACCTTCTCACTCCAGACAGGCAAAAATATCAGAAACTGCCATTATTTCTAGATGATACAAGCATCTACTTGGAAAACCAGATCTTTTATCAAGCAAAAAGCTAGGAACTGAATTACTTTTTTTTTAAAGCATTGGCTTTCATATATGTCAACAATAACCACTTAAGAACTTAACTTAAAACACAAAGTCCTATTCACAATGCCAACAAGACATATAAAGTACCTAGGAATAAGTCTTTTTGAAGGAAAACTATAAAACATTACCAAAAAATACAGACAAAATTCACAATACGTCTAGAAACATATCCTAGTCCAAAATGGAAAAATCTAATATTGGAAAGATTCAGTTCTCCCCAATAAATCTATAAAGTTAAAATAATTTCAATTAAAATCAAGCTCTTAATGGGGTTTCTTTTTAAATTTAACTTCATTCCAAAGCCCACCTAAAAAGAGTAGGTGAATGAAAATAGCCCAGCGGCGCCTGGGTGGCTCAGTCCTTAAGCATCTGCCTTGGGCTCAGGTCAAGATCCCAGGGTCCTGGGATTGAGCCCCAGGTCAGGCTCCCTGCTCAGCGGGGAGCCTGCTTCTTCCTCTCCCACTCCCTGTGCTTGTGTTCCCTCTCTTGCTGTGTCTCTCTCTATCAAATAAATAAATAAATAAATAAATAAATAAATAAATAAAATATTTTTTAAAAAAGAAAATAGCCCAGAACATGTCAAAAAGATAAGTAATGAGTAAGAACTTACCCTACCATATAAAAAACAGTATAAAGTAAAAAAAAAATTTTTAAGTGTGGTACTGACATTGAGAATTGATAATCAGGTAAATAAAATACAAACAACAGTTCAGAAATGGTTTTAGGTCCACAGGGAATTTTATATATGATAAAGGAAGCATTTGAAACCAGAAAGCAAAGGATGGCTTATTCAATAAATGTTATTGTGACAATGACTGTCCATTTTGCCAAAAACTAAATATAGAGCCCTTTCTAACATCATAGTCTAAAATAAATAACTGATTAAGTAAAGGTCTAGGCATGGAAATCATAAACATGTAAGAAGAAAATACAGAATATATATTTTTTTAAATATTGAGGTAAGAGACTTTTTTAGACTGCAAACTTAGAAGACATTTTTTTTAAAAGCATAAATTAGCCTATTCTGAAAATACAATTTAGCAAAATTGACCCCATTTGAGATAGAAAGTTTAAACAGGCCGATTTCCATAGAAGAAACAGAAAGTAATCAAGTAGCAGAAAAAAGCAAGAGAACTGGATGTTTTCACAGGGGAATGGAACTCCACCAAATCCTCAGGGGAAAAAAAAAAGGATTCCTAAGGTCCAAAATTGATTGGAAATGAAAGGAAATGTCCTAATTTACCTCGTAAAGCAAGTATAACACGACACTTAAACTCGATGGAGTACAAAAAAGAAAGTTACAGATCAATAATATCACTTATAAATATTAATAAAAATGTTCCAAATAAAATATTAGCAAAAATAGGGCACCTGGGTGGCTCCGTCAGTTGGGCATCCAAGTCTTGGTTTTGGCTCAGGTCAAAATCTCAGGATCGTGGGATCGGGCCCCTGTCAGTGGGCTCCGCGCTCAGTGGGGAGTCGGCTTGAGATTCTCTCTCTCCCTCTGCCTCACCCCTTCCCAACTCCCCCCCCCCATGTGTGTCTCTCTCTCTTTCATAAATAAATACATCTTTATAAAATATTAGTAAAAATAATCAATGTCACATTCAGAAGAGAATGTAACATGACTAAATGGGATTTATTCCAGAAAAGCAAAATTGGTTTAATATTAGGAAATTTATTAACCTAATAAAACACTGTAATAAATCTAAACAGAAAAATCATGATTTTTCTCCATCAATGCCTGTGGTAGGCTCAATAACAGACCCCAAAGATACCCAGGTCTTAATCCCTCGACTCCATGAACTTTTATCTTACATGGAAAACAAGTCTTTGTTGATATGATTACATTAAGAATATTGGAAATAGGAAGATTATCCCAGAATATTTGGGTGGGTCCCAAGTGCAATCACAGATGTTCTTACAAGAAGGAGCAGAGGGAGATTTGACACCAGGGAGGAAAAGCCATGTGACCACGAGGCAAGACTGAAGTGATGTGTCACAAGTCAAGAAATGCCAGCAGTCGCCAGAACCTGGGAAGGAAAAGGAACAGCTTCTTCCCTACAACCTCCTGAGGGAGTATGGCTCTGCTGACACCTTGATTTCTCCTTAGTGATGCTGATTTTAGACATTTGGCCTCCAGAACGGTGAAAGAATACATCTCTACTTGCAGATGATATAATACACATGGAAAGATATTCTTTGTTCTTGGAGGGGATGACTCATGGTCCTAAACATGTCAGTTCTGAGTTAATTTATAATTGTAACGCTATCCCAATGAAAATACCAACAAGTTTTTTTCTTATGTGGTTAAGCAAAGTTCATATGGAAATCATAAAACTGCAAAGATGGCCAGGAAAATACTGAGAAGGAAAAGTTCTGAAGGGAAGCCTGCCCTACCAGACATTTAAACATATTATAAAGCCTCCATAATTAACTCACTGCAGGGCTGGCGCAGAAATAGTCCGACAGACCAGTGGAATAGAATATAAAGTCCAGAAATAGATGCAAGTACACATGGAAATTTAATATATGCTAAAGGTAGCCTCTCACATCACTGGGGCAAAAATGGACTTTTTCATAAGTGGTGCTGGGACAACTGTTAGCCATTTAGAAAATGATAAAAATAGATTCAAACCCCATACTGTACACAACGATAAATTCAAAACGGATCAGAGATCTCAAGGTAAAAACATGAGACCTGCAAGTACTAGAAGTAAACATTCCAAAAGGTTTTCTAACTGTGACTTAAAATCCAAGTGCACTGAAAGAAAAAATTCATACATGTGACCACCTAAAAATAAACTTTTTCATAGCAAAAAAAAAAAATAGACAACATAAAATGGACAAAGTAAGGGAAAACACCTATAATAAAATAACAGCTGAAGGGCTAATATCCCTCACATATAAATAATTCTTTAAAACTGATGGAAAAGGATGGGGCGCCTGGGTGGGGGAGCTGGTTAAGCGTCCGACTCTTGGTTTCAGCCCAGGTCGTGATCTCAGGGTGGCGGGATTGAGCCCCGTGTGGGGCTCCACACTCGGCGTGGAGTGTGCTTGAGGTTCTCGCTCCCTCTCCGTCTGCCCCTCCCTCTTGTGCTCTCTCTCTCTCTAAAATAAATAAATAAATCTTTTAAAAGAAAATAAAATAGATGGAAAAGGAACCAGAAAATGGGCAAGAAATATGAAACAGATGATTTACTCCATGGGTATGTGTTCCTTAACTATCTTTAAAAAATACACAACCTCAGCTATAAAAAAGAGAAATGGAAATGAAAACAACCTCACCCATCAGAATGGCAAAACTAATAAGCAGGAAACACATTTAGGTGACAAGACTGCGGGAACAGCCACTCTTCACACATTGCTGGTGAGAACGAAAATCGGTTCAAACTCTAGGAGAGGGAATTCAGCAACATCTAACCGAACTATGTGTGTGTTTACCTTTTTTTTTTTTAAAGATTTTATTTATTTATTCTACAGAGAGAGAGACAGCCAGTGAGAGAGGGAACACAAGCAGGGGGAGTGGGAGAGGAAGAAGCAGGCTCATAGCAGAAGAGCCTGATGTGAGGCTCGATCCCAGAACGCCGGGATCACGCCCTGAGCCGAAGGCAGACGCTTAACCGCTGTGCCACCCAGGCGCCCCATGTGTGTGTTTACCTTTTAATCCGGCTATCGCACTTCTAGGAATTTACCCTGAAAATACACCTCCAACAAAAACAAAGCACTTATGCACAGGATCTTCACTGACGTGCCATCTGCAATTACAAAATTTTGTAAACAACCTAAATGTTCATACACAGGAGAGTGGCTGATAAACTGTGGTCCATCCATGTGGTCAGGTTCCCTGCACCTATAAAAAGGAATGAGAATTGGAGCGCCTGGGTGGCTCAGTCGGTTAAGCGTCTGCCTTCAGCTCAGGTCATGATCCCAGGGTCCTGGGATGGAGCCCCACATCGGGATCCCTGCTCAGCAAGGAGTCTGCTTCTCCCTCTCCCTCTACCCCTCCCCCCACTCATGCTCTCTCTCTCTCTCTCTCTCATTCTCTCTCTCAAATAAATAGATAAAATCTTTCCAAAAAAATGAGAATTATCTCTAAGAACTGATACAGGTTGGATTCCAGTCTATATTTTTTAAAGTGAAGAGAGCAAAGGGCAAGAGGGTAGCTGCAGAGTGGTCACAAGCCTGGAAACACAGACAAATATTTAATAAATGATTCATTGCTATTACATTACAAAGTGTTCAATGACATCATATGATAAGTTGAACGTGTTGTCCTTGATTGGCAATACATAGTTCAGTGCGTCATGCAAAACTGCTATGGACATGGCTTATTAATACAGCATTTCTGTCAACCTCCGCACACGCACCTTTACATTTCGAGGGACTCATGGTTCTGACTTTCATGGAATAAAACTGTCATTAACATGCCCCAGAAGTAAGCAAGGATTCTCAGTTATAAAAAATAAAACAATAGCACACCGTTTCCAGATTCTGTGGCCATTCTGTATAGAATACTGCCTTTTCCATTAAGAAAGAAAAGAAAATGAAAAAATATATTTTATCTGCTCATTTGTACAAAAAGAAACAGAAAAAATAAACCAGAAATTAATGAAATTAGTCACTTACGGGGTAAATGGGATCAGAATGGACAAGAGAGGCATGGAATTGGGATAGAAGGAGTGGGGGAAGGTGATGCTTCTATAGGCCCAACTTTTTAAGTTGTTCTCACTTTTGAAATTTGTTAACATTTTACACAGTGGAAAATTCTGGAAACGTGAGGAAGGGAGAAACCTCTAGAGGGGAACACAAAGAAAAAGACACGAACCTAACCTCATTTCAATGAATAAAATCACCACGCGGAAGGAGTGGGAGGTACAACCAACCCAAACAGCTTTTGTACACCTTATTCTGAAAATGTGCTCTCAGCCTAAGGCCAAAAGAAGTAGGTACATGAAACTCTAGCTTGGTTCTCACAATGGTATTGGTTAGCAATTCTGAAACTACTTTCTAGTGTCTTAGGTCCTGGGTAAACGAGCATATATACTATGAATAATGGGAGCCAGGTTTCCCTTAGGTAAGGGAGCAAGTGACCCACCAGAGCTGGCTCACCCCAGTGAGGACCAATTCTGCGTACCTCTTCCTAGCTCCCCACTCAGTAATGTCACATTGGTGGTTTGGAACTGGCCGCGGAGGGAGTTCTTACACCATGGAAATTGGCAAATGCTGCAAAGCAAAATTTTTATCTACTGGATAAAACACAGCAAGTGGGGGAATGGAATTGGAGGTATCATTATGCATACGTATGTTCTCGCACTCTGCTGAGAAAGCCTAGAAACAAGGAATTCCACAGGTAGCAAATAGCACACCCAGAGCACAAATACTGGTCTCTCAATTCGATTCTCTACTAAAAGGAACCAGGGCTCTTTGGAGAAACGGCAGATTCCAGGACCGGGGCAGAGAAATTAGCTATTAAACCTGTCACATCTTGTCCCAGAAAGCAAGGAGTGCTCAAAGAACAATGGGACTATATCCAAAGGACACGGGCTCTAGGACACACAATCCAGTTTAGAGAGGCTCCTTGCTATCCAAATCTAGAAAAATTGGAGCATCAAGGTAAATCATGATGGTAGCATATTATAATCCATTGACTAAAATAAGAATCCACATGTACATATTAACAGAGAGAGAGAGGAAGGAGAGAAAGCTCTTCCTTACAGTAGAAGGTCAGCTTCATTGTATAGATGGGATCAGAAAATCACCATACAAAGACTTGTACGTGAATGTTCACAACAGCTTTGTTGAACGGCTGAAAACTGTAAAGAACTCAAATATCTATCAACAGACCCATGGATAAGCCAACTGTGACAGGTCCATAAAGTGGAATATAACAAAATTGAACATATAGCGAAAAAACAACTTCACATCTTACTACAGATTAATTTCTGTCATGTGTGGTGAGACCATCACTCTGTGAAAGACGGTTATCCCTCTAAATTTAACATAGAAGGCATAAGATTTAGGAGATATTCATGTTCAGAAAGTTGGCTAATGCTCAACATCACCCATGTAACCTTCGACATGATCTAAATTTCGCTCTCCCTCCTTCCTTCTCTCTCTCTCTCCCTCTCTCTCCCTCTGCCTCTCTCTCTCTCTCAAACACACACACACACACACACCCTCAGGGACGTGAGAAATTTGATTTACAAATCCACTGGGAGAGAAAAATCTAAGAACTGAAGGTAAGTGTTTTAATCCATGAGGAACATTAGACCACCCCCGAGGGCACTGCTAACGTTAGTGCTAACACTTTTCCGGTTACCAAAAACAAGCTGAAGTTCTACAGTTTACCCCTGAGAGGGGCGTGCCTGCCTATATCACAGCATAGAAGCGGTGATGCATCATTCCATTTTAGCATATGTGCTGCCGAGGGAGCCCAAATCAGTGTCCAGAAATACAGACTCAGAAGTCCTCCTCCTGGTGCATCCTATGCCCAAGACACCGCACGGGCCTGGAAAAGAACGAGGGCCAGGAAGTGGTTACACCTAAAACTGGAAGTCAGTCCTCAAATGGGGGAGCAAGGGAACAAGAGAGTGGTTCTCCAAACCCCGGCAGTCCAGCCAGCAGAGCCAAGAAAGCCAGCCAGATCAAACACCCCATGGACTACCACCACTGTCAAAGCACATAACAGAACGAAGCCAGGAATCCAAAGTAGATCAAGCAGGGAAATGTCCAAAGTCACTGCCCTGCCTGACTTGTATTCCCTCTTGCTCCCCGTGGGTGGGAAGTTCAAGCCCAATCCATAAAAACTCCCACCAGCCTCTGACCCCCTTCGTGTCACATCCCCACCAAAATACAATTTTGAAGGCCTTTAATCTCTAACTATTATCCTTCTAGTGCACCCACTAGGCCAACCAGATACTCGAAGGAGAATAAATCTCCAAGCCTCGGGACAATACGTAACTGTGAAGATTGCTAAACAGCCACATCCTCGCAGAAGTGATGTCTGGGACGCACTTCCACAGCTGCTACCTGGGAAACCTCAACTGCATGCCTCATCCCATACTCCAGTAATCCACATAGTCCACGCACTCGGTTTTTCACACAACAATTTAGTGAAAGCCAAGAATTTGCAAATTAACAGAAAATAGGTAATGTTAATGAGAATAACTTTTTCTGAGGTAGAACCTAGCCTCAGTGCACTCATTCTTCTTTAATATCTTCCATCCTCTCCACCTCTATTTCTGAAACCCCAGTGCCTAAATCAGAAGAATCCCCCCCAAAATTTCCCTTCTGTTCTCTGGATTTGGATTCACCAAGGCAAAAGTGGGTTTATAAATTCTAACACATTTCGAACAAATGAATCAGGGTTAATTATCAATTGATCAGAAAGTGGAATTGGGGGCGCCTGGGTGGCTCAGCTGGTTAAGCGTGTGACTCTTGATTTTGGCTCAGGTCGTGATCTCAGTGTCCTGGGATCGAGCCCCGCATTGGACTCTGCTTGGTGGGGTGTCTGCTTAAGGATTCTCCTTGCCCTCTGTCCCTCCCCCAACTCATACTTGCTCTCTCTCTCTCTAAAATAAATAAATAAATTTTTTTAAAAAG
This sequence comes from Ursus maritimus, assembly GCF_017311325.1. Lineage (NCBI taxonomy): Eukaryota > Metazoa > Chordata > Mammalia > Carnivora > Ursidae > Ursus > Ursus maritimus. The sequence continues at coordinate 26,930,015 of NW_024424230.1, read as the reverse complement.
TGGAGTTGAGCAGAATATCCCATGTCCTAAACATTTGGGGTAATCAGAGTCTATTGACCCACAGTTTTCTAGCCTTGGAGCACTACCGTACCAGAGAGCATCTTAGAGCTCAACCATGTATGTTTCCATCCTTTCACCAATGAAGGAACTCGGGCCTAGGTTGCAACTTGACCGGTCATTATATTACTAATCTGAACAGACACATACTGCAAAAAGTGTTACTCAACCAACAATAGTCAAATACATGGGATAACCTCCAAATGTGCACCTCAGGATGATTAACTTCAGTTCTGAGGAATAAGACCAAATAATACGTTTTTTATTCAGAAATTACTCATCCTTCATGTCTCGGTGATTCAGCCTTCCCTGACCCCTGAAATATGTGACTCTTGTTTCTCCTTGTTCCTAGTGACTCCATAAAATCGACAACAATTTGTGTTGTCTTTGAGGAGTTTTTTCCAAAGTTTTTATTTAGATTTAGTTAAGTTTGAATGTTAAGTTTATTTTTGGCTTCACCACTGCCATGTCACCGAGGCCAGCCCAAGTTCACTGTATTTTGGATTTTCTGTACTTTGGGTCCATGACTTTTGGGAATTACGTATTCAAATTTCAGACTGACTCATGTCTTAAATGTCAGAATTCTACAAGAGGGACGCCTGGGTGGCACAGCGCGGTTAAGTGTCTGCCTTCGGCTCAGGGCGTGATCCCGGCGTTGTGGGATCGAGCCCCATGTCAGGCTCCTCCGCTATGAGCCTGCTTCTTCCTCTCCCACTCCTCCTGCTTGTGTTCCCTCTCTCGCTGGCTGTCTCTCTCTGTCAAATAAATAAATAAAATCTTTAAAAAAAACAAAAAAAAAACAAAACAAAACAAAAAAGAATTCTACAAGAGATAGGAAGTATTTCTTCCAGTACATGTTCTCCTAAGTCCATTGACTTTTCTCCTCGAACGTACTGATTTCTTGGCCAGCCTGATCCAAGGAGAGCTTTGCATGAATTTTGAGCACAGAAGCTATTCAGGCATATTAGATGTAAAACGTGTCAAAACGACATTTGACTGAACTAGACCAAAAAACCTGATTCACTGAAGCTACATTTTAACTCAAGTGAGTTGAAAACTTGTGTCCATACAAACCTACACATGAATGTTTAGACCAGCTTTATTCTTAACTGCCCCAAATTGGAAGCAACCAAGCCGTCCTTCAGTAGGTGAATGGATACACAAATTGTAGTATACCCATACTAGGCCATATTATTCAGCAATAGGAGGAAATAAGGTATCCAGCCATGAAAAGACATGGGAGCATCTTAAATACATGTTGCTAGTGAAAGAAACCAATCTGAAAAGGCTATGGTTCCAACTACATGACATTCCAGAAAAAGCAAAACCGAAGACAATAAAGAGGTCAGTGGTTGTCAGAGGTTCAGAAGGAGGGAAGGAAGAATGAATAGGGGATTTTTCAGGTCAGTGAAACTATTCTGTATGATACTATCATAGTGGATATATGACGTTATGCATTAGTCAAAACCCATAGAACAGTGAACCTTAATATAAACTATGGCCTTTAGCTAATAATACTGTATCCCTATTAGTGCAGCAAGAGTAACAAATGTACTACACTAATGCAAGATATTAATAATGGGGCAAACTGGGGGCTGGGGGGAGTAATATGGGAAGTCTATACTTTTATTCAATTTTCCTGTAAACCTAAAACCACCCTAAATAATAAAACCTATTCGTTTTTAAAATTCTGGATACTACCCTCAGTAACATAGCATGCTTTAGCTTTCTAGGTAATTACTAGAAACAAGACTTTGGTGACTTGATCATTTCAGCAAATGGGTTTTTGTCAAGCTGATCCTCAGGAATCTGGTCTGCTTCCTGCTGAAGCCATACTGATCTTTCTGTTCCTCAAACACACCAGGCCCTTTCCAGCCTCGCTGTTTTCTCTCCCCTTTCCTCGACCCTCCGGAAGGCTGGCTGGACCTTACCCTTCACATCTCAGCTCAAATGTCATCTTTTCAGAGAAGCCCCCAGTGATCACTCTGCCCACCCCCCAAACACATGGAGGGACTATCCAATCACTCTATGTTGTAGGCGGAATAATGACCCTCCCCGAGGGTGATTTTTTTAAATATTACTTGAAAGGGGGCACCTGGCTGTCTCAGTCAGTGAAGCATGCAACTCTTGATGTTGGGGTTGTGGGTTTGAGCCCCATTTTGGGCGTGGAGATTATTTAAAAATAAAATCTTAAGGGGCAGCGGGGTGGCTCAGTTTTCCTAAGGGAAAAGCTTCGGCCTTGGCACAAACAGGTAGTCAGGCTCCTTCCCACCGGCTGGTCATGTCCCTCTGAGTTTGGAACTTTTGGGTTTTTTTTTAAGTAGGCTCCAGGCTGGGCCCAACATGGGGCTTGAACTCATGACCCTGAGATCAAGACCTGAACCAAAATCAAGAGTTGGATGCTTATTTGACTGAGCCACCCAGGCACCCCTGGAACTTTTAGTCTATGATCTGAACAGCTGTACTTGTTCTTCTTTTAATACTTTTTAAACCCTTTTAATTATTTTAAAAGTTATACTTATTTTATTGTAGAAAAATGGAAAAGTACAGCTAAGCAAAAAGAAAATAATTATGTTATTCATACCACGTGAAAAACAATGGTTAACATTTTGCTGCACAACCCCCAGATATTTTCCTATAGACATGTGACTATGTCTTCATATTTTTTTAAATACAAATGAGGAGGTCTTACTTTACAAATAGGTAGTAACTTTTTTTAACTTAATATATTATAAATACCTTTCCTGCTGCTTGTTTTAAACCACAATTTTTAGTGATTAGGGACTATATTTCACTTGTTCTCACAATTCCTTAAATTTTTTAAAGTTATTGCACTCATCATTTTCTGTCATTATCTCAATTTTAAAATTAACTGCACAAAAACCACTACAGTGTTGGCATACGGACACATTACTGACAGGTGCACCTCTTTAACACGACCACACTCTATTTTATCATCTGAAACACAGAATGGCCCTAGTGCTAGGCTGACCAGATAGTATTGTCCTCATTGCAAAACAGAAAGCTCAAGCTCAGAGTGGTTAGCTGGGTGCCTTTGAGCAAGTCCCTCACTTCGTCTGAGGTAGAGTGAGGTGTAGACCCCAAATGGTGTGTAGCCATGGCGGGAGGGCTGCGGCTGCCCTTAGCTGGTGGCCTCTCCCTCCCCACTTCCTGTTCACACCCAGTCAACCACAATTCCACCCAAATAGCTGCAGTCTTGTACCCTCAGCCTCTCTTGGACCTCCTGGTCTTCCCAGGCTTCCAGCTTCCCCATCCACAGGACTCATTTGTTGGCCCTGGAAAGCAGACAGGCTTCCACCTTGCTGAGCCCTTGGGCCCTGGGGCCCTGCAGTTTGGTTTCTGCAGAAGGGGCCACGTGGCTCAACGGCAGGTGCCTTCATTGGCATCATGTTTGCTCCCTTTGACTCAGAGCTAAGGATACCTGGGAGGAACACCACGGTCTCTCATATACAGATTCTCCACCGACGTGGCCCAGGAAAGGGCCATACCAGCTGGGGTCAGCCAGGGAGAAGCCTGCTGGCCAAGATGGTGGCCCTGAGCAATGGCTGGTCAGAATGAAAGCCAACCACTCTTCTGGCAGGAATTCCATGGGAATCCTGATGAAACAGGTCAGGAGGGTGCTAACATAGGACAAGTGGATAAAGAAGGCTGAACTGGGGACAACCCAAAGGACTGGTCAACTTTCCAGATCTCCAGATCCAGCCGTTAGCAGAAATCCCAAAAAAGTCCTAAGGAAATACTTTTTATTCCAGAGAGCTAAGGTCTTTTTGGACCCCTTGTTCAGGACCTGACTGTTGCGAGGTGGAGAAATCTTAGTGTCTGTGTTTGATAAAAAGGAATATATCCTCAGAGCAGATTCCAAGAGGTGGGGCAACCAAGGCCTGGAGCAATGAAGAACTGTATTTCTAAGGTTTTCGGACATTTGTGGCCATTTATAACCTGTCACTTCAAGCAGCTATTCTTCAAACAGAAAAACTAGATTTCAAACTGGAGTTGAATTAAATCAGCATGGCAAGACAAGAGTGGAGAGGAAAGACCACAGTGACTGTTTCCCCAGTGTTTCGGCTTTGCATCCATCACCCAGCACAATGAAGCCCGAAACCAGGATCTGGTCCCTCAGAGGGCATCAAACTATTAACTCTTCTCATTCAAGACAGGATCTGAAGGTAGGGGTGGAGTCTGGGTCCCCTACCCTAAGCTTATTCAAGTATTCCTTCCAGCCTCATGCCAAGCCTCACCCTCCCTTGAGGTGTTCTAGAAACACGGATTCCCCCATCTTATCACTTGCGCAGGGCTACCTTAGCATGCCCCCCCATGGCACCCACCCAGCTGGACCTGCCCCATAATCCTACTCTGCTGGCCCACACCTTTTAGTGCGTTTGCCCTCTAACAAGAGCACAGGCCCACTGAGGGCAGGGCTCATTCTCCTCCTGACTTGAGAGGTCCACACAGGTCTCTGGCTTCTGCAAATGTTGGAACACCTGGGACTCATTCAGAAAGACAATTCAATATTGAGTAAAGCTTGAACCATAGAAAAGTTCAAAGAAAAATAACTGAATGTCTATCAAGCTTCCAGCATGGCGAGAAGTTTTTTTTTTTTTTAAGATTTTATTTATTTATTCGACAGAGATAGAGACAGCCAGCGAGAGGGGGAACACAAGGAGGGGGGGTGGAAGAGGAAGAAGCAGGCTCATAGTGGAGGAGCCTGATGTGGGGCTCGATCCCATAACACCGGAATCACGCCCTGAGCTGAAGGCAGATGCTTAACCACTGTGCCACCCAGGCGACCCTGGGGAGAAGTTTTTAAACTTTGGCGTGTACTAGATGTAATCACAGAAGATTAGCTCAACATGCTTGACTGTATACAGCGTTTGCAAAATGCATACACATTTTAAGTATAATTATCATTGTACAGATGAGGACGCTAAGCCTAGGAAAGTGGAGTAATTTGAACAAGGGCACATCCCTCAGCTTAAAGGGAGCAGAGCTGGGATTGCAACCCAGGCATGTCCAACACAGTAGCTCGAGTGCCTGAGGACTGCCCTTCACTACTGCACGCTGTATTTACTGGATGCTAGAACACGTGAATTACATACACAACACACGTATGTGTACACACATATGTAGATACAAGAATGTGCATTCAAATATTTGTAGTAAATGGCAAAGAATATCCTTAACATTTTTTAAAACTCTTGTGGATTCATAAGTAAAGCACAAGGAAAGAAACAAAACCAAGTGTAAAAGAGGAAACAGAACAAGAAAATAAACAAATGTTCACTGGTGATAAAAACACAAATGTAAGTTTAATGAGGCACCTGCTTTTGCTTAGTAAATGGGCCATGAAGAAACCACACCAGCCATGTCGGATGCAGTGAAACTTCTCCCTTCAGATATCAGTGGGAACACTGAGAATACAGCTGCCTTCTAGGAAATCACTTTATATATATGTCAAAAGTTTTTAAATGTCCTACTGTAAATGAATGTTCTTTTCAGTCACTCAACAGACAGTCCTGTGAATCTGAGATAGAGAAACTGCGGGGCTCCGTTTTTAGAAAGGGAGGCTGGTGACGGGTATTAAGGAGGGCACGTATTGCATGGTGCACTGGGTGTTATACGCAAATAATGAATCATGGAACTTTACATCAAAATCTAGGGATGTACCATATGGTGACTAACATAATATTAAAAAATTATTATTAAAAAAAAAAAGAAAAAAAAGAAAGGCTCCAGCTCTGCTGTTTCTCGCTAGGTCCTGTTTACTCACTTTCTATATTTCATTTTGCATCTGAATCAACCGAGGAGCTCTGTTCCCACTCTAAGCGCGAGGCAGGAAAGTGAATCATTCTCTGACTCTCATCTAGGCCCCCAAACACCTGACAACATCTAAGCAGAACTGAATCCCAAACATGTTCCAGGACACCAGCTTCAAACAAACCTCAGCCGATGCTGACATCAATATCCCACCTTCAGTGACTGATGAAATAACACCTATTATTCACCTGAATAAGAGCTTGCCTTGAAGAGGACGCTACCCGGGATTCCTGAAGGAACACACACCCTGGATCCCATTCCAATATAAACCCGTGACCCCAGGCAACAGAGAGACTCACTCTCCTTCCCTTTCCAAGTCTCCCAGACACTCCGTCTGTGATATGCTATTCAATAAACTCTGCTTTCATTTCCTCCTGGCTCGTGTTTGATTTCTTTTTGTTTTGTTGTGTTTTTCTAAAGTTTATTTTTTTTAGTAATCTCTACACCCAACATGGGGCTCAAACCCACAACCCTGAGATAAGAGTTGCATGCCCTTCTGACTGAGCCAGCCAGGTGCCCCTCGTGCTTGATTTCTATCCTGCACAAAGCCAATGACCGTCTCAGCTGCTCCTGGGTGACCCCCTCTGGATCGTCAGGCCCGGCCTGCCTACAAAAATACATTATGTACCAGGCATTAGACCAGGTACCGCTGGAGTAAGGAGGCAGGCGTGTGGGCCCTGACATATGGGTAGCCATGCTAGCTCTGGAATGACCACCTGGGGACTCCACGTGAGATAGAAATAAACACTATCTAGGCCACTGTTGTTTGGGGTTTTCTGTTACTTATCACTGAACCTAATCTTATTTAGACAGAAGGTAAATGAGCTTTCACCAGCTGGTGTCTGGCTTCTTTTTTTTTTTTAAGATTTTATCTTATTTATTTATCAGAGAGAGAGAGAGAGAGAGAGCACAAGCAGGGGGAGCAACAGGCAGAGGGAGAAGCAGACTCCCCACTGAGCAAGGAGCCCAATGCGGGACTTGATCCCGGGACCCCGGGATCATGACCTGAGTTGAAGGCAGACGCTTAACCAACTGAGCCACCCAGGCGTCCCTGGCTTCTTCATGGAATAGGAAGCAAGATCATCAAAACAGAGTGAGAAAATGGGAAGGAAGTGGAGGTCTGAGCAGTGTGGAAAAGGTATGACGTCATCACCATGGAAAAAGTGATCTCATCAGAGAAACAGTAAAATAGCTAGCAAGTGACAAGTTCCTTTGCGAGTCTCCAGAAACCGGTATCTAAAGAAGCCAAGTTTGAAATGCCCTAAATGAATGAAGATCTGCAGCACAACATTATTTCTTCTAGAAAACTTCAGAAATTATATAGATGTCGAACAGCAAGAGAATAGTTACATCACTTATAGTATTTTTTTAAATGATTGTTAGGAAAAGTAGATAGCAACAGATAAAACTACTTATGATACTTTATTAAAGTATTTATATTTCATTATATGGAAGCAGTAAAATCAAAATAGTACATACACTATGATTACAATTACACGTGGAGGAAAAAATTGGGAAAGGTACCAAATTACTAACATTATGTTTTTAATTTCCTTGACTTTGCTATGTTAATATTAAAAACGGTTATTTTTAAATAGCATGTGAGACTCATCTCATTGAGTAGATAATAGTCTCGAAAAAGTGAGAAGTCTCATGTCTCTCTGGGACTCACAGCAGCTACCAAAGGGCTGCTACTCGGGACTTGGCAGATAGCTGCTGAGTTGAGCTGCCTGAGACCGCGTGATGACTAGGGGAGAACACTCCTCTCTCTAACCAGCGTTGTGTTTTCTCTGTCGGTCGCAGGGACGCTCATCGGGTGGTCCGCACTTAGAGTGTGGGCCGTGCTCTGCGTGTGGGTGCAGGGCCCCTCCCTGGGCATGGGGCTCCCAGCGGGGCCAGGCCCATCCTTGATGATATCATTCTCCCAAGCACAAGACGACCAGCCAGTCACCATAGAGCAGGCTCTTTAGAAGCCCAGAATGACACCTGCCCCCAACGGGACTTCAAAGACAGAGCGCTGGCTTGGATGAGTAGCCTCCGTTCACTGCCACGTATGTCTCACTGCTTCTCCCTTTGTTCATTTGTTCACTCTGATAGTTGACGAGCGTCTGCCACCTGCCAGGCACCGTGCTAGGTGTGGGGGATACGCTGCTGAACAAGTCAGATGCACCTCGTGGGGCTTACAGTCATGGGAGTTAGACATTAAAGAGGTAAGTACAGTATTGGGGATTGTCTTACGGGCGCAGGATGCCATAGGAACAGGCAAGCAGGGTCAAACTAATTGGCTAGTCAGAAACCATAATTCCTCATTCGGTAACTGGCCTACGAGTGCCGCAGTACGGGAGGTGACCAAGAGAAGGGAAGTGATCGGTGCAGAGAGGCAGGCTGGGCTAGGTCTGGCAGAGCCGTGTAAGCCACGGTCCAGACTTTGAGACTCCAGGTGCCACGAGAGGCCACGGGAGGAATTCAAGCTGGGGAAGGATACGAACTCATTTATGTTTTAGAGAGCTCTCTCAGTGACACAGGATCTGGAAAAGAGTAGCTCCAACAGAGAGCCCTGGAGGGAAGCCCAGGGTGACAGTTGTGCAGCAGGCCTGACTGAAACAGAGGACAGAGAGCTCCAAAAAGGGGGTCTCCAGAGGAGGAGGGGGTGAAGAGGATTTTTAAAAACATCTGGAAAGCTGAAGCATTTTTTTTAAAGTCTCTGATGAAAGTGAATAATTTGCAGAAATAGAAAAAACTCATCCTAAAAGTCATACTGAATCTCAAAGGACCCTGAATAGCTAATACAATCTTGAAAAAGAAGAACAAAACTGGAGGACTCACACTTCTTGAATTCAAAACTTACTACAAACCCACAGTAATCAAAACAGTGTGGTACTGGCATAAAGACAGACCAGTGGGATAGAATAGAAAGCCCAGAAATAAAGTGTTGCATACACAGTCAAATGACTTTTGACAAGGGTGCCAGGACCATTTAATGGGAAAAGGACGTTCTTTTCAACAAATGGTGCTGGGAAAACTGGATATCTACATGCAAAAGAAGGAAGTTGGACACTTACTTAACACCAAATACAAAAATTATCTCGATATGGACCAAGGACCTAAACGTAAGACCTAAAACAATAAAACTCTTCGAAGAAAACACAGGGCAAAAACTTCACAACACTGGGTTTGGCAATGACTTCTTGAGTATGACACCAAAGGCACAGGTAACAAAAGGAGAAACAGACAAATTGGACTTTCTGAATACTTAAAAATTGTGTGCATCAAAAGACACTAACAACAGAGTAAAACGGCAACTTCAGACCGGTAGAAAATATTTGCAAATTATATATCCGATAAAGGGTTCATATCCAGAATATATACAGATAACTCTTAACAGCAGAAAAATAAACAATCTGATTCAAAAGTGGGCAGAGGACTTGAATAGACATTTCTCCAAAGATATACAAATGGCCAACAAACACACAAAAGCATGCTCAACTTTACTAACCACTAGGGAAAGGCAAAATGAAACTACACTACCATCTGGTACCCTTAGGATGGCTGCTGTTAAAAAAAACAGAAAGCAACAAAGTGTTGATGAGGATGTGGAGAAACTGGAACCCTTCTACACTGCTGGTGGCAATGCAGCCACTGGCAGAAACAGATGGCAGCTCCTCGAAAAATTAAATATAGAGTTACTACATGATCTAGCAATTAAACTTCTGAGCACATTCCCAAAAGAACCGAAGGGAGGGTCTTGGAGAAATATATTTTTAGAAGATTTTATGTATGTATGTATGTATGTATTTATCTAAGAGAGAGAGAGAGCATGTGAGCAGCGGGCAGAGAGGGGCAGAGGGGCTGGGGCAGAGAGCATCTCAAGTAGACTCTGTCCTCAGTGCAGAGCCTGACGCCGGGCTTGATTCCACAACCTTGAAATCACAACCTCATGACCCAGGCGGAAACCAAGAGTCGGTCACTTATCTGACTGAGTCACCCAGGCTCCCAAGTCTTGAAGAAATATTTGTACACCTGTGTTCATGGCAGCATTATTCTCAACAGCTAAAATGTGGAAGCAACCCAAGTATCCGTCTACAGATGAATCAATAGGCAATATGTGGTCTATACACACAACAGAATATTATTCCACCTTAAAAAGTTCAGAGATTCTGACATATGTTACGACATGGATGAACATTAAGGACATTATGCTAAGTGAAATAAGCCAGTCATAAAAAGACAAATACTGTACGAGTCCATGTATGTGAGGTACTCAGAGCAGCCCAAATCATAGAGACAGAAATATGATAGTTGCCAGGGGCTGGGGTAAGGGAGAATGAGGAGTCACTGTTTGATGGGTATAGACTTTCGGTTCTACAGAGTGCAAAGAGGTATGAAGACGGACGGTGGGGATCATTGCACAACAGTGGAAATGCATTTAATACCATGGAACTATACACTTGAAAAAGATTAAGATGGCAAATTTTAAGTGATATGTATTTTGCCGCAGTACATAAAATATGGCATCAGATTAAAAAAAAAAAAGATAACACAACTAGTTAACCACGTGGAATTCGGTTGCACGGCCCCTGAATATTATGTATATGTAAAGCGTGTGTAGGGGTGAAGGGCAGTGGGTGCCTCTTTTTCCAACAAGTAGGTGAGACTTCCATGTTCATTTCTTCACGTTAAACATTTATTGAGCACGTACTCTGTTCGCAGAACTGTCAAGTTCTAGGGACACAGAGGTGAATGAGATGGAAGGTGACCATAGCCCAGTAAGGAAAAGAGGCAAAGAAACAGGGAACGCAATACAGAGTGATAAGTATACTGCTAGAAACATGCAACGGACTTTCAGAAAATCTCCTAACCAAGACCTAGAGGTAGAAGCAGAGGTCAGTGCAAAGTCCTGGGGATGGGGCCAAGCCCCTTGGGGTGTAGCAAGTAGTTTTCGGTGGCTGTGGTTCATAGTGTGAACTTGGTGGGTGTGAGGTAGGGGCCAGCCTTCTGCTGTCATTACAGCTTTTCTTGTTCTTTATTTTTTTCTCTCCCTGATAAAATATAGTTGTGAAAACGGTGATGTCATTGAGGCGGGTGGAACTTGAGGGTTTATAAAAGTACTTGAAACTGTAATCCACCCCCATAAACAGTAATATGTGTAAAAGAATGAACAGTTATCTGTGAAAAAAAAATATTTAAGATTATTACGACCTTTTATTTTTTAAGAATAGTGGGTAAATAGAGCATTTAAATACCTAAGAATACTCTTTTATTTTCAAAAATAGTTAGCTGTGACCATTTCCGTTTAGAAAAAAGAAGTCTTCAGTTGGTTTCTAATCTATGAATGCAATCCCATGTGACCTGGTCAATGCTAATGAAACAGCCATATTTGAACAGTGAGTTTTGAGGCTAGACAATAGTTCCCAAGGATAGAAAATGACGAATATTATGGATTTGTGTCCTGGGGTTTAAGTTTGCCCTGTGCTGTCCTGAGCCTCCTTACAGATACAAAGAGTACAGAGAGTTTAAGACAGGGGTATTAGGGCTCACTGCGGAAAGTGATCCCGTTCTCAGGAAGAAAAAACCTCTGTCAGATATGTTGAAACCTCCTATTGACGCTCGGCTAATCTTCAGCCCAAAATGCAACATAAGGTAGAGCTAATCCCAGAAAGTAGGTTTAAACAAACAAGCCACCAGTCTGCTGTGTCCTTGAGAAGTCTGATTTTCCTACTTTCCTCGCACACATACTGTTTGGGAAACAGGAAGCCCATGACTCTGAGGCCAGTGACGAAGCCCTTGTTGGGAGGTTGTAAGGTTCACGGCCGCTATGTGAACACTGGCATTGAAAATACCTAGTACTGGGGCTCCTGGGTGGTTCAGTTGGTTCAGCGTCTTCTTCAGCTCAGGTCACGATCCCAGAGTCCTGGGATCCAGTCCTGCATTGGCTCCCTGCTCGGTGGGGAGTCTGCTTCTCCCTCTGCCTTTCCCCTTGGCTTGTGCTCTCTCTCTCTCTTTCTCTCTCTCAAATACATAAATAAAATCTTTCTTTGAGAGAGAAAGTGAGTGCAAGCAGAGGAGGGGCAGAAAGAGAAGCAGACTCCCTGCTGAGCAAGGAGCCTCACGGCTCCATCCCAGGACCCCGGGTCCACAGTAGGGCAATGAGCAAGTTCAAACAGCCCCAGACTTCCCCTGGTCACTGCACAGGCAGAGCAGAGAGGCCCCACCAACTGCAGGTATAGGAGTTTGCAGGGGAGGGCCGGGACGGAGACTAGGAAGCTGGTCTGGACCAAGAGCCTTGAGAATCAGGAAGCCTGGTCAAAATAAGGATCTAGACACTGTGTAGAGGACAGGCTGGGCCTCACCCCCAAGTGAGGAGCATGAGAATCTCCTGGGGTGTGGGAGGTCATCTACCTCTTCCGGAACAGGTGCTACCATCCCCTGTGCATGTCCACATCTGGAAGACATTGTCTGATCACGCCAAAAACCGGGATGTGTCCTACTGTGTCCACCTGCTGCCCTGGAGTGCTAGAAACCACATCCATGGTCACTGTCCCAATCTGACAAGGTAGCATCAACGTTGACATGATAAATTACACAGCACCGCTTGGCCACGCAGCCACAAATCAGGTATGCATAGGGAAGGGTGGAAAAGAAACAACACACCCGCATGCTTCACATCAGGCCAACTCAGTTAGGGACCATCCCGCTTCTAAAGACCACCGACTATCCCTCTCAAACAGATCCACGGAAAGGTTTCTTCAAATAAGTATTTCTGGGGCGCCTGGGTGGCTCAGTCGGTCAAGCGTCTGCCTTCAGCTCAGGTCATGATCCCAGAGTCCCGGAGTGGAGCCCCATGTTGGGCTCCCTGCTTGGCAGGGAGTCTGCTTCTCCCTCTGCCCCTACCTCGCTCATTCTCTCTCTCTCTCTCTCTGAAAAATAAGTAAATAAAAATCTTTTTAAAAAATTTAAAAATATATATATATGTAAATAAATATTTCCATGGGGGCATTTGAATACGATTAGGTACAAAGAATGTGCTGACTCATACCTTTTCTGGAATATCTACTTAATTTGGCCATGGGCTTTTCTACTTCCATGGAACAGTCCTCTCTTGGGCCTGTGCCAGTCCTTTCCTGGTTGTATCCCTACGTCTCTGCCTTTCTTTGTCCGTCCCCTCTCTCCCCCTTCTCTCCTCCTGCATTCACAAAGGTATTCTTTAGGGGGGCTTTCTTGGGGACCTCATATCTTTTCATTCTTTCTCCTTGAGGTCTGTCACCCACTGCCTTTGATTGTCACCTCTGTGCGGATGGTAGTAATAGCTGACAAGACAGATGTCCACGATGCGCTGTGCCCGGCGCTGTACTCAACTCTGAGAGAGCAGACACTGTGAATGTCCCATTTTTATGGAAAAGAGGAAGAACAACTGAGGCTTGGTTGGTGGGGGGTGGGAGGAGGGAGGCTGAGGTAACCTGCCACCTGCAGTCACATAGCTACTAAGGGGCACAACCGGATTCAAACCTGGCCAGTCCACCTCAGAGCCGCCACGGGTGACTGAAGCCTTTCTGTACTTCATGCGGTTCTCTGGATTCTCTGGCCTGGATGCCCTTGGCCAGGGGTTAGGGCCGTCTCCTCCAGACCAGCCCCTCAAACCCAGAATGCCGAGCACTGGTCTACTACCGTACCACCCTGAACAGGCCCGTTCTCATCAGAATGTTGACCGCTAGACACCGGAGAGCATTCACTGACATGTTCGCACTGGTTGTCGAAACACGAAAGTACTTTCAAATCCTGCTGCCTGGCGCCCGCTCCCCTCCCCGGGACCCTCCCCCTCCCACGACCTCCCCATATTCACCAATCCTGGCATGGTGCTGGGGGCAAGGGCTGGGGTGGGGGCTTCAGGATGCGGCTGGCCTTGGACCTCAGCATTGCTACCCCTGCGGTTAACTATTGTTAATATTACCTCCTCCTCCCTCTCTCCCCACACACCAGTTCCTCCTCCTGACTTCCTTATTTCTGGGGCCCTTACCTCATTCTCCAGTTCACATTACAGGGAGCCTCCTTTCCTCTCTAGTGCTCACCTTCAACTGGTTGCCTTGCCCTGTGGCTTTGACCTCCTCTGCCCTCTGCCAGTCCTCCCTGATCTCCTCCTTTCCTCTCTCTATGGCCTCCACGCTGGAACAGACCCCTACTCCTGGCCCAGCTTCCTTGACCTCTGCAGGACTCTCCTTACCCCCACCCCTTCTTCCTTCATTAACTTGAGGCCAAAGCCTGCCCTCCCTACCTTGCTTCCTCATGGGAATGTACCTTCTAACCAAGGTGGTGACCTTACCCCTGCAAATGCCACCTCAATTAGAAATCCTCATCTAGAGGGGAGCCTGGGTGGCTCAGTCAGTTAAGTGTCTGACTTTAGCTCAGGTCATGATCTCAGGGTCCTGGGATTGGGCATCAGTTTGGGCTCCCCACTGGGAGCCTCTCCCACTACCTCCCTCTCCCACTACCCCTCCCCCTCCCCCTGCTCATGCTCTCTCTCTCTCTCTCTCAAATGAATAAAATCTTTAAAAAAAAAGAAATCCTTATACAGAAAAGGCATTTCATAAATATTTAATAAATTCAGTCAACTGATACCCACTTGTGTTTCCAAAGTTTTCTAACATATCCAATCACAACCTTCTTGCCCTTGAAACATGAAGGTTATTCCCCTCTGTGCTACCATAGCCTTGCCTCCTCTACCCCCTGAATGGGTGGAGCACCACAGATGCTGCTGCTACTGGAGCAGTAGGTTCCTTTCTGCCCCTTTGTCCCCAAGCCTGGATAACTGTTCCATCTGCCTGTTCCTGAGCATTCATACGCACCATGGCAGCACTGGGGGCTCAGGGGATGGTGACACCCACTGCCTATCCTCCCTGAGCTCCTGATTGGAGCTGGAGGAGAAAGACACTCACATGGAGAGCCAAACGACGACCCACCATCTACCTCTGGCAGCACTGAAGAAGCCGTGCAGACAGCAGTGCTGGCACAGTCTTGCCGAGTGCCAGCCTCGTTAAGACATTCATGGAGCCTTTGGTCCATGCAGAGTCCTGCTCCACCATTTAACAGCCCTAGCAGTGTGGGAATGTTGCTTAACCTCTCCGCCACACAGTTTCCTCATCTGTAGAATGACAGCAAGCAAGCTACTTCATAGGGTAGTTGCGAGGCCTAAATGAGTAGTGTGTATAAAGCCTTTAGAACGGTGTTAGTTGGGGCACCTGGGTGGCTCAGTCGGTTGGTGAAGCATCTGACTCTTGATTTCGGCTCAGGTCATGATCTCAGGGTCATGATCTCAGGGTCTTGAGACTCCCAGCTCAGCGTGGAGTCTGCTCGAGATTCTTTCCCTCTTCCCCTCCCCACAGGAGCAATCTCTCTCTTTCTCTCTCTCAAATAAATGTTAAAAAATAAATCTTTTTTTTTTAAGATTTATTTTTAAATTTATTTGACAGAGAGTGAGAGAGAGAGAAAGCACAAGCAGGCAGGGCAGGAGGCACAAGGAGAGGGAGAAGCAGACTCCGCACCGAGCAGGGAGCCAGGTGCGGGGCTCGATCCCGAGCCAAAAGCAGATGCCCAACCGACTGAGCCACCCAGGCGCCCCAATAAATCTTTCTTTTTAAATATTTTATTTATTTGTCAGAGAGACAGAGCACAAGCAGGGGGAGCGGCTGGCAGAGCGGGTAGAGGGAGAAGCAGGCTCCCCACTGAGCGAGGAGCCCAATGTGGGGCTCGATCCTAGGACCCTGGGATCATGACCTGAGCTGAAGGCAGACACCTAACTGACTGAGCCACCCAGGTGTCCCTAAAAAATAAATCTAAAAAAAAAAAAAAAGAACAGTGTTAGTCACAGACTGTGAACAGTAAATCAACTATTATAGTTTCTATTATTTGACATAAAGTGTTACAGGAAATTAGAGATTAAAGATACCTTTGCAAAATCTCTCTCAGGATCTCAGATACCTTCTGAAAGTATAAGGCCAGAGGGGAAAAAGAGTATAAACGGAAAGTTCTCTCCCCCCGACCTTCACCTCTAACTCCGAACTCAGACCTCCTTTCCGCCCCAGCCCCTACCCACTCCTGCAAGCAGGTGTCAGTGGCTGGGAACCCTCTCAGGACGGAGGCTGCCGCTCTCACACTGTCGAGGGCCCTTCGGCTTTACAGACTCACTTACTCGGTCAACAGCTTTTAGCTGAGCACGCATCCTCCCACCAGCTCATTGGGGGACAGTAACCCTGAAGTCCCCACAGTACCTGCCCCAAGGTGCTCAAGTGCTTGCAGTCCCCCAGTTCAAAACCAGAAACTGACAAATGCTGTGAAGGAACAGAACCTGGACACGTGAGCAAGCGATAGGGCCTATTGGGCACAATCAGGAAAGGCTTCCCTGAAGAGGTGACCATTGGGCTGAGATCTGAAAGCGGGGTGTCACACTGTGAGGCAGGGGGAAGGCGGGTCTCTCTGCCCTAATTTTTCCCACCATGACAATGCCTGCAATGGGACCTACAGGTGGGCAGAGGCCCAGGGGAACCTCAAAAACTTCAGAATACAGGGGCCTCACAAGGCAGGATCTAAACCGGGTCCGTGAGGCCATGGCACCAGGCTTCTCCACCCAGCAGCCCACGATGGGGACGGGGTTGTGCCAGGCAGCTGTGAAGCCAAATGCAAGCAAGCAGGGGCCCAGGTAAGAGAGTTGCAGGTGTGCTGACTTCCTGCTCCTGCTTTAAGGCGATGAGGGCGGTTCCTCCGAATGAGGGGTTACAGACTCTTGAGGGGCACCCGGGGAGAGACAGGACTGGGGGAAGAGGACCGGACAGAAGAAGCCGGACAGGCGGACTCCGGATGCCGCCAGCAGCTCTGCGCCGGGGAAAAGACCCGGAGGGCTCCAGAAACAGGCGAAGCTTCTGCGGGAAAGCCCTCTGACCTCTGCAGGGGAAAGGCGGGCGCTAACGGGGCTGGAACGTGTCCGCTGACCGGGAGAAGACGGTCCCGGGGAGGGGGGTACCTGCCGCTGTCAGCCGGCGAGGCTCACCCAGGTCCCCCCAGATCCGCGCCTGGAGCAGCCTCGGGGGCACCCGCGGCTCTCCCCTGACGGGCCGCTCCTCGCCTGGGTCTCGGGATCCTCGGCCAGGAGCTGGGGGCCCCGCCCCGCTGGGGCTCAGGGGCAGGGGGACCGGACCCCGGGGACTCGCGGGCGCGCGGCGGGCTGGGGGCCGGGCAGAAAGGGCACACGGCGCGGGACAGGTCCCCGAGGGGCGCCGACTTACCCAGAAGTTCGCCTTGAACAGTGCGCCCGTCATGGCCGGCGCGCGTCTCTGGGGGCCGAGCGGAGCGGGCAGCTGGCAGGCGCCGGGTGACCCGACTGTGGCAGCCCGCGGTCCCACAGCCCGACTGGGGAGTCGCGCAGCCGCCGGGAGGCCGCCCCGGGTCCTAAACCACGCCCGACAGCGCCAGCCCTGGGCGCACAGCTCCTCCCCGCCCGCCACCCCGAGTCCAGCGCCCGCGCCACGCCCACCTAAAGCTCCGCGACCTCTGTGACCCTGGAATTGCCCCTCGCTCAGGAAGCCTTCAAGGATTGCAAGCAACATGTCTACCGTCTTTCCGAATTCGGTTCCCTTCCCGCCTACGTGCTCCCCTCTTCCCCCACCGAATTCCTCGCAGAGAAATCAGGTCTCAGCGGGGTGGTGGACGGAGCCCCGCCTGATCAGAGAGTGGTCGCGTGGACCAAGTGTCAGCTCCGCAAAGTTTGAAGACTGACAATGCCAGGGGACGCTTCAGCAAGTCCTGTGTACTACCCCAGACGCGTTTGCCACAGATCAGCCCCTGGGCGGGTTTTCATCTGAAAGTCAAGGAAAGGTCATTGATACTATTAGCCCTTGACTCTAGGTCCTTAGTGGGGTCCTTCCGAGGCCTCCAAGAGCTCAGCTCCTCCCCGACTTCCTCCCCTTTTTTCAATATCCAAGACCCTTTCCACCAATCCCCCTCCAGTAGGAAGGAGCCCAGAGCCTCCTTTCTCTCCTTGCGCTCTTATTCTCTCAAGACCTACATAACCCAGGACAAGACAGACCCATCCCTGCTTTGTGGTACTGTGGTGCTCTGGGACAAAGTACTGCCCGACCTACATGCCCTGAGCTAAAACTGTGGCCCGGAGAGGCTGAACGAGTTGCCCAAGATTCCAGGGTATTAAATGGGTAAAGAGCTGGGTTGGAGTTCTACCCTTCTAAACAGGGCCAGGGCCAAAGACAGCTGTCACCGCTGGGGCAAATTCACCCTGGGCAAAGAGTAGGTGCTCCAGGAAGGGAAGATGAAGGTCACCGAGACTGAGTTCTCATGGCCACCTGCAGCCACAGGCTGGAGAGGCAAGCATTTGCCTCTTGAGTAGGTTTTACCTCTGACCAGACACAGTGAAAGAGCATTTGCTGGGGTGATTTGAAGGATAGCTAAAAGGTCCTGCCTGAAAATACCAAGCCCAGTCCCCCTGTGATGAAATCTCACCAGCAGAGTTATCCACAGCTTTGACTCCAGCCCTGGATCACTCTGAGGGCGTATGCCTTCAGCGTTCCGGCAGTTCATCCCTTTGGAAAGCAGTGAGATTAGGAGGAAGAGAAGCCTGGCAGCACCATCTGGAGGCTGGAGAGACCATGGTGGGCACCAGGATGGAGGATAAACTGCAGCAGAGGTAAGAAATAGCATGAATTGAGGTCACCTGGGTGGCTCAGTTGGTTAAGTGTCTGCCTTCGGCTCAGATCATGATCTCAGGGTCCTAGAATCCTAGAGACCCACATCAGGCTCCCTGCTCAGCGGGTAGCCTGCTTCCCCTTCTGCCTTCCCCCTTGGCTTGTGCTCTCTCTCAAATAAATAAATAAATAAATAAATAAATAAATAAATAAATAAATAAATAAACAAACAAATAAATAAATAAATAAATATCTTTTTTAAAAAAAATAACATGAGTTGGGAAGATGAAAGAAACTGAAGTTAAGGAAAAGAGCACCAAGATTTTTCCTGGAAGCTTTTAATTTGGGGGCAGATATTTTAGACAGAATTCTAATTGTCTAAGTTTTAACTTTTAATATATGTATTTTTAAGTCTTAGGAAACCTTTCAAACGCTCACGTGCATAATGCTTGATTTTCACAGCTCTGGGTCCAAAGATCCCTAACTTTTAACTCTCTTCCACCACCTGGTGGCAGGATTGAAAATTACAAATGCTTGTCCACACTGACAGAAAACACTATGCATTCATTCCTCAACCTTATTGAAGTCATCGTCTGGTCAAGGCGTTGTGAGTAAAAAGACAAGTAAAATGTGTAGTATATCTAAGGGTCTACAACCAATTGGAGGGATTTTACTAACAAAGTTAAATAATACTACTATAGCAATTTTGAAATGATGACATTAAATGATCAATACTTTTAAGATAACAGCTGTTAATATTTTGAAATAATCTCTTCCAATTATACACATCTGTTGTACATAAAATTTTGAATCTTGCTTTTTTAACTTAACCACATTTCATAAGTATCTTCTAAAGTCATTAAGTGCACTTTTCCTAACAGAAAGTTTGACAGCACACAGTGCTGGCTGAATGGACGCTCTTGCATGTAGAAGTTGAAAATCTCTGGGAAGAGAAATTTGGCCATGTCACCAAAATTTAAAATGCAGTTATATTTTGACCCAACAATTCCATGTCGAAGACATAATTCCAAATATATTCTCACATGCACAAAGTGAAATATGTATAGTTACTCAGAGCAGCATGGTTATTCTAACAAAAGATATGAATCAGCTGAACAGTTATTGATGGAGAATCAGCTCAATAAATTGTGATATATCTTCATAATGAAATAACATTCAAGTATTAAAAAATGAGGAAGTTCTTTGTGTATTGATATAGGACAATCACCAGATACATTAAATGAAAAAAAAAAAAAGATGCAGAACAAGCTTCCATTTGAGTAAGGCCAGAAAAGGGCGTGCGCATGTGCACGCACACAGACACACACACACATTTTATTTTTATTTTTATTTTTTTAAGGACTTTTTATTTATTTATTTGAGAGAGAGACAGGGAGAGCACAAGCAGGGGGAGAGGCAGAGGGAGAGGGAGAAGTAGACTGCCCGCTGAGCTGGGAGGCTGAGGTGGCGCTTGATTCCAGGACCCAGAGATCAGGACCTGAGCAGAAGGCAGATGCCTAATCATCTGAGCCACCAAGCCCCCCCCCCCCGCCACCATCACAGTTTTAAAATGGTTCTCTCTGAGGAGGAGATGGGGCTGAGGGAACATAGGAGGGAGGGAGAACTACTTTTCCTTTCATGCCCTTTCAGACCTCTGAATTGTACTCTGTGAATTTATTACACTCCCCCAAAAAAAATTTAAAAAGAAAACTCTTCAATATTATTTTTAACTTTTGCATAATTTCCCATCAAGTGAATATGCCAGTGCTTCCTTAGCATTTCCCTAATGTATTTAGAAACATTGCTGAATCTTTTTACATGAATAGCTGTTACATGAACCTTTGTTAAAATTCCTCACAGTCAAATTAACAGTTCAAAGAATAGAAACATTTTTAAGGTTCTTGGAATAGAGTGCCAAATGCTTTTCCAGAAAGGTTGTCTCGTCTGTAGTCTCAGCAGTGGTGGAAGGGGAGGGTTTCCCCAGAGGCTCCAGTGGAAAGATTCCCCAGGAATCTCTTGGGTGGGATAAATGAATGGTGAGTGGCCAAAAGAACAAATACCCACTGTAATCACCAATTTTCCTTTCACAGTTTCATGCAGTCTGATGTCTACATCCCTCTTCCTCCTTTTGCTCCCACCAACACTTTCTAATCATTCTTCCTTAAAACACTGCTTTCTGCATGTCTCTCCTCTCCTCACAAAGCTACCAAGTTTCCCTGTTGCCCATCGGAATGAAGTCCCAAACACCTCTGCCTGACTTTCAAGACCTTCCTGGGTCTGGCTCTACCCTGACCTTTCTATCTCATTGCCCAGCTTCCTGCCCCCCACCCCCCCGAGCCAGTCAGGCTCTTCCCTGTTCTGCCACGCCAGCTTTGCCCATGCATGGTGGGCTACCTGGGTCACTCTTCCTCCTGCTAAAGTTCCACCTCGTCACCACTTCCCCAACTTCTCCAGCCCTGGGTGACTTCTCACTTCTCGAATCTCTAGAACTTGGCATCCATATTACACAAACCAGCCCTTAATAATGTATTACTTATATCCTAATGTCTCTAATTTCTGCCTCTCTTGGATCTCTTACCTCCCCAAGAAAACTTCAAAGCACCTCAAGGTAACACTGACATTCTCTCGTGTACTCTCATGGATTAGACAATGATGGGCCCAGACAGGGAATTCAAGAAACGCTCTCTGATCATCAACAGCCCTACCAATTTTTCTTTCAGTCCCCATAGTCTGATCCCTCCATCCCAGGAAGTAGGGGCAAACCTGGCAGGAGTACTGGCCAAGCAGCTAAAGCCAGATGGGATCCCTGAACCAAGACCTGGCCAAGCAGAGCCCAGGGTCAGAAAGCACCAGAGGGCAGGAGTCAGCTGTGTCCTTAGGTCTGCCAAGTCAGTGTCAAAATAAGAGGCTGGATTTTGTCACTAAGATTGGAAGCCGAGTAGATGGAGGAACGGAGCAGAGGGTCAGGACAGGACAGGAATAGATTACTAGGGACAAACATCCAGGAGGAGGCTGAAGGGCCCAAGGCCTCATTGCATGGTGGGTGAGGAGCTTTGGCTTGCATCAAAGAAAGGATTAAGGGTAGATACCATCAATATTTGAATTTTCATAAGTTAATGAGTAAGGTAAGGGACTCAAAGGATCTATTCCTGGTCAAAGAAGTGTAAAGATGGGAAAAGTTGGATATCTGCTGTCACAGAAGATAACCGACTGCACACAGGGGCTTCTTTTTCTGTCAAAAGCCACCACTAAGGCAAGCCCCAGAACAGATTTATAGTACATTTGTCCAGAAAAGATTCATATCCAATATTTATACAAGGAACTTATAAAACTCAAAAGAAACAAAGAAACAAAACCAGACAACTTGATTTTAAAAAGCCAAACAGTCATAAGAACTGTTTCTAGAGGAATGCCTGGGTGTCTCAGTGGGTTAAGTGTCTGACTCTTGATTTCGGCTCAGGTCATGATCTCAGGGTTGTGAGATGGAACCCCACATCGAGCTCCACACTGGGCATTGAGCCTGCTTAAGATTCTCTCTCTCCCTCTCTCTCTCTCTCTCTAAAAAAAAATAATAATTAATTAACAAGGACTGTTTCTAGGGCTGGGGCAGGAAATACAAGCCTAGAGCATCTTGTAGTGTCAGAAAGTGAACACACGCAGAACAATTAGGGGCATATCAAAGGAACACAGGAGCCAATTGAAACCTCCCAGTGGGGGCGCCTGGGTGACTCAGTCGGTTAAGCGGCTACCTTCGGCTCAGGTCATGATCCCGGGGTCCTGGAATCGAATCCCACTTCGGGCTCCCTGCTCTGCGGGGAGCCTGCTTCTCGCTCTGCCTCTGCCTCTCTCTCTCATGAATAAATAAATAAGATCTTTAAAAAAAAACCAAACCAAACCAAAAACTCTCCCTAAAGGCTCGGAGTGTCTCACTGTGCCTAAACTATTTATACAACGGGTTTATGCTGAATGCCTACTTCCTCCTGAGAGTCTGGGATCCGGGTCTGTGGTTAGACAGAGCACGCCTACGTGACCAACCGCAGTAAAAACCTTGGGTACCGAGTTTCTAATGAGCTTCCCTGGTAGACTGGTCACGTATATTATCACAATTCATTGCTGGAGGAATTAAGTGCCTCCTGTGTGACTCCACTGCATGGGGACTCTTGCAAGTTTGGGCCTGGTTTCCTCCAGACATCACTCCATGATCACTTTCCTGTTGCTGATTTTGCTTTGTGGCCTCTCACTGTAATAAATCATAGCCATTCAGTGAAAAGCTGTTGGGGAACAAGATATTCACAGTTTAAAAAAAAATAACTATTATACAGAGTGTACCTATCGTCATGAGCACTGGGTGCTGTATGTTAAATGTTGTATCACTGAATTATACACCTGAAACTAGTATTACTCTGTATGTTAACCGGAATTTAAATAAAAACTTTAAAAAATACTATTATAAAAGATGCTGGGGAGATAAAAAGGGAGATTTTAATTTGGACTGCATATTATTGAATCAATTTTCTTAGGTAAATTGTTACTGTGGCTATATAGATGGTCCTTTTTTTTTTTTTAAGTAAAGGAGAAAATCAAATGTAATAGGCCTATGTATAGGGAATCCACACTGAAATGGAATTCTGAAGACAATGAGGCAACAGGAAGCTCCATACAAGCTAAGAAGGGCAGGAGCCTGTGGACACAAAGGGGAGAAAACTCACCAGCAAGAAGGTGAAAGGAGATGTTCGCAAAAACAAGATTGTTCTATTATCCAAATGAGTTGAAGGTCTTTATTCTTAGGGCACAGATGCTAAATTTTTTTTGAGAGAGAGAAGAGACTGGGGTGGGCGGTGGAGAGGGGGGAGTGCACAAGGAGAGAAAGAAAATACCAAGCAGACTCCATGCTGAATGCGGACCCTGATGCAGGGCTCAACCCCATGACCCTGAGATCATGACCTGAGCCGAAATCAAGAGTTGGATGCTTAACCAAACTGAGCCACCCGGGTGCCCCCAGATGCTATTTTTTAGATGAGGTATCAGAAGTGTCAGGATGGGGGCGCCTGGGTGGCTCAGTCGTTAAGCGTCTGCCTTCGGCTCAGGGTGTGATCCCAGTGTCCTGGGATCAAGCCCCACATCAGGCTCCTCCGCTGGGAGCCTGCATCTTCCTCTCCCACTCCCCCTTCCTGTGTTCCCGCTCTCGCTGGCTGTCTCTGTCAAATAAATAAATAAAAATCTTAAAAAAAAAAAAAGTGTCAGGATGCTTGCAACTTACTCTCAAATGGTTCCCCATAAAAATAAAGCAAATGCATCAAAGTATTAACAAGTGGCATATATTGATGAATAGTAAATGAGTGTTGCTTGTACTCTTCTTCCAACTTTTCCTTAGGCCTGAGTATTTTCATAATTAACAAGTCTACCTCTTGCCAAAGGCCAATTCTTCCATGAGCTCTTTTCCAGTTCTGTAAATAGGGATACATTTTTAAACCAAATGGCACTTTGTACTGGTCATTTACTGCATCCTCTGTCTACTTCTATAATTACACAGCATTTACAGTCATTACGATATATTGTCTTTTAGTCCTCCTCTCTCCCCTAGGGAAGTTAAGAGGGTTCTGTTACTCATTCTGTGTCCTCTTTAATGCTCATCTTATAGTTGAGCAACAAATAGCTAAACTAAGCACTTAAGTAAGATATGCTCATCTTAATATTCTTACATAGATTACAGAGCTGAGACATTAGAGGCCTTCTCCAGAGCTAGACTTTATAATCATCAAATAGATTTTAAAAGACGTATCTGAAAGTTACAAAATCTCAAATGTCAAAGGTCAAGTGCATTTCTCAGATGATAAGCTGTGCAAAAACACATTTTATGACAGCCTTTTGGCTGCCCCCCAGCAGGGCCATTGGGCAGAGTATTCAGGCCCATCTGGTGAGAACAGCTGGGTGCCTGCGAGGTCTCCCAACTTGCTGGTCTCTGAGTGACTAATAAAAAATAAGATTTGAATCTCAACTTCTTTCTCCTGATTCACTGTTGTAGTAAGACTATTTTGGGTTCTAGCTTAGCAAAACTACTGGGGGGGGCGGGGGAAGAGACTACTGATTTAGGGAAACTCTTGCCATCTTCTAGCACATTTTCTTTCCCCTAACCATTGCCTCTTAATCTGTAATCTCTAAACCAAACAGTGTCTTCAAACTCATGACACCAAGATCAAGAGTTTCGTGCTCCACTGACTCACCCAGCCAGGCACCTCTTTTACAATTCCTAATCTTTTTTTTAAGATTTTATTTGAGAGAGAGAGCCCAAGAGAGAACAATCAGGTTGAAGAACAGAGGAAGAAGCAGACTCCCCACTGAGCAGGGCCCGATGTGGGACTTGACCCCTGGACTCCGGGATCATGACCCAAGCTGAAGGCAGACACTTAACCAACTGAGCCACCCAGGTGCCCTACAATTCTTAATCTTGATGAATAAATGACTTAAAGGATTTAACAAATTACTACAGAAAACTAAAATCCATAGGACCATTCACAAAAGTTCTTCTAGGGTGTATTTGCTCTTAGACATTGCCCTGCTTTTATCAGACCAGTTAAACCAAACCTACTTTAAAATATTCTATACAAAGACCCTACCACGCTAAGTTAAAACGAGCATTTCCGCTTTCATCAGATCATAAAGAAGTCATATGAGCAGAATTCATCCCAAATCATTTTCTCGTATTGTGGTGACAGTTAAGAGAATTGTGGAGTATGCAGTATAGGTGTGCACATGCAAAGTTCTTATCCGTTGGGTGAAATCAACAGATTACACATGTAACGTGAAAGGAAGTGGCACAACTGCTATATGGAGCTGACAAAATAACTGAATAGAAATAAGCTGCCTTTGGGAAGTAGGAAGGTTTGGGGTAGGCAAGCGAGGGATTTCCATTTTTCATCAAGTCCCATCTTGACTTTTTGTTTCTTTAAATTATATGCCGGCTTAACAATTTAAAAAGAGCCCAGAAAAACCCAGGCACATGAAACTTAAATACATCACAGGTGTTGTGGCAGGTTACATGGGGGCGTCATTTAATAAATGGAGCTAGAAAATTGGATATGAATATGGAAAGATTTCTGACCTCTACACAAAAACGTACTCCAGATGGATTGGGACAATCTTTTGTTAAGTAAACTCTACACCCAAAGTGGGGCTCAAACTCGCAACCCCAATATCAAGTCTCTACAGACTGAGCCAGCCAGGGGCCCCAGTGACAGTCAATCTCTGCGTCAACATGGCTAAACTATGGTAACCAGTTTTTGGCCAAACACCAGTCTAACTGCTGTGAAAGTACGTTTTAGACATGATTAACACTTAAAATACTATGACTAAAAGATCACTTTCCATAACATGGGTAGCTCTCATCCAGTTGAAGGCCTTTAGAGAACCTGAGGTCCACCAAGGAAGAAGGAATTCTGCCTCCAGACACACTCTTCCCTGAGTCTCCAGCCTGCCTACCTGCCCTTTGAAATTTGCCAGGCCCTACAATCTCTCTATATACATCCTATGTGTTGTATTTCGCTCAGAACTCTTAATACCTGGATTAAGCTCTTAGGTAACAAGAGCAAACCTTTAAAACTCTTAGTAAAAATATAGTTATCTT
This sequence comes from Ursus maritimus, assembly GCF_017311325.1. NCBI lineage: Eukaryota > Metazoa > Chordata > Mammalia > Carnivora > Ursidae > Ursus > Ursus maritimus. The sequence continues at coordinate 26,903,816 of NW_024424230.1, read as the reverse complement.
TGTATATTGTAGGGTGAAGATTTCCCAAATAAGACCAAAAATACTAATCATAAAAACTGACCAGCTTGATTACAATTATAAACCGCTACTTATAAAAGGTATAAAAGTTAAACAATACTTAACAATGAAAAGGTATTGACAAATGTTCATAATTCTACCCACTGATATGTCCTTTCTCAATCTGTCTCAATCTTTCAGACTTCACTTAGCATTTTTTTCATTTCTTTGCGAATTTTAATTGTCTTATCCATTTTTTGGCTACAGTATTTCTTTATATAGATCAGTTTCTCGGCAGAGAAGCCAGTGAGACTCTTCAGCATTACCAAATGTGACCTCTGGCACATATCCAGCTACCTAGCTTATGAACTCTTCTTTAACCAATCACAAAGCAGTCTAGAACCTTACAAAGAGCTCAGCCTTGAATTCTCTAAAAAGCATGCTTACTAATTCAAATTAATTAATTTCAGTTCTTTTAAAAGCAGCACTCAGACCACAGAAAACCGCCAACCAATATGGAACCTTTATTTTTAAGGTCATTTCTGTACATCTGGAGTATGAGAGTAATCCTCTTACAAACGGAACTGATTACTAGAATAAACGACGACGACAAAACCAAACTGGTATTTCATGTGAATCCACAGGAGTTTAAGCTTCAAATCCAGCCAAGAAGTTTGTTACAATCTCTTTCAGCTTCGCATCTGACTGTTCTGAGATCTTTCCATCAGTCCTATTTGGAAATGAAAAGCAGTTCATCAGTTCTGACCTAAACAGAAATCCAATGACTAGCTACAAAATTCAAAAGAATTTTAACAAGACTTTTTATTTTAAAATTTACAAAAAAGAGGCCATCAATTGTGTTCATACCTTATATTGCCCAACAGTGCCTGGTGTTGGCTGATAACATGAGCCAGGAAAGCATGCTCAAACTTTGTGATCTTGCTGGGCTCCAATTTATCAAGATACCCTCTCACACCAGCATAAATAACAGCCACTTGTTCTTCAATAGCCATGGGAGCTGAAAACAAAAAACGCCAAGTAAGTTGCTCAAATAAATGCCACATTAACAAAGAGAAACTTACCTTTTCTAATTATTAATAATAATTATTTCTAATTATCTCTACATATCACATACTCTCACTTTCTCTGTGACAAACTCCACATTAATACTCTTTCCCATTTCTCTCCCCAGGAAACAGTTTTTTCCTTGTATTTGCAAGCCATAAAGTATAATCTTTGGGCATATTCCACAAGCACTGTTTATCATCTGGAAGCATGTATATGGTTTGAGGTATAAACAATTTGCTGAAACTTTACAGCAAGATAAATAAAAATCTGCCCAATTCCATTCTCTCAAAACCAAGGGGGAAAGGGACGGAGGAAGAGATCTAATAGGTTTTAATTCTTAAAAGAAAACTTTAAGTGTATTTAGTCAAGTTTTCCTGGTTATTCAAATAATGACAGACTGTACTAAAAGTACAACAGGCATCAATCACATTCAAACCACTGTATCTTTAATGAAAGAACACCATGTATTACTCTATGGGCTACTCCCAGGCCCTTACACACAGTACATACACTGGTGAAATGAAAGAACTCACAATACTGTCCTTGCTTCAGCAACTCAGTTAATCGCACACCACGACTCAAGAGTTGTTGAGTGGCAGCATCAAGGTCAGAACCGAACTGGGCAAAAGCAGCAACCTCACGATACTGGGCCAATTCCAGCTTCATGGTACCTGCCACCTGAAGTACGGAAATGGTCAATTCATGAAACAAAAAAATACTTAACCCACTGACAAAAAGCACTATACAAATACGTTATGATTTTAACCTAATGACAGCCCTTCTCTTTGACAAAGTGATGCAAATTACCTGCTTCATGGCCCTGGTTTGGGCAGCAGATCCAACACGGGACACAGACAAACCAACATTAATGGCAGGGCGGATACCTTTGTAGAACAATTCTGTTTCCAAGAAGATCTACAACATACATAGAATGCTAATAAGCTTAAAAAGCAAAAAACAAAACCCAACCACAACTATTTTCAAGATTAAGTAAAAAAACTGAAGCCCAACATCTCCAAGGAAAAATGTTAAGTGTCTTCTCATCATAAAGAGCCCCTCCAATCTTTCCCAGCACATATCAACTTACATACTCTATTGCTAAGATTAAGAGATGTGAGGAGAAAAAACAGGTGATGAATTTCTATTAAAATATATGCAGATGAAGTGATTTGACCTCTGAGATTTGCTTCAAAATTATCTAGGGCGGGGAACAGCGGTGGCTGTAAATGACACAAAAATGAAGTTCACTACACCACAAACTGAAATGGGTGAGAGATACGTGGGGTCATTACACTGTTCTCCGTACTCTTCTACACATTTGACATTTTCCACAGTAAAAGGCATTTAACAAATCAGTTCATCAACCCTAGTTCCAACCAATGCCTTGGAACCATCCAAAGCTTTTACATTTATCTTAATCATAAAGTAATACCTGTCCGTCAGTGATGGAAATGACATTTGTTGGAATGTAAGCAGACACATCACCAGCTTGTGTTTCTATGACTGGTAAAGCAGTCAAGGAGCCACCACCAAAAGCATCGTTCATTTTGGCTGCTCTCTCTAGCAGACGAGAGTGTAGGTAGAACACATCACCAGGATAGGCCTCACGACCAGGGGGCCGGCGGAGCAGCAGAGACATCTGACGATAAGCAACAGCCTACAGTACAGGAAAGGGTTATAAAGTTCAGTTACTCAAAGCTCAATTTGTCACCTTCAATTGTGGTGCAAACATACAAACAGATTCTAAAAATATATATCCTTTGACCTGTTTGGATAAGTCATCGTAGATGATCAAAGCATGTTTGCCATTATCTCTAAAATACTCTCCCATGGAACAGCCGGAATAAGGAGCCAGGTACTGAAGGGGAGCAGCATCAGAAGCAGTAGCTGAAACCACAATGGTGTACTTCATGGCATCTGGGAAGAAAATAAATTGTTAAGTTTCACTAGGTTATCAACATTTTGATTTTAGAGACTATTGTAATAAAAATTAAGTGCTTTACTAAGTAATTTATCAAAGTCAGATTAACTAGAGCCAAACAGCACCTATTTTAAAGAAACTGACAAAAACCTTAACATTTATTGTTGTTTTATACTTATTTTACTTATTGAACTACAGTAGTAGAAATTTCAGTTCATTGGGGACTAACTAAAACCAGCCTTCATCAAGTAGAAGCTATTCTAAGGTTAGCAACAATAGGACTCCCAGAGAACAATCAGACTAAAGTTCGTTCTTTCTGACTAGAGTTCGTTCGTTCGTTCTCTCTCTCTCTTTCTTTAAGTAAACCCTACCCTCGAGGGTTTGAACTCATGACTCCCAACCCCAAGAGTTGCATGCTCTACCGACTGAGCCAGCCAGGCATCCCTGGACTAAAGTTCTTTAATACCTGCATCTGTAAGTCGCTTCACCAACTGGGCAACAGTGGATCTCTTCTGACCAATAGCAACATAGATACAGTACAGCTTCTTCTTTTCATCAGTTCCATCATTGAAACGTTTCTGGTTAATGATTGTGTCAATAGCAATTGATGTTTTGCTTTAAAAAGAGAAGTAAACATAAATCTTAGTAAATACTTCAAAGGATTTCTCAACTTAAATTTCAGTACTACTTCTAATCCTCATCACATTCCACTCTCCCCATATATCCAAAGCATTTACCATTCCAAGCCTAAAAAGTAATCTTTCCACAAGTAAATTTTAGTTAGAATGTTTAACAAGCTTTACCCAGTCTGTCGGTCACCAATAATCAGCTCACGCTGACCACGACCAATTGGCACCAAGCTATCCACAGCCTTAATGCCAGTCTGCATTGGTTCGCGCACAGAGATTCGAGGAATGATCCCAGGGGCTTTCAGGCCAACTCGCCTACGCATCTTGGAACCAATTGGACCCTGTTAAACAATAAAAAGGAGCCCCCAAATCAATCAGTTTTGATGTCTGTTAGAAGCTACAACCACATCTAATAACCGTTAAACGTACCTTTCCATCAATGGCATTACCAAGGGCATCCACAACACGGCCTAAAAGCTCCTCACCAACGGGAACATCCACAATGGCTCCTGTTCTCTTCACAATATCTCCTTCCTTAATTAGTTTATCATTTCCAAACACGACAACCCCAACATTGTCAGGTTCCAAGTTCAGAGACATACCCTACACAAAACACACAATTGAACCCCCATGAAGCCTGAGTAGTACTTCTTCCCATGTCAACACTACAGGATATGAAAACAGCTAGCAAAAAAAAAAAAAAAAAAAAAGTAGTATTGTACTTTAGGTCTGGTTTGCTCAAGTATTTTTACGACAAACAACCTTCTTTGGTCAAGACTTAAAACAGCAACATGTTCCCCTGAATAATCCTAGGACGGCATCATGATGTGCCTAACATGCTCCTTTACCGCATCCTCAAGGAACCAAAGAAGCAAAGAAACTGAACAGGTCAAGCTTTTTTCACGGCATTTCTTTTGTCTATGGCTTTTAAACCAGGTGATTGGTATGAAATAAAGTGATCAACTGGAAATTTTAAGACACAGTTGATTTACATCTTTTTATCTGTGAGTAGTGCCATAAAGTTTAAAAAATTATAATAAGAACTCATCAGGTTAGTAGAAATTGAAATTAAAAGCTACCCAAACAAGGACAAAATGCCATAATGTAACAGTGGTGGGTCATCTCTCATCATTACAACTTTAATTCAAAATGTAAGATTTTTAGGTCCCTAATCATTACTCAGGAAAAAGGCTATTCCAGGAACGGAGTCTGTTCAGTAATTAAAGCTCTGTAGAAGTACTTAGAACAAACAGATGAGTATCATGGAATTTCACTGCAAGTTAACGTTCAATACAAGTCACTAACCACATGTGGCTATTTAAAATTTGAATTAACACCATCTTACAGAAGTCAGAGAACTTACTCTTCTTTCCAATTAACACATCTCTACATATCACCCACTCTTTCTCTGTGAGAACTCCACACTGTACACATTCAAGAGCCTCACGTGTAAAATAGTTATCATACTTAAACAGCACAGACATAAAATATTTCCATCACTGCAGGAAGTTCTACTAGACAATACTAGACTCTTAGATCTTAGAAGCTAAAAAGAAACTCAGAGTTCATTTATTTCAGCCTCACCTTTCAAAGCTATGTAACATGTATACACAGAAGATACAAGAGGCTAAATTTTTTGCCAAGGTCTTACAGCTATGGAGAAAACGTTTGGCTCTGTAATTATTCTTCCATATCAAGGCTTTCACCATACCCATCACTAGCCAGAGGACTAAGACTGTCTTTTCCCAGGCGTGCTGAGTGGGTAATCCTCCCCCTCCCCCTCCCCTGCCTGGGGTCTACCCAGGTATCATGCTCTGCTTTTCTCAGAAAACCCATGACTCCTACCATTTGTTTTCATCCCACTGGCCAACTAGGCTCAACCTAATAGAAAGTAGACTTCTATCATCGGAGGGCTTCTGATAACTATACCACTAGCTTAACAATAATAGGTCTACTCTTACAAGAAATACAAAGTCAATGACTTTCAACTTTCCACCAGAAATGAATTTAGTTGAAAGTTTGTAATGCTTTTGTATAAGACGATCCTAATGGCTATAAAACAGACTTCTTAGAATTTGGCTGAAGGTTTCCTCAATTTTTTAATTTCAGCACTAGTGGCTACAATTTCTGTATACATCAGTCCCTAAAGTAAAAACCAAAACCCTTAAGTTTATTCTTTTCACAATCTATGATAATGACTAAATACTGAAGAAGTTGAGATTTAAAGTTAAAATACAAAAAACACTAGCACAATCTCTGAATTACTAAATAAATAACTCAGAGACCAAACCTAAAACAGCAAATCTCATTTTATAATTTACCTTTAAACCTGAAGAAAACTCTACCATTTCTTCTGCCTGAACATTTCTCAGCCCATGTACACGAGCAATACCATCACCAATGCTTAGGACACGCCCAGTCTCTTCAAGGTCAACAGAGGTATCAGCTCCAAGAATACGCTCTTCAAGGATAGAGGACACTTCGGCAGTGCCTATTGAAAGAAAAATTCCATTGCAAAAATAGCCTTGTCTCAAGATCTTTTTAAAACCCATTTCCCCAACAACATAACTATAATTTTATAATCACAATAACAGAATTATTCTAAAATGTAATATGCATAGTTCTATTCAAAAAAGCTTGATATCTACCACTACTACAAATACAAATCCAAGTGACTGAGAGAAAATTTCACAAGACAAATGTAAACCAGATAAGAAGCTAATCAAATTAAGCAACACCATTATAATAAGAACTTTCACCTTCTACTCCTTTGGTTTAATTTCTAAGAAATTTCTATCTATGCTGAAATCTTACTTTTTGGCTAAACTCTGCAGGAAGCTTAAAAATGCAATCTGTTGTTTTTTTTTTTTTTAAGTAGGCCTTATACGCCCAGTATGGAGCCCAACAAGGGGCTTACACTCATGACCCTGAGATGGAGACCCGAGCTGAAATCGAGAGTGGGACACTTAACCGACTCAGCCATCCAGGCACCCCAAAAATGCAATCTATTTTTAAAAGCAACTGTTAACAAAGTATAAATATCTTTCCCTTTAAAGACATGCAAATACTCACTATTCTTCATCTTAGCATGTGGGAGATTTATGTATTCACTTGTTTAATCTTTAGTTCAAAAGCTCCACTCACACATCCCCAAAGGAATTCCCTAACCTACAGCATCTTCCCATGTCACCTCCCCACTTCTCTATTTGCAATGTGCAAATTTATAGGTTGCCACGTATAGATCAGCAGCTATCACCTTCAAAACACATGAAGGTAAAAGTTGTTTACTTTTTTCTAATGTTTTTTAGTAGAGGAAAAATACATCTTTCATATTTCAGAAAGGATACCCACCACCTGAATGTGTACTTTGTTTCCACCCAGGGATATTATATCAGGATAAAAAAAAGCTATAGTATCATGAAAAAAGAAGTATTTCACTAGAACAAGAGAACCTACCAAGGCAGGGTTAAATGGCACATTACAGGCAAAGAATCTGAGATTTGTAGCAACTAAAATTAAGAGAAAAAAATTAACAAATGAAAATTAAAAAAAAGTTACTTAACCTATGTAACTTATTTTTTCCCTTAATGACAAGGCAGTAAGTGTGGTGTATGTAGACTTAGAAATAATAACTTACCCGTCTTCTGAAGACGAGTGTTAGAGGCATGGAGGTTCCTTGCAGCAATGAAAGAGGATCCCAAAGCATTTTTGGAGACCTAGTGTATAAACATTTTTAAAAAGTTTATTTAAAAAAAAAAAAAAGCCTATAATAAAACTGGCAAGCTTAAACAAATGTGGTTTTAGTTTGCTCAAATTATCAGTTTGATCACATTATCAGTGAAAATATTAATTATATTCAAAAATTTTGCTTAAAATTGGAAGGCTATTAATCACATGACAAAATAGCTTTTGATATATGCAAAAATGTATTAAGCGCTCCTGGTAACACTAAGTATTTTATAAAAAGCATATTTTAAAAACCAACAGTTACCAATTATCTTTTCCTTTAAAGGCATCAGGTACTATTATTTCATTTTTAGATATATTTCAGCTGAACTGTGGAAATTCTCAGTAAGATAAACTGCTTCCTAAAAGGGGGAAATATCAATACATATCCTATTTTACTTAAAAAACAAACAAACAAAAATTAAATTAGTAAATGTTGGAGTTTTATTAGAAATTAAGTATGGCTTGGACTCTTTTTTTTTTTTTTTTTTTGTCTTGACTTCGACAAAGCCTACAGCAATCTGGACCCCTGCTTTCTCCAAGTTGTAACAAAGTGATTGGTCACCGTCAATTCTGAACCTACTACTTTCTATAGGACCGGATGAAAACCGTTAAAAATGTTTTGCGAATAGTTGTATTAGAACAGTAAAATAGCCAGTACTGATAGTACGTTTAACATGGAAAAAGTAAGTAAACGCAAGCCTTAACTTCAAGGGCGATAAGGAAGGGCATTGACCTTTACAGGCATTTTCCAACCTATGTTCTACCTTGAGTTCTCAATCACTGTCTGACGATTCCTCAAGTACGAAATCTTAACACATGTCAAAGTACCACTGCACAAAGTCTTCTTTCTGCCTGAGACAATTTAGGCTTCACTGCTGTCACGGTATCGGCCACATGAAATGTACATTTGCACTGTACGGCGTTTCACAATCGTTTCAGTATTCAGCACTGAGATCGCCTACTTAAGTATTCAGAAAAGCACCTTCATTTATTGCTTTCCCCTGAACCGATCTCCGAGCAGAGGTGAAATGCCGGGGCGTGCTGACCTTCATACAATGTCAGGCTTCCCTAGGTCGCTTCAACTAGACCTACCAACAGTGCTAACCTTCAGCGGGGCAGTCCCGGTGAACCAGGGGGGACAAGCCTCGCCGTTTCAGAGCAGCCGTCGGAGAGCAAGCGCCCCGGCCCTGACCTTCACCCACGGCCCCCTCTCGGACAGCTCTCAACTGAAGTCGTGAACACCCCCTGAGGCCCCATCTCTGGACAGCATCAAGGTCACCACCACCTCCCCTGCACAGCTCAACACCGTCCCGCACCGATGGCGAGCAACAGGGCCCTTGCGCCGCCGCCCAGCCCAAAGCCGAGCAGCCAGCAGTGCAAGATGGCGGCACCCGTCAGCCCCTCACCCTCCATGCAGCAAGAGCTCTCGAGTCAGCACATTACCAGCCACCTGCCGGGCCACCTCCCTGCCGCCGGTTCCCCGCACTCACCAGCCCTGCCCGCCGAGGAAGGGCGCGGGCTACCGCCGCGGCAACGCGCACGGACAGCATCTTTGCAGGATATCCTCGGGTTGCTCCTCTGCAGCTGCAGCCTCCGGACCAACTGGGACAAAATGGCTGAGCGGCGAGGAAGGTCAAGGCAGCCGGCCCACCTGACCCGGAAGTACCGCCCCTCGCGTTCACCCACCAGACGCGAATCTGCCTTTTGCGGGAGGGTTGGGGGCGGGGTTACTTTTTTAAAGTATTGTTTTTAGATTTAAACTTAAAAATGAGCGATTAGACCTTTGTCAACTTCTGCCCAGGCTTTCGTTAGAGATTTATTTTGACCTATTGAGTTGACCTTGTGGTTGCCCCTGGCGACCATGTGGGTAGCGGAACCCCCTACGATGCGGTTTTCGGGCCCAGTCAGGGCTGGGGACTGTGTAGGCGTCACCTTGTACTGGGACGCCGCTGGTTTGAAGGTGACAGGAGGCTGATGATGTGGAGTCCGAGATTACAGCTTTTAAAGCCTTGTAGCAAAGTAAACAGTTATCACCGGGGGCTTGCGAAACTGGTCAATCCGTGGATCCCTGGTCCCACCCCCAGACCCTCTTAAAGTCGAAAATTTGGAGCAATCTGAATTTTTGAGAGGCACCCACACCATTCTAGGTGATCCATTACGCACTCAAGTTCGAAAGTCGCAGTTCTTTTAGAGTCTATCTAAATGAAATCTGTATATTGAAACAAATTGTTTAAAAATGGTAACAAACACAAGGAGTTAAAGAAGAGTGGTTGCCAGCTCTACTGAGAATTGTGCAGGATCAGAAGTCTTAGCCGAGACTGGACTAGGATTCAAGGTCTCCTCTACCAACAGCTAGTTTCAGGACAGCAGGGACTATGCTTTTACATTTCGAATAAATTGGGGACGGTTGAGCCTCCGCCCTGGGCTCAGGTCATGATCCCGGGATCCTGGGATAGAGTCCCGCATGGGGCTCCCTGTTCAGTGGGGAGTCTGCTTCTCCCTCTACTCTATCCCCCTGCTGGCCTGCTTGTGATCTCTCTCTCAAATAAATAAAATCTTTAAAAAAAATAAATTTGGAATAAAATGTAAATGATAGGAGTGCCTGGATGGCTCAGTCAGTTAAGCCTCAGCCTTTGGCTGAGGTCAGGATCCCAGATTCCTGGGATGTAGCCCTGTGTCTGGCTCCTTGCTCAGCCGGGAGCCTGCTTCTCCCTCTCCCTCTGCTGCTCCCCCTGCTTGTGCTCTCTCTCGCATGCTCTCTCTCTACCAATAAATAGAATCTTTAAAAAAACAATAAAATAAAATGGAAAGGATGAAGAAAAAACACCTTCCTATACCGACACATCAACATTGGGGCAGAACTCCCCCACCCACACATGCACAGAATCTTTGTGATACTGATTTTTATGATATGCACAGAATTGTTGAGGGGGAGATATGGGGTGTCTTATCTGGTTTACACCCAAAACCTTAATTTGGGTGGGACATATGAATATCTGGATTAAAAGGGTCATGTCCTAAAATATAGCTTGCAAATGTATGGTCAACAATCTCTTATCTAATACTCAACTCCGTTTTCAAGGTGAGCATCCTTCTCGTCATGGGTAAGAGTAGGCTAACAGAAAAAAAAAATGGTTTGTAAAAACAGAAAGGTTGGAGCCGTATTTTGTGAAATTTGTAGTGATGAAAGTGGACAAAGGGCATAAAGATAACTTTTCTCCCATACTCAGGGGCTGTACCAACTTACTTGAAATTTGGTTACTGAGCAGAGTACACATTTGACTAAAACAAAACAAAATAAAAAAATAAGCAAGCTATACAATATGGTATTGGCTAGTTAGTAAAATTCTTTTGAAAAAAATTTCATCATTTTAAATATGCATATGACTTAGAAGAAAGATATTTAGTGCTAAGAGTGATCCACGATTTGATATTAAACCACATATATCAGACCATTGAGTACATTGAGTACATGGTCTACCTTTCCTGTGTTTCACAGTATACTAAGGAGGCTGCAGGCAGCAGTGTGGTCTTACTAGCCTTCAAAGATAAATCAAAACAAGAACATTATGGTCAGACTCTAGCTCTACTACCCAGTCTTGGTCAAGTCATTGAATCCGTGTGTGTGTGATTTTTAATGTGAAAATATGTAGAATAGTGTGTTCTTTTATTTTTACAAGGTACTTGTAAGAATGAAACTAAAATAGGAAAACATAGAAAACTATACATTGCTGTCTGTGTAAATATAGAGAACCTCTCATAGTGTTAACCACAGTGATGGAGGGAGAACTTTAGGGAAGGCAAGAAATGAACGAAAAATGGCTGAGTGGCAGTGACAGTGCCAGCAGTTGGATGCTGTCAACTGTTGTTTTTTTTTTTTTAAGTTTTATTTATTTAAGTAATCCCTACACCCCAGGAGAGACTTGAACTCATGACCCAGATCAAAAATCCCACTGTTCTGATGGAGCTAGCCAGGTGTCCCAACTGTCAACTATTTTAAAACAGTCTCCAGCACATGTAGCTCTTTGATAGTGGAAACTAAAGAATAAGATAAGACTGCTGCAGCTCATATTGCTAGTTACTCTAGCAATAAAAATTTTAAGACAGTGCACTCCTTGTGGAAGAAACTAATATCTGCTCTCCAAAAACAAGTTTCAGGTATTTTTTTAAGACAAGTGATTCAAGTCAGAAATAAAAATATAAGAAAGAAAAAAACCAGCCTGGTTCTAGACGGCTGTCCTGCTCATCTAGGAAATGATACCACCGAGAGCAGAGATAGCCGCGAAGCGGCAAGCGAGAAGAGGCTCGTGGTGCGGGAGCCTTGGACCAGCTTTGCCCAAGGACTCGGAGGCCGGAGTCCTCGTAAAAACTACAACTCCCAGAAATCCCGGGCTCAGGGGGCGGGACCAACGGCGTGTGGGCGGGCCCTTCAGAGCAAGCTGTGAACTTCTCCCGCGAGGAACTTCTCGAGAAGTGGCGGGAGCGGCGGCTATGGAAGCACAGGAAGAGAAAGAGGCGCAGGTGATGGGCGGGAGTGGGGATTTATGGCCTCCTGGAAACGGCATTTTTGACACACTCTCCCCGCCCGCCGATGTCCTGGGCGCACCATGTTTACTTTTTTCCTCCTTCCTACTCTGCTGCTCCATCTTGAGTCCCGCCTTCAGGGTCTGCGAGCCCCACTCTGCTTAGACCCCCGGGAAAGGGCGTTTCCCTTCCTTCCCGGGGCTCTCCTTGCTTCGACTCAGGCTTGGAGAGCGGTGGAGGAGCCCCTTGGTACGAGATTCCTCTCAGCCGACTGGAGTGGGACTTCCGAATCCAAACCCGTTTTCCAGCAAAGCCTCACCGTTCACCACTGCTTCCTAGTAGGATTTTCACATCTGACGTGCTTCCTCATCCAGCATCCCAACTCTAGGTGCCTCTGCGTACAGTGAGGCTTCTGGTGTGTTCAGGGCAACTCATTTTTCAGACTTTGCGCGTATAATAATGCTTTGGCACCTTCATACTAAGCTTTGAGATCATTCGAGTGATGCAGATTACTAGCCTATACTGCTTTGTAGCTTTAGGAAAGGGTGGATTATTTGATTTTCTTCATTGGGCGTATTGTTTTCTGATTTTGTTCATTGGTTGCTCACTTGTTTCCTGATATCTGCTATCTATCTCTGTAAAGAGATAATGTGAAGTAAGTAGGTTGCCAGAATATTTCTAGAGAAACATTTTGTTTGCTTCTGATCACTCTGTCATATTTGCTTCATGCTATTACAATAAACAAATCTTATAATATTTGTTTTTCTTTTAATGGTTAGGTTGCTGCGTGGTTAAAAAAAATATTTGGAGATCACCCCATTCCGCAATATGAGGTGAATGCTCGGACGACGGAGATTTTACATCACCTTTCAGAACGCAACAGGATTCGGGACAGGGATGTCCACTTGGTAATAGAGGACTTGAAACAGAAAGCAAGTGAATATGAAGCAGAAGGTGAGATTAATTACAGAGTTTTGAATGAGATAACAACTCGATGATAACATTTTGTATATATGACATTTTATAACATAACACTAAATAATACAAAATTAATTGTGTGGACTGCTTGTTAGTTTTGCTTTTACTTCACCCAGATTTGCCTCCCACTCCATTATTATAGCCACTTAATAAGCCATAAATTTCATTATAATGTAAATTTTTTTAAAAAAAAGATTTTATTTATTTATTTGACAGAGAGAGAGACAGCCAGCGAGAGAGGGAACACAAGCAGGGGGAGTGGGAGACTAAGAAGCAGGCTCATAGCAGAGGAGCCTGATGTGGGGCTCGATCCCATAAGGACGGGATCACGCCCTGAGCCAAAGGCAGACGCCCAACCGCTGTGCCACCCAGGCGCCCCCATTATAATGTAAATTTTATTAGTACTCTGATACCAAATAGTAACCCCTAAAATATGTGTCTAAACTTAGCCTGACATACAAGCCTTTGGTTTTTCATTTATGTATTTCTTTGGTCTGTTTCTGGTGTCCATGCTTTAGTTATAATGAGCCATCAGGACATTCTGAGGTGGCAACCCTGAACTGCAAGACTTGAAGAATCACATTCTCACTATGTGTTCATGGGATTGCATTAGAATTTTCTGCTGTGCATATGTAGCTTGAAAAAGTGCATTGAAGACACCTGTTGTTTTTATAACACAAACTACACACAAAAGAATTGACAAAAACTTTTCTATGGGTTGGAATATATAAAAGAGGAAGAAAGTGAGACCTACAATTGCCCTGTATTTATTTATGTGTGTGGCATGTGTTACATGCAATGTTTTGAATGTAGTGCAATTTATATTGTAATTCTACTGTTTATGGCATGTTTCCAATTTTCTTTTTTTTTCTTTTTAAAGATTTTATTTATTTATGTGACAGAGAGACAGCCAGCGAGAGAGGGAACACAGCAGGGGGAGTGGGAGAGGAAGAAGCAGGCTCACAGCGGAGGAGCCCGATGTGGGACTCGATCCCGGCACGCCGGGATCACGCCCTGAGCCGAAGGCAGACACTTTAACGACTGCGCTACCCAGGCGCCCCCCAATTTTCTTTTAAAAATTAACATACATACAGCAAAATTGACTTTTTGTTTTGGTGCACTGCTTTTAGCCTATATATTACATTTCTACAACACAACAATACTTTATATACATATTATTTTATGCAATTGCTTTTTAAATCAGGAGAAAAAATATGCATTTATGCTCCTTATAATTCTATAGCTACCTTTCCTGATATTCATTGTTTTTTGTGTGTGCATTCGAATTATTGTTTGGGGTCACCTGCTTTCAGCCCACAGAACTTCCTTTAGAATTTCTTCTAAGTCAGGACCGCTAACAACAAATTCTGTTTTTGTCTATCTGGGAGTTTTTATTTTGCATTCATTTTTGAAAGATAGTTTTGCTAAATGTAGGATTCTTCATTGATAGTTTTTCTCTTGAACATTTTGAATACGTTATCCCATTGCTTTCTGGCCTCCATTGTTTCTGCCAGGAAATCAACTCTTAATCTTATTGGGGTTTTCTTGTAAATAACAAATCCTTTTTCTTTTGCAGTTCTCAAGATTGTGCCCTTACCTTTTGTTTCAGCGTTTTTACTTTGATATGTTTGTGGATCTCTTTGCATTTAGTCCACTTGGGTCTGTTGAGTTTCTGAGTTTTTTGTTGAGTCATTCCTTGGATGTGTAAATTATTATTTTTCAATAAATATGGTAAGTTTTCGGGCATTATGTATTTGCTTTTTCTGCTTCTTTCTTCTGGACTCCCATTGTGTATGTGTTGATATTCCTATGGTGTTCCTTATTTTTCTGAGGCTCTCTCTTTTTTTTTTCTTTTTTCTTTTTTACTTTTTTCCTCTCTGTTCTTCAGCTTCCATAATCTCTATTGCTTTATTTTCAAGTTCACTTATTATTGATTCTGCTACTTCAAAACTATTGTTCATTTTTTTAATCAACTTTTCATTTTAGTTATTGTACTCTTCAACTCTAGAATTTCCATTTAATTTTTCTTTTTTTTTTTTTTTGGCAATTTCTGTTTCTTTTCAGTATTCTCTATGTGATGCAACATTGTCCCCCTATCTTTTCTTACTTCTTTCATCATGGTTTCCTTTGGTACTGTGAACTTGTTCATTGTGGCTATTTTGAAGTCTTTTCTGATAAATCCAATGTCTGGTCATTCTGACAGGGAGTTTCTGTTGCTTGCTTTTTACCATAGGTCATGCTTTCTTGTTTTGCTTTCCTATATATTTTTTGTGGAAACTGGACATTTTAGCTAATGTATTGTAGCAACTCTGAGTACAAGTCTCCCAACACCCCAGCCCCCCGGAACTTGTCGTCATTGTTGTTTTCTTGTTTGTTTAATGACTGACTGATTGTGTTTAATGAAGTCTATTTACCCCTGAGGGTGTTAAGCCTGCGATGTTGCTCCTCACGGAGGCACGTATTTAAGTATCCCCACAGTCACTGTGGGATGTCAGTGGTTTTGGTAGGCTTGTCTTCCTCTCTTTCATGGACCACATCCAACTGTAAAATTCTGCTAATTAACAGCTGACTATTGTTTCCAACAATGCTATGGGACACAAATTGCTCTACAGGCTAATCCAATCAAATTCTGGCACCCTTAAAGGAAAAGTTTTGGAGGGCAGTGTTTGATCTGTGTTGTGACCCAAGGATGGCTCCTCTTACATGTCTTACTTTCTGCTTCTCCCGCGCAAACTAACTAGCCTGCAGTTTAACTTGTGTCTTGACTCTTCTCCCAAATGCTTTTTACTATAACTTACACAGTTCTTGAGAGTCTCTTAGGCTTGGACTTCTCCAGGCTCTGTGGCAAATGAATTCGGCTCCTTTGAGAAGATACTGGGAATTATCTCTTCTATGGCTTGCTTCTTCCTCTGCCCCAAATCTCTGAGCCAGGGATCCGGAGTTGGAGGTAGAGACAATAACAAGCTTTTCTCTGAGTGGCAATGCCAGTGTAGATGCTGAGTGCTTGGGGGACATGGGAGTACAGCAGCCTTATATTCCCTTGGCTTGCCTTTCCTGCTGTGGCATTGCTACCTCATGAGTTGGTACAAGGGCTCTTGGGTCCTGGAATTCTCAGCATGGTAGAAGCTCACCCACAGTAGAGCTTCCGTTCCAAAAACAGTGGCTGAGTGGAGGAAGAGAGCCCATACCTCTCAAACACATTCACCTAGGACTTAGTCTCAGCCACAGATAGCCAGTGTCAGGATGAGAAACATTGAAGAGCAATTCTTCCTGGACAGAAAGCCCTCTGTCTGGGAGCTGTGGGCATGGAGATCCCTGTGTTCCTAACTACAACAGTCTGGAGTGGGGCGTCCGCCTCACTGAACTGGGAAGGAGAAGGAGAGGGTGGTCTTAGTTTAAATATCACAAACTCCCACCTTCCTTACTGAATTTTCATAGATTTTCTAAAATAGATGTTTCTTTATTTGCTGTTTGTCCTTAGGACCATTTCCAGAGGCTTTAAATCATCTGTTTTTTTGTTGTTGTTATTGTTGTTGCTTTTTACGTGGTTGGGTTTCTTGTTTTGTTTTTTACAGTTTTCGCCAGTTTCACTGGAGAGCAGGTATGCAGATCTCCTTGCACTGTTAGGCTGGAAGTCTTAACTCCTGGCCTACTGATTTTTGACAAGGGTAATAAGACAATTCAGTGGAGGGAAGAATAGCCTTTTCAATGACTAGTGCTGGGATAACTGGATATCCACATGTACAAGAATGAAGTTGGACCCTGCTTCATACCATATGTGAGAATTAATTCAAAATGAATAAAAAACCTAAACATAAGAGCTGAACCTAAAATTCAGAAGACAGGGGCGCCTGGGTGGCACAGCGGTTAAGTGTCTGCCTTCGGCTCAGGGCGTGATCCCGGCGTTATGGGATCGAGCCCCACATCAGGCTCCTTCGCTATGAGCCTGCTTCTTCCTCTCCCACTCCCCCTGCTTGTGTTCCCTCTCTCGCTGGCTGTCTCTATCTCTGTCGAATAAATAAATAAATAAAATATTAAAAAAAAAAAAAAGTAAAAAAAATAAATAAATAAAATTCAGAAGACAACATCAGTGTTTATCTTCATGACCTTGAATTTGACCATGGTTTCTTAGCTATGATTCCCCTAAATGCAAGCAACAAAAGAAAAAGTAAATAAATTGGACATCATCAAAATTAAAAACTTTTGTTCTCAAAGGACACCATCAAGTAAATGAAAAGACAGCCCATAGAATGGGAGAAAACATTTGCAAATCATATCTGATAAGGGATTTGTATCTATAACATATGAAGAACTCAATAATAAAAAGATAAATAACCCAATAAAAAGTGGGTATGGGGTGTGAATATACATTTCTCCCAAGCAGTTATAAAAATGGCCATGAAGCCACCATTATTAGACATCAGGGAAATGCAAATGAAAACCATAATTCCACTTCACACCTACAAGGAGGGCTACAATAAAAAGAAAAATATTCAGGTCTTGGGTTATCATTTTATTGATCGTTACTAAATTCTGTGAGCGATTGCTATGCAAAAATAATAGTAATCGCAATAACTGTTGGTGAAGATATGGAGAAATTGATGGTGGGATTGTAAAATCACACTGTCTCTTTGGAAAACAGTCTGGTAATTCCTCAAATGGTTAGACATAGTTACCATATGACTAGCAGTTCTACCCCTAGGTACATACCCAAATATGAAATGAGTAAAGACAGAATGTAGGTTAGTGGTTGCTAGGGCTTCATGGGTTGGGGAGTTGGAATATGATGACTAAGAAATGTGGGGGGTTTTGAAGGGGTGATGAAAATGCTCTAGAATTGATCGTATTGTTGGGTGCACAACTCTGTGACTATACTAAAGGCCATCAAATTGTATACTTTAGGTGGGTGGATTGTATGATCTGTGATAAGATTTCAATAAAGCTATTAAAAATTAAAATAAAACAAACATCTTAGTCACCACAGAACTCTTCTGTCTTTTCAGCCAAGCATCTTCAGAGCCTTCTCATGGAGAGTGTGAATTTTTCCCCTGCCAATCTGTCCAGCACCGGTTCTAGGTACCTGAATGCTTTGGTTGACAGTGCAGTGGCCCTTGAAACAAAGGATACCTCACTAGCCAGGTAATTGTTGTAACAATTTAAATTTCTGTAGTCATATAAACTTTAAGTTCTCGACCAAAGGACTTTTTGTTTCTCTGGGTAATTCTACACAGGAAATTAACAATAAATGCAAAAACACTGAATTTACTTAATTCCTCCTTATCATTGCCAGTGAGTTTGTATAATTAATTCAGATAAACTTGGTGTTTAAATTTTCTTCTTCCAAGATTAGGTTTGTGAAGGTTGGTACTCATGTATATTTGGAAAGAGATTAGTTATCACTTACGTTGCTCCCTGTAAACAGTAAGAAAAGAAGTAGGCTAATTATGTCTGATTAAGCATAGTGAATTTTGGTCCTGTCCCCCCTTCTGCATAGAGTAGGTAAGGATCTTTGTTCCTTGTGACAGGCATCCTACCTATATAATAATAATATTCTTTCCAACAACATTAAGAGGAAACTGAAGCTCAGGAGAGGTGTGTTAAATAACTTCTCCAAGCTGATAAATGGCTGATAAATGGCAGAACTGGGATTCCAACACATTATTACACCAAAGTCCATATGATTACGACCGGTGGCCATTTCTTAGCTAGGACTACCACTAATCAGAGAACTGTATAGCTATTCTACTTAATTGCCCATATAAGGACTTGAAATTAATATATATATTCAGATATAAGAACAGATATAAGATATAAGAACATAAGGCTATATTGCAGCAGAAATATAAACTTGGATTAATTCAGCAGACACCAAATACCAGTTAATACGCTAGGCATATAACCATAGCTATACACACACACACACACACACACACACACACACACACACAGAGGCACTGGGGAAGTAGAGATGGACAGGATACTAACTGTCAGCAAGGACAGTCTGCTTATGGTCAAACAAGGGAGATGGGTACGTAAAACCATAGCATAGTTTGACATCTGCAACAATGCAAGAATGTACCAGCTACGCACAGAGAAGGGGTAGTGAGTTCCAGAATGGGAGTAAATCTTATTTGAGTTTTGAAAGACAAATGGAAATTTGCCTGAAGAAGGGCTTTTCAGGCGATGGGAACAGCATATAAAAGATGCGTAGAGAAAAAAATGCATAGAGGTATGAAACTGTGATGATAGAAAAATCCACATAGAGATAAATTCATTGTTAGAAATGAGGAATAATTGTCATTATTGTCCTTAATGTCCATTTATGTGACCAGATTCTTTTTTAGTTTTATCCCTGCAGTGAATGATTTGACCTCTGATCTTTTCCATACCAAGTCCAAAAATGAAGAAATCAAGCTTGAATTGGCAAAACTTGAAAAAAATCTAACTGCAACTTTAGTGTTAGAAAAATGTCTACGAGAGTAAGTAACTGAGTTGGAAGTGGTGACAATGTTTATCATAAGGGCAGTGACAGGATATTGTCAGATTTGGTTTTGGCGGTAGATAGGATTTAAAACAACACATTAGGAACTGGGGTCCATAAATGGTTTTCTAAGTAAAAAATGACGTGGATGTAGACTTGGATGTTGGGTATAGGCTTTCACCTTTTACTTCGTACAATTTTTTACCTTTTTTTTTTCTCCTTTACAAATAGTCTAGATTTGTGGGGTTTTTTTTTTTTAAGGATTTATTTATTTATTTCAGTGAGAGAGTGTGAGCAAGGGTGGGACAGAAAGGGAGAGAGAATCTTAAGCACACTCCCCACTGAGCGCAGAGCTCAATGCGGGGCTCAATCCCTCCACCCTGAGTTCATGACCTGAGCGGAAACGAAGAGTTGGATGCTTAACCAACTGCGCCACCCAGGCGCCCCAACAAATAGCCTAGGTTTTATAATTTTGAAAATGTATGTGAACTTTTTTTTCCTTATAAGTTATGGTGCAACCTAAAGTCACATTATATTTTGTTTCCCATTCTTATTAGAGCTCTGGTAGCGCTCTTTAAAAAAAAAAAAAAAGATTTATTTATTCATTTTAGAGAAACAGAACGTGTGTGTGCATGTGCGCATGCAAGTGGGGGGTGGGGGGCAGGGAGGGTTATAAGGAGAGAATTTCAAACAGACTCCCCACTGAGCATGGAGCTTAATGCAGGACTTGATCTCACGGCCCTGAGATTATGACCTGTGTCAAAATCAATAGTCAGGGGGCGCCTGGGTGGCACAGCGGTTAAGCGTCTGCCTTCGGCTCAGGGCGTGATCCCGGCGTTGTGGGATTGAGCCCCACGTCAGGCTCTTCCGCTATGAGCCTGCTTCTTCCTCTCCCACTCTCCCTGCTTGTGTTCCCTCTCTCGCTGGCTGTCTCTATCTCTGTAGAATAAATAAATAAAATCTTAAAAAAAAAAATCAATAGTCAGATGCTTAATCAACTGAGCCACCCAGGTGCCTCTAGAGCTCTGGTATCCTCCTGATGCTCTGGACCTTCTTTAGGTCCCTGTTGCCCCTGAGATTAGATGCTGTAGATCAGGAATGTGGATATGCACAAGTAATTTAGTGATGTGTAAATTTACTTCATATACATATTGAATATGTATATGCAAGGCACTCTATCATGTCCCTTTTAGGAAAGAGTTCTTTGGGACCTCCATAATTCAAATTGGCTTGGATATATTAAATCACTTCTTTAAGCAGCTGGTTTACTTTCTCCAAGAATAATTGGCATAGATTAATCTTAAAATTACTTAGTGTTCCTTGAGAAAAATTCCAGGTGGCAACATGGTGGTGGGGCGGGGGAAGATGACTTGGAAGAATACACGGTAGCTAATCTGGAATATAAAATATATGGGAGAAAATCCAGCAAGTATATTACTAACTTTGGGCTAATCCAGAGTTGAATCCCAAAAGTAGTGGAATTTCTTCTTTATAATAATTCCACTGAGAAGAAGAGAATGTTTTCAACTTTACTTTTTAAAGGGATCTAAAGAAGGCCGAGTTGCATCTGTCTACGGAAAGGGCCAAAGTGGACAATCGTCTTCAGAACACAAGCTTCCTAAAAGCAAAGTCGGAGGAGTTCAGGTTTGGAATCAGAACTGCGGAGGTGTGTATGAAGGACTGAATATATTTAGTTCTCTTTGTTTTTTTTTTTAAGATTTTACTTATCCATTTGAGAGAGAGAGCATGAGAGGGGGGAGAGTCAGGGGGAGAAGCAGACTTCCTGCTGAGCAGGGAGCCTGATGGGGGGCTTGATCCTGGGACTCGGGGTTCATGACCTGAGCCGAAGGCAGATGCTTAACCGACTGAGCCACCCAGGCGCCCCTGTTGAATTCTTTTCAGACTTCTTGTTGACCTTTGTCCTCACAACTAGGCAGTATTATTCCTACCTTTTTGCATATAAGGGAACTACGGAGATCAGTGACTTGCCCAAAGTTATGTAGCTGCTTCGCGTCGGGTCCAGATTCACATGCAGGCAGCCAGGTCCCAAGCCCAGACTCTTGGCACTGCACCCACCTTGTGGCAGATCTATGACTATTTGAAATGACCTGCATGCTGCATAAAAGTGCTTAGATGCATGTATAGTTTTTCACATATGATTTGTAGCTTCTCACCCCTGTGTTATATAATGAAAATGTGTCATGACGGTCACTTTCAAGATACTGTTTTTAACCGAACTCCCTTTTTTGGAATTACAGGAGCAACTTTCAGCCAGAGGCATGGATGCTTCTCTGTCTCATCAGTCACTAGTAGCACTTTCAGAGGTGAGCTTAGTTTAACCCAGTTTAGCGTTCTTTAAAATCTTAGCACACAATCTGCTTTTTCATTTTTTCTTTCTGTAGAGCTTTGTTCACTATTGAGCTGTTTTTCTTTATCTCTGTACTTTATGTTCACTAGTATTTATACCTTTATTACTTGGTTAGCTGTAACTATCCTCACGTTTGTTTGGTTTCCTTTATTACCATATGCTAGAAACTCTTTGCTAGAGTCGGTTATATGTTATTGATTTGTTTATAAAATAAATTTATTGAGGGATTATGTGCTAACCATCTAGGTCCTTTTCTTCTCTTTCCACTTATAGTAAAAATGCAGGCCTGAAAACTCTACAGAATGCAATTCTAGGTTTTTAGGTTGTATGAGTGTCTCATTTATTTTGGTGGGAAGGAGAAAGAGGGGGTTTTGCTTTGTTTTGTTTTATTATTATTTATTATTTTATTCTTAACATTTTTTACACTTTAATTTTTGGAATCTAAGGTTGAGTTCATCGGTACATATTTGAGATTCTAATTGTTCCCTTACATTCTGATTCCTCTTAATCACATTATTCTTTTTTTTTTTAAGATTTTATTTATTATTCAACAGAGATAGAGACAGCCAGCGAGAGAGGGAACACAAGCAGGGGAAGTGGGAGAGGAAGAAGCAGGCTCATAGCGGAGGAGCCTGATGTGGGGCTCGATCCCATAACGCCGGGATCACGCCCTGAGCCGAAGGCAGGTGCTCAAGGACTGCGCCACGCAGGCGCCCCTAATCAGATTATTCTGTACTCCTAGACAGCATACTTAGATCCTATTCTCTCTCTTTTTTTAAAGATTTTATTTATTTATTTATTTGAGGGCGAGAGAGGAAAGAGAGAGCGTGAGCAGGGGAAGGAACAGAGAGGGAGGGAGAGGGAGAATGACAAGCAGAGTACGCTAAGCATGGACCCTGAGATCATGACCTGAGCCAAAACCGAGAGTCATACGCTTAACCAATTGAGCCACCCAGGCACCCCTATTCTCTTTTTTTAAAAGATTTTATTTTTAAGTAATATCTACATCCAATGTGGGACTTGAATTTACAACCCTGAGATTAAGAGTCACATGCTCCATGGACCTAGCCAGCCAGACGCCCCACTAAGATCCTGTTCTTAATAAATGGGGGTTTAACTTTGCTCTTTTAAGCATCTTATAAGGATTATTTCCATTGGAAGTAAGCTTGTTATTCATATATCTTTGACCCTCATTTGACCTATTGATACAATTTGATACATTATTTAAAATATCTTCATGTTAATGCTTTATTATGTTTTATTTCAGAAATGAACTGTGTTTAGTTGCATTATGAATATCTCTGTCACTCTGTGACTCTTGTGTTTTTTCCACCCCCAGAAATTGGCGGAACTAAAACGACAGACTATACCTTTGAAGAAAAAATTGGAGTCTTATTTAGATTTAATGCCGGTAATTATTTTTATAAACTTAAAAAAAGTCATCTCCAGCTTTCCCCAAGGATACTAAATGATCATAAAATACTAGGTCCATGTTTAAGGATTTATTTAAAGTCCGCTAATTTCAGTATTGTATGTTCACTGGATACACTTCTGTAAGGTTTTTGCCTTTTGAAAAAAACTGTTGCACTTTTTCTCCTTGAGTCCTGGGTGATGCAATATAACCTCTTCTTGTTTTATTTTTCTTTAAAAGAACCCGTCCCTTGCTCAGGTGAAAATTGAAGAAGCAAAGCGGGAATTAGTAAGTAGTTCCATTTTTTTCTTCTGATTTTTTAAAAACAAAGAAAAAACTGCTGATATAACTAAAGCTCCCTTCATCTGTCTTCTTTTCTTCCTAATCAGAGGTAAACCACAGTCCCAAAGTTGCATTTTTTTAAAAAATATTTTTTGTTTTCTTGAGTCAGCTCTACACCCAATGTGGGGCTTGAACTCATGACCCTGAGATCAAGAGTCACATGCTCTCCCAACTGAGCCAGCCACGCACTCCACCATGTTTTTTTAAAATACTTTTTGGATATATATATATATTTCTTTCCATAAAACATGCATAGTAATTTTTTATCTCTTTTAAATTTTTGCTAGATTTTCCTGGCTGGAAAAGGGGGGTCAAGAGACATAGAATATTTTAGGCAAAAGAATTAACAAAGGTATAAGAGCTAAAAAAATGGAGGATTTGCCTAAGCTTTGGCAAGTGATGCACTCCAGCTGCTTAGGAGTATACAGTGGATGGTAGGGCTAAAGATGATCAATTGGTTTATGATATAAAGGATCTTAAATATAAAGAAGTTTGAACTTGGAGGCTCTAGGGGACCACTAACATTGCTATGTGTTTCTTTATTTTCTAAGCTAAAGAGAAATGTGATCAAAGTTGTGCTTTTTGGTTAGGACAATTCTTTAGAAAGATTATTCTGGAATCAGTGTATAGGGTGGATTAGAGGAAGGAAAAAGAAAATTGCAGAAACTGGTTAGCGTATTTTGACAAGGGGAGAAGTAATGAGACAGGGGCAACGAAAGTGGGAAAGAGGTGACGTGAGAGAAGTTGCAGAAGTACTTTGGTCAAGCAGTAGATGTCGGAAAAATGGGTTCATGTATCTTTATACTGATATAGCGACTCATCTCTCTAAAGGGTTTTTCCCCCTTGAGGTGTTTATTAGAATTAGGAGTCTGAAAACTTTTGGGGTGTGGAGGATAAGGGAGAGATACATAAGCAAGAAATATCTGAGAGCATATTTAATATTTATAATGGTATTTTTTTAATTTCTTTTTTTTTTAATTTTTACTTATTTATTTTAGAGAGAGAGCACACTAGTCAGGAGAGTGGCAGAGGGAGAGGGAGAAAGAGTCTTAAACAGACTGCTCACTGATCATGGAGCCCGATGTAGGGCTCGATCCCACAAGCCTGAGATCATGACCTGAGCTAAAATCAAGAGTTGGATGCGTAACCAACTGCATCACCCAGGCACCCTTAAAATTCTGTTTTAATGTTTTTCTTTTTTGCTTCCCTTACTTAAATAACACTAGAAGTTCAAGCACCTGTTTTATGTCCTTATTTATAGAATTTATGGTGTTTCTTTCTTCCTTTAGGATACCATTGAAGCTGAACTTACAAAGAAAGTAGACATGATGGAATTGTGACCAGAGTCAAGTAAGCTTCGTCTTCCCTAACAGAGTACATTGAATAGGACTTGAAAGAATTGTTTTCTCTTGGCCTTCCTTAATAACTTTGCTCCTGTGTTCTTAGAGGAGATAATAATGTCACTGTTGATGAACAGTGGTTTCTGGTTATATATTGCATTTCTGTGCCCAAATACATAGTTTTCATATTAAAAAGCTTTGTGGGTTCTCTATGTTGCTGGCAGTTAAGTGTCCCTCGCTGGGTCTCTTTGGTGAACATTGTGACATTTGTCATGCTGTCACTCATGAGGTCAGCTAAGTGAAGAGAAGAGTTCTGCAACTTGGTTATGTTTCTCCCACTCCTCCCTCCAGGGCTCTGCTGTCATTCCTTCTGATCAGCTCACCTGCCTACCTCTAAATGTTAATATATGCAGGAATTTAGTTTATGAAAGAGTTGACCTTTTAAATCAGTAGTGGAGAGATGGATTAATTCAACAAACAGTGCTAGATCCTTACTTCACGCCTTATGTTGGGATAATCCCAAAGATCAAAGATTTAAATATTAAAAAAAAAAAAAAAAGATAGTGAGAGGAACCATGAAGAAGCTTCAATGTTTTGACTCTTAAATAATCGTAGAGTCAGTAACATGGGTCCCAAATCCAGAAACCATAAATGAAATGATAGAAATATTTGAAATTTCAGAAATATTAAAAATTCCTGTGTGGTAGAATCTTGAATAAGTAAAATCAAAGGACTTCACAAATG
>NW_024424230.1:26718758-26878278 GCF_017311325.1 Ursus maritimus | reverse complement strand
GTAGGGAAAAAGAAAGAAATTTTTCACTATGTTTCTTTTTGGACTTTTTTTTTCCTTTTTGGACTTTTAAAAATTGTGCACCATGTGATTAAGAAGCAATCAGTTAAAAAAAAGAAAAAAGAAGCAATCAGTTTTGTTTTGTTTTGTTTTTGCCATCAGTTTTTTACAGATTATCTAAATGACCTTAAAAATTTCCCTCTCCTGGGGCGCCTGGGTGGCACAGCGGTTAAGCGCCTGCCTTCGGCTCAGGGCGTGATCCCGGCGTTCTGGGAGCCCCACATCAGGCTCCTCCGCTATGAGCCTGCTTCTTCCTCTCCCACTCCCCCTGCTTGTGTTCCCTCTCTCGCTGGCTGTCTCTATCTCTGTCAAATAAATAAATAAAATCTTTAAAAAAAAAAATTTCCTTCTCCTTTCCCACAAATATGTGGAGATACAAAATACAAGAGACATTTGTATTTCCTTTTTTGGAAATTGTCCATATCATTTAGCCATTTAGGTATTGCAATTTGATCTTTAGCTTAACAATTTATAGAAGATCCTTGTATATTAGCTAGATTAATCTTTTGTGATTTGCACTATAAATATTTTTTTCAAGTTTGTCATTTGTCTTTTGACTTAATTCCAGTGTTTTTGGTGAGGCAGCTTGGTAGATTGATTGTGGAAATGACCACAGTAATTCCTCTTGTCTCTGGGCATTCATCCTTTATATTGTGAATTTGCCACTTCTCCCAACAAGAGACGAATCTCCACCTCTTCTTTCTGACTTGGCCTTATGATTTGTTTTGGCCAAGGAGACAATAGGAAACGTAACAAAAGCAGAGGATTAAAAGCCGTGCATCAGAGCTTGCCCTGTCTTATGGCTCTGGAATTCTGAAACCACTTTGTAAAGAAACTTGGACTGTTGAGGATGAGAAACTACATGGAGCAGAAACAAGTAATTCCAGCTGAGCCCTGCCCCCACCCAAGACCAAGCAGGCTGCCAACTGCCAGCTATGTGGACAAGGCCTTCTTAGACTACCCAGCCCTGGCCAAGCCATCTGCAGCTGCAGAGATCAACCAAGCCGGCCCAGGCCAGAAGCCCACACAGTCAACCCATAATATCATGAGAAATAATAAATGATTTTTTGAAGCTTATTTAAGTTTTGGACTGGTTGTTAGCTGCAGTAGCTAATTGATAAATGTAGCTTGTGAAATTAATGTTCAAAGTAAAAGGAGGGGCGCCTGGGTGGCACAGTGGTTGGGCGTCTGCCTTCGGCTCAGGGCGTGATCCCGGCGTTATGGGATCGAGCCCCACATCAGGCTCCTCTGCTATGAGCCTGCTTCTTCCTCTCCCACACCCCCTGCCTGTGTTCCCTCTCTCGCTGGCTGTCTCTATCTCTGTCAAATAAATAAATAAAATCTTTAAAAAAAAAAAAAAAAAACAAAGTAAAAGGAGAGCAACAAATATACATTGTAAGAATCAAAGAAACTTGGTACCAGCATAATTTTATAAAACAGTAATTATATTAAATGTAAGTGAGAAAATGTTTTAGTTAAAAGATAAAGATTGAAAGAATAGGTTTTTTAAAAAACCTCTATATGACATACATGAGAGAAATCTTAAATGTAAGGATAGATGGATCCACAAGTATGATATATTACATACTTCTTTTAGTAATTGATAGAATAGGCAGAAAAAAATTACCAAGGATACAGAATATTGAAACAACACAATTAACAAACTTGATCCAAGGGATGTATAAAGAATCCTATACCGACCTGCCGCTGGATACCTGTTCTTTTTAGGTGTATCCAGAACATTTACAAAAATTGTCTAGCGGTGCCTGGTTGACTCAGTAGAGCATGTGACTCCTGGTCATGAGTTCAAGCCCCACACTGGGCATGGAGCTTACCTAGGGAGAAAACAAATTGTCCGAATAGAGGGCAGTAAAGAATCTCAACCACTACATAGACAGCATATTCTCTTATCACAATGCAATTAGATAAAAATAAGTAACTAAAAAGTTTTATGTTTGGAATTTAAGAAATACATTCTAAATAGCCTATAAATCAAATAATAATATAAATTAGAAAATACTTAGAACTGAACAATAATGAGAACTATATATCAAAACTTGGATTTCTTCTTCCGGTCCTGATGGAGAAGAGTAATCAGATTGACTGTTGCTTTACACAGAAAAACAAACAAAAAGTAGAAAACTCTAGTCTTCTGACATTGAATAACAAAGAAGCACAGGACATTAATACGTAAGAGAAGAGAAAAAACAAGGTGAGCCCTATGACGGCTGTAGCTTACCGCATGGAGATAGATAAACCGGACTTAATGAAAATTAAAAACTTTGGTGTTTCAAAAGACACAATGTGTCTTTTGGTGGGGTGTGGGCACATCAAAAGGGAATAGGGGCACCCAGCTGGCTCAGTAGGTGGAGCATGCTACTCTTGATCTCCCAGTTGTAAGTTTGAGCCCCACCTTGGGTGTAGAGATTACTTAAAGATAAAATCTTAAAAAAAAAAAAAATGAATAGACAATCCACAGAATGAGGGGAAATACTCACAAATCACATATCTGATAAGGGACTTATATCCAGGATCTGTAAAAATTCTTACAACTTAATAATAAAAGACAACCCAATTAAAAAATGAGTATGGGATTCAAATAGACATTTCTCCAGTAAAGATGTACAAATACCCAAATAAGCACATTCATGAAAAGATGCTTTACATCATTAGTTATCAGGGAATAAAAATCAAAACCACAATGAGATGCTGCCTCATATTCTCTAAGATGGCTGGAATAAAAAAGACGTAATAACAAGTATTGGTGAAGCTGTGGACAAATTGGAACCCCCATACACTAAAGTGGTACAGTCATTTCAAAAAACAGTTTGGCAAGGTCTCAAATAATCAAATATTAAGTTACTATATGACCCAGTGGTTCAACTTCTAGGTATATACCCAAGAGAAATGAAAACACACATCCACACAAAAACTTAACATGTGTATGTTTACATTAGGATGATTCGTAAGAACCCAGATGCCCACCATCTGATGAGTGGACAAACGAAATGTGGGTATATCCCTACAATGGAGTATTATCCAGCCATAAAAAGGAGTGAAGTACTGATACATGCTACACCATGGATGAACCCTGAAATCATTATGCTAAGCGAAAGAAGCCAGTCATAAAGACCATATGTTACAGGATTCCATCGACATGCAATGTCTAGAAATGTACAGAGACAGAAAGCAAATTGATGCAGCTTAGGGCTGGAAGGATGAGAGATAGGGGGTGATGGCTAAAGGGTACAGAGTTCCTCTTGAGGTCATGGTTGCACATGTCTGAATATATCAAAAACCATTGAATTATATACTTTATTTTTTAAATTTTTTTAAAAGTGGATTCCACACCCAGAGTGGGAGTGTTCAGTGCGGGGCTTGAACCCACGACCCTGAGATCAAGACCTGAGCTGATACCAAGAGTAGGACACCTAACCAACGGAGCCACCCAGGCGCCCCTGAGTTATATACTTGAAATGGGTGAATCATATGGTAAATAAGCTGTTGAAGGAAAGGTATGCAGATTAAAAAAGAAGTAGAGCTGTTTCTATTTGCAGATGAAGTTAGTGACGTGAGCACCCATCCCTGGAAGTGGATGTGGGGTGTGGGCAAGCAAATATCCAAAGCAGCCCAGAATTAAACCTTTTGTTGTAATTCCATTTCTAGGTCTCTAACCTGCATATTTTCTGGAGACATCAAATATACCCATATGGATGGGGGTTGGGGGGGCAGTGTATGAGAAGGAGCCTCTGTTTTTTTTGTCTCTAATTCTGACACCTGGACTGCATGTCTATCTATAGAGAACCATGGCTTTACCCTGAAATACTTCTTTTTTTTTTTTTTTAAAGATTTTATTTATTTATTTGACAGAGAGAGACAGCCAGCGAGAGAGGGAACACAGCAGAGGAGTGGGAGAGGAAGAAGCAGGCTCCCAGCGGAAGAGCCCCATGTGGGGCTCGATCCCAGAACTCCGGGATCACGCCCTGAGCCGAAGGCAGACGCTTAACGACTGCACCACCCAGGCGCCCCTGCCCTGAAATACTTTTGCATTGATCTCTTAAGTACAGAGACATTCTTAGATAATCATAGTGAAATGGTCAAATTCAGGAAATTTAACATTGGTAAAATATTACTACCTAATATATAGTCCCTACTTAACTTTTTCCAGTTCTCTGAATAATGTGCTTCACGGGTGGGGAGATGGGTGAAATAGATAAAGGGGATTAGGAGATACAAACTTCCAGTTACAAAATAAAAAATTCACAGGGGTGAAAAGTGCAGCATAGGGAATATAGTCAGTAAGACTATGAAAATGTTTGGTGACAGATGATGACTGACCGCACTTACCATGGTGAGCACTGAGTAATGTATAGAATTGTTGAATCGATATGTTGTACACCTGAAATTAGTAGAACACTATATGTTAATTATGCTTCAATTTTTAAAAATGTGGGACGCTCAGGGGCACCTGGCTGGCTCAGTCGGTAGAGTGTATGACCCTTGATCTCCAGGTCGTGAGTTCAGGTGCTGTGTTGGGTGTAAACCTGACTTTAAAAAACTGGGGGGGGCGCCTGGCTGGCTCAGTTCGTGGAGTATGCGACTCTTGATCTTGGGGTTGTAAGTTCAAGCCCCACATTGGGTGTAGAGATTACTTAAAAATCTTCAAAAAAAATTGTGGGATGCTCAGGCGGATAAAAGGTTTTATATATATATATATATAAAAAAATTTCAGAGCAATTGTTTTTGCAATCCAGGACCATACATTGTGTGTAGATGTCTCTGTCTGAAGCCAGCTTTTGATGCCTGGTTTTGACCATTTTGCTTTTACTGTTTCATGAGGCTCCCATTCCTAGGTCTATGAAACTTTTCCCCTCCAAATCCAGGGGTCTGAGCTAGTCCAGCCAGCATGGCACAAACCTAGGGACAATGCATTTTGAGGTCCAAGCCCTGAAGCATCACTGTGCTTTGCCCCACGTTCTGCCCTGTGGGAAGGGCAGTACTCGCAAGAGATTTGCCTTTGCCTCTACTAAATTAAGAAGTTGTGACCTAGGCAGGGGCTCGAGTTTCCAGCAGAATGGGATTAGCTATTACAGCTTCTGCTGCTTGGGAGGCTTGTGAAGCTCGATACTGGGTAAGAAGTGTGGCATGAATGAAAAGATGTTCCTCATCAAAATGTGTCTGAAGCTATTTTAGGAGCAGACTGAGGATTGTGTGTGTGGATGTCCTTGGAGCCTGTTTGGTTGCCGCGGGATCTTTTTCTTGTGATTGATCACGGGCGCACATGACGGATGGCGCACCACAGCCTGGCTAGGACCCTGTGTCTCCATGTCCTGGCTTTGATGAGACACCACCCAAAGAGGCCACTGTGCCAGCTATATTTAGTACCGTGATGCACGCAGGTCCTTCTGACCTTAGCTTCCTCTTACGTTGTACAGATACATATTTTTAGGTTTATCTTACAGCACCCAGGTCTCACATTTACAGTTCTTTGAATTCTGCAGCAGCGGTCGTGGGCTGACAGCCTGCTTCCGCTGTGTTGGGAAAAAGAATTGCTCTCTCTGCCTTTTCAGGATCCACATTTTCTACAGCACGTTCAGACGCTGAGCTCGAAACCTTGTTCTTGTGCGTCCTAGCAATGTGACCTTAAAGATGCCATGTAAACTCTCAGGTGTCCAGAGGATATAATAGCTGCCCTCCGTCCCTTATCACTCATTCCATTCATTCACTTATTTAGCAACAAGCTTTATTAAATACTGTCTGTTAGGCTGTGGAGCCTCAAAGATAAATAAGAATTTCCCCTCAGTCTCAGAAGGCAGTTTATAAAATCACAGAATATCAGACTGGAAGGAACTGTCCAGTCCAAATTTTAGTCTTGTAGACCAGGAAACTGAGGCCCAAAGAAGTAAAATGATGGCCCAGATGTCATACCGAGTCACTGACCAAGTTGGGATTAGAACCCAGATCGCTTATTTCCCAGCCCAAGGATCTTTGCTCTGTATCACCTACTTTTAGCTAAACTGTAGTGAGCTTCAATTTTCCTTACGTTAACATTGCGAAATTAGTATCAATGATCGAGAAAATACACAGTAACTAAAACCTAATATGAAATCAGAAAATAATACCATTTTGGGGGCGCCTGTGTGGCACAGTCTGTTAAGCGTTTGACCCTTCATTTCAGCTCAGGTCATGATCTCAGGGGTGTGAGATCAAGCCCTGTGTTGGGCTCCACGCTCAGCACAGAGTTTGCTTGGATTCTCTCTCCCTCGCCCTCTGCCCCTCCCCCCTTCTCTCTCACTCTGTCTCTAAAATAAATGTTTAAGAAAAAAAAAGAAACTAATACCATTTTTATATCAATTGGAGTTTATTCATCAAAACAGCAACAACAGATACTTGAAAAATAGTTGTCATGTGTGTGTGAGACATGGTACATAGTCAGCCTACAGGTTTTCCTGTGTGTGTGTATAGATTCTGGAGCCTTCCTGATAACTTCGTTGTCCCTGTCTCATCCCGTTTCTTTGATGGGGACCCCTGTTGTAGTGCTGCCCGGGATCACTGGCACAAGTTCCCAATACCAAGTGCTCTCTATTGGCCAACAGGTTCCTCTCAGACATTGCATCTGTTTTAAATGGCATTTAACTGCGTATAACAGAAAACACAAAACCATGGCTCAAACAAAAAAGAGGTTTATCTTTCATATGTAGAATACCAGAAGCAGGTAGTTCAGGGTGGAGATGGGGGCCTCTCTGGTCATCAGGGACTTCGGTTTCTTCTGCGTGATTCACTATTTTTTTTTTTAAAGATTTTATTTATTTGACAGAGATAGAGACAGCCAGCGAGAGAGGGAACACAAGCAGGGGGAGTGGGAGAGGAAGAAGCAGGCTCATAGCAGAAGAGCCTGATGTGGGGCTCAATCCCAGATCGCCGGGATTACGCCCTGAGCCGAAGGCAGGCGCTTAACCGCTGTGCCACCCAGGCGCCCCGATTCACTATTTTTTAGCACTGGTTTTCATCTTCATGTCCTATAATGTTGCATTATGTCACTTCACTGTCATATCATGGTTGCTACAGCACCAGCTTTCAAGTCCACATCACTTCGGACAACCCCAGCTGCAAAGGTGGGCTAGAAAATGTAGTATTTTAATGGGCACATTGTTACACAGAATAAATTTGGGCTTTTGTTACTTAAGGGTGAGTGAGAAGAATTAACAGGGGGATGACTGGAAGTCCCTGGCACAGAAGAAACCCTTTTACCTCCCAGTCCTGGGTTGAATGTTCTCTTGTAGCTCCATTCTGTGGAAATCAGATTTGCAGAGATTAGATTTCCTTTCGTTTTATTCAGGTTTTCCACTTCTCTTTCTGCCACTTTTTGTTTTAACAAAGTTCAGTTTTATTTCTCTTCCAGTTTGAGATGTCAGACTCCCTCTGCTTGGATTTTAAAGTAACTCTTCTTAACATTTGCTTCATATTCTAGTTATGTCTTTCTTTGTCCCTAGGTTTACAAGTGTATATGCTTTTATTTAAAAAAAAAAGATTTATTTATTTGACAGAGAGAGAGAGAGTGTGCATGAGCGAGCATGATTTGGGGGAGGGGCCAAGGGAGAGAATTTTCAAGCAGACTCTGTGCTGAGTGCAGAGCCTACCGCAGGGCTCAGTCCCACGACCCACGAGATCAAGACCTGAGCCGAAACCAACAGTCAGATGCTCAATTGAGTCACCCAGGTGCCCACAAATGTATATTCTTTTTTTTTTTTTTTAAGATTTTATTTATTTATTTGACAGAGATAGAGACAGCCAGCGAGAGAGGGAACACAAGCAGAGGGAGTGGGAGAGGAAGAAGCAGGCTCACACCGGAGGAGCCTGACGTGGGGCTCGATCCCAGAACGCCGGGATCACGCCCTGAGCCGAAGGCAGACGCTCAACCGCTGTGCCACCCAGGCGCCCCACAAATGTATATTCTTAACTTTCTTTTTGAAAAAGAACGTATGTGGCAAAATCAGAAGTGTATAGTTTGATGAATTTTCACCAAGTGAATATACCCATGTGCACATCACCCAAATGAGGATACATACGTAGACTATCACCTAGAGACCACCTTCCATACGCACCTCCCAGTTATCACTCTCACAAAGGTAATAAAAACCCCAACTTCTATCACGTGGGTTAATTTACCCTGTTTTAGAACTTTATTTAAGTGAAATCATACAGCGTTACCTATTTTGTGTCTAGCTGTTTTCGTGCGTTATATATTTGACATTGGTTGGCAATGTTGCATACAGCACAAACTTGTTTATTTTGACTGCTTTAAAGCAGTGATTCTCAGTGGCTGGGGAGGGGGTTTAATGTCTCCTCCCAGGAGACGTTTGGCAGTATCCAGAGACGTCTTCGGTTGTCACAACCAACAAAGTGCTACTGTCATCTAGGGGAAGGCTGTTAAATATGCTACAATGCACAGGTCAGCCCCTCATTCTTGCTGACCATCTGGGTACCCTATTTTGTGAGGTGCTTGTTGAGTCTTTTGTCCATTTTTCTATTAGGCTGCTTGCCTTTTTCTTATTGATTTGTAGGAGTTCTTTATTTATTCTGGATATGAGATCTTTATCAGCTCGAAGTATTGCAAATACCTCCTCTCATTTTGTGGCTTGCCATAGTACTTTTTTATTCTTTTTGTTTAAAAAAATTTTTTTTCCATAACCAGAATCTTTATTCTGCTACTAATCATTGAAATCCTTAAGGTGAACTGATGCTCCAACAGCTGCCCGCTTGGGTTTAGGTGTCGTTCCTCCGTGGAATCGTGCCTATATCTGCCATGTGCAATTTTTAGGTGCCTCACTTGACCCCTCCCAGTGGTATTTCATCTTTTCGCCTCAGCACTCCAGTTACGCTTTCTCTTCGGTTTGGCAGGGCAGCCACATTTGCCACAGGTCAACTTCTGCAGGTGGTAGTCCTGACGACCACAGCGAGGGCACAACGTGTGCGTCTTACTGCGACGTCATCTCGTTCCTGCAGCTAAGACTGAAGAGGCTGGAGGAGAAGGCCGCCATTTTATTTGTTTAATGGCATCTTTTTGACGAACAGAATTAATGTCGATACCCACTTTATCAATCTTTTCCTCTTTCGTGTGTGCTTTTTGCCTTCATCTTTAAAGCTATTTTCGCTGAGTTTATAGCTGTAGGTTATCAGCTATTTTCTTTTAGCACTTTGAATATATAATTCAAATATTTTCTTCCTCCCATCATGTCTTAGTTTTCTGTCACTGTTTAACAATATTACCACAAACGTAGCATCTTAGAACAAAACACATTTATCATCTCACAATTTCTGTGGGTCAGATATCTGGACACAGCTTATGTGGGTCCTGGACAAGGCTGCAGTTAAGGTGTTAGTCTGGCCTGGGTTCTCATATGGGGTTTGACTGGAAAAGACTTTCATGTTCATTCAGTTTGTTGGCTGAATTCATTTCCTTGAAGTTGTAGGAGTAAGGGCTTTAGTCTCTTGTTAGCTGTCAGCTGAGGTGCCTTCAGCGCTGAGTAGCTAGCTACCCAAAGTCCCTTGCCAAGTGAGATCCTCCAATATGGCCACTTACTTCTGGAAGCCAACAAGGGAGGTGGGACTTCAGTAGATGGCAGTAGACAGACGCCATGATCTCTCTCTCTTTTTTTTTTTTTTACATTTATTTATTGGGACACCCGGTGGCTCAGTCGGTCAAGCATCTGTCTTCAGCTCAGGTCATGATCTCAGGGTCCTAGAATCAAGTCCTGCATCAGGCTCCTTGCTCAGCAGGGAGCCTGCATCTCCCTCTCCCTCTCTGCTGCTCCCCCTGCTTATGTGCTCTCTCTCTCTCTGACAAATAAGTAAATAAATAAAATCTTTAAAAAAATAAGATTTATTTATTTATATGAGAGAAAAAGAAAGAGAGAAAGGGAAAGTGCGTGCACACGCATGCATGTGGGAAGGGGCAGAGGGAGAGAGAGAGAGAATCTCAAGCAGACTCTCTACCAAGCAAGAAGCCCAACACAGGGCTCAGTCCCACCACCTGAGACAATGACCTGAGCCGAAATCAACAGTTGGATGCTCAACTGACTGAGCCACCCCCAGGCACCCCCCTGTGATCTAATATAACATAACCGTGTAATCTCATCATTCAGGTATTCACATAATCATGTACTTCTCATCACCTTTGACTTACTCCCTTGATTAGAAGGAAGCCACAGGCCCTGTCCATCCTCAAGAGTGGGTCATACAGGTCACGAACACCAGGAGGCAAGGATCACAGGGGCCACGGCAAGAGTCTATCTACACATCATTTCTGTTGAGAAGTCGCCTGTTCATCTTAACATTGTTCATTTGAAAGTAATGTGTATTTTTTTCTGTGGCTGCTTTTAGGATTTTCTCTTTAGCTTTCAGCAATCCCATGATACTCTAGGTGTGTTTTTCTTTGAACTTCTCTTAAGTTCCATGGAACTTCTTGTATCAGTGGCTTGATAGTTTTCATCTAGTTGAGAAAATTCAGCCATTATGTCTTCAAACATTGCTTCTGCTTTATTCTCTGTTTTCTTTCTAGTATTCCCAAGTACCCACATTAGACTTTCTCACTGTTATCGCAAATGTTTCTTGCACCCTTTTCTGTATTTTCCGTCCTTTTTTCTTTCAATGTTTTCTTTTTTCCCTCTTGAGTCTGGATATTTGTACCAATATCTTCCAGATTACTAATCTTCTTGTTAATCTGCTGCTGTTAGACACTCCTCCCCTCACCACCCAAAATCAAGACACAGCTTTTATCGTATCTTTAAAATATCACAAATAGGGGCGCCTGGGTAGCGCAGTTGTTAAAGCGTCTGCCTTCGGCTCAGGGCGTGATCCTGGCGTTCTGGGATCGAGTCCCGCATCGGGCCCCTCTGCTGGGAGCCTGCTTCTTCCTCTCCCACTCCCCCTGCTGTGTTCCCTCTCTCGCTGGCTGTCTGTCACATAAATAAATAAAATCTTAAAAAATAAAATAAAAATAAAAAATAAAAAATAAAATATCACAAATAAGTCTGAGGAATCATCTGGCATCTTGCTGTTTCTGTAGCTGGGCAACTTAGCTCTCATTCATCAGCCTGCTGAACTGCATTCCTTTTTCAGAAACATAGATACCATCCAAAAATTTTTTGATATCCTTGTTTTTAACTTACTGAATCAAAGCAGCTGAATTTGGTACAAGTTCAATGTCGTTTCCTTCAAGAATTAACTCACATTTCTGGGGTCAAGATACTGAACAAGTGATGCTAGGCCTCATCTGAACCCGATGGATGTATTTTTCACCCAAGAAATTTTGGGTTTCAATAAGAGAACCCTTCTTCTGAATAACAACATTGATAGTGAAGTGAGCGTACGCAGACCACATCTTGTAACAGAAGCCCAGTGTAACACCCTTGATCATGTTCTGTACATGACTACACATAGTGTGAATGGTAGCCAGTTCCTTTCTATTTCTCTGCCGTTTGTCAACTTGGAGCTGCTTCTTTTTCTTTCCAAGGAGACTGAGATCTACACTGATGCGTTTGAAAGTCCTCCACAGGGTTCCTCTGGGGCCCTTCACAATAACAGTGCATCCCTTCAGAGGGATGTCGACATTTTCTGGAACGTCAACAGTCTGATGAGAACAGTCCTCACTCTCACAGTAGATGTGGCAAAAAAGGAACCTTGTGAGACACTTCTGTTGTATTACTGCCCAGCTTTTCGGCATTCCTCTCCCACGCCATTTATGATTCAGCACATTTCTCAAAGGGGAAAGATATGGTCAGGTAGCAAGAATTTCCTGTCCCTTTTGGGAAAGGAAGAATCAGCCAGACTAAGAATCAAATTGATATGAGACAGATTAACAGGAGAAAGTAAAATTTTCCTGCATACGTGGAATCCACACAGACATGGAAATTCCAAAGACAGGCAAAATAGAGTATATATGTCAGTTTGAACCAAGGAAAAGGGGGTAGAGGTCTGGGACTTCAAAAGGAAAACATGCAATTTACAAGACGATGAAAAAAAGTAAATGTTTGGTAAATGAATGTTTGCTGGGCCACTATAAAACAATGGCACATAGAGAGGAGTTTGATCAAACAGGCTTTGCTATGTTCCTCCCTGTCCACCATAACTAGTTCATATCATAATGTAGTTATGGTAATATCTCTTTTCCTGGAGCAGGTCCTCTATGAATTCTTTTAGGCAGTTGGGGAGGTAAAGAGCTTTTCCTGAATTTGCTGGGTTTTGATTGCTTTTTAACTCAATAATTTTCATGCCAAAATGGCCCATCTTGGCCCCTAAAACACTCGGTTCTTAGAATTTCCCTTCTCTCTGGAATCTTGGCTCCTTGAGTGCTGGCTGCCTGGGCAGCTCTCCGATGCCTTCAAACAGAATTTTCCTTTTCCATTTTTCTAGCCTTTCCAGTTGTTCTCAGCGAAAGGATTAATCTGCCCACTTTTATACTTTAATGTAGATTTCTCTGTACCACCCCATCTGGTCTGAAATTTATACTTCAGTTCACATCCTTTTCTAGGAAGCAGATATCATCTCACAAACCTGATATCAATCGATCATATGTTTGTAACTGGCTTACAGACCTCTGCAACTCTGGACATATAAAGTGCAAACATCGTAGGGGCACCTGGCTAGAGCATCGTAGAGCAATGCAACTCTTGATCTTGGGGTTGTGAGTTCAAGCCCCACCTTGGTTGTAGAGCTTAGTTTAAAAAATAAATAAATATTTTTTTTAAGTGTAAACATTGTAATTCATCTCTCTTCTTTCATTTCGTTTATTCACATGGGACAGAAGTACCAACACACGCATTCAAGTCAACACCAGGTAGATGCAAATGTTGTGGGAAAAGCTCTAAGCCCTTGGTTCATCTAATAAAGTCATTGCCCAAGGAAAAATTTCAGAGGGAAGGTGTCTAGACTTGCTCTCTGAGCAACAGTATCTGTTTGGAATAAAGCGGATTTCTTAGAAAAATGTATGAAGCCGGGTATGACAGGGGGCTTTCTTTGCTGTTCATCTGAAATTCAAACTTAACTGGGTGTCTTGTATTTTTATTTGCTAAACTGGCCACCAGTGTGTATTCTCCCCTCATGGTGTCTCTAAAGAGAATTGATTCCAATGTTATGGATATGTTGACAATGGGAGTCACAACTTTCATTGGTCATTAATGCAAGTAAAAAATGGGAATAAATTTCATTTTGAACCCAGCCCCTTATTGAATTATTGTTCTAATACCTTTTCAGTTGGTTTTCTTGGCTTTTCCAGTTATGTAATTATTTCACAGCAAATAATGGTAAATTAACTTCCTCCTTATCACTTTTGGTTCTTCTCATTTTTTTTCTTAGGAGGTACTCTCATGTTATGGTAATACCAAAGTGGTGATGGTGGTAACAGTCAGTGTTTTAGTCATTATTGCTGTATAACAAACTACCCCTACACTGACATAAAACCACCATGGATTCTGTAGATGGGGCATCTGGACAGGGCAGAGTGGGCATGACTTATCCTTGCTCCTTGCTCTCTGGTGTCTCAGGTTGGGAAGATTTCAAGGCTGGGGATGATTCACTGGCTGCTGGTTGGAATCATTGATGTCCTCATTCAACATGGCCGATAGTTGTGCTGGTCTCAGGCTGTCAGGCTCTGGCCGGCACATTTACACATGACCTCTCCGAGTGATCGCTCCATGATGGCTAGTTTAGGCTCCTTCCCAACATGGTAGCTGGCTTTTAAGAGTGAACATCTCAACAGAGCAAGGCAGAAGTGTATTGCAGTGTTATGATCTAACCTTAAAAGTCACAAAGCATCACTTACACCATACTATATCTGTCCAAGCAGATTCGCAAAAGACCACCCACAGAGTCAAGGGCAGGGGAGAAACACAGACTCCTTACCCAGCAGTTGGATTGTCAGTATTACATTCTAAGAAAAGCACGTGGGATAGAAGATATCCTTGAGGCCCACTTTAGAACATACAGTCTACCAAAGGGAACGGCCTTACTGTGTTCCTGAGTTGAACAGAAATTCTCCCTCTAAGGGTATTTCACCTTTAAGCCTCAGTTCCAATTTATTTATTTATCATGTCAAAGAAGTTCCCCTATTCTGATTTTATTAAGTTTTAAAAAAAATAATAGGAAAATAATAAATAAATAAATAAATAAATAAATAAATAAATAAATAAAAGAGGTGCCTGGGTGGCTCTGTCGGAGCCTACTTGAGAAAAATTAAAATTAAAATTAAAAATAAATAAGTAAATAATAGATGGTGAATTTTCTCAAAGGCCTTTTCAGCATCTGTTGAAGAGGTATCAAAATAAGATAAAAATGAACGAGGCTATGTTTGCTCTCTTTGAGCCATGTCTGCAGCTGATCCCTTCATTCAGTGAGTATTTCTGAGTACTTATTGTGTGCCAGACCGTCTGCTAGGCACTCAGACAGAACACTGAGCCAAAGCAGAAGTCGTTCCAGCCCTCAAGAAGCTTATAGCCAAAATGATCCGGATCCAGTTCAGTGCCTGAAATCTGGCTTTGTGCCAAAAAATGCAGGAATGGGAGTTACTTCCCACTTTCCCACCCAAATCCCAAACTCAGTAGCTTGGGCCTGCAAACTCTCTCATCTCCATTTCCGTGCCCTCCAATCACAGGTCTGAATTGTGCTTGAAGGCACGGGGCATTTACATGTATAATTTTAGCCACCAGAGGGCAGTCACATTTAAAAAACACTTTCATAGGGGAAGAAAGGACAAACCCAATTCCTTGAAAAGCTATCCCCTGGGTTCCGGGGCTCTCCGATCCCCATGGTGGGATTCTCTCCAACGGAGACATAGCCCAGCACCCAAACCACTCTCCCTTTTCAGGCCTGGGGATCCCACCAGTTTATCACAAGACCCTTGAGTGGAGGATGATGTCATGGAAACTGACATGGACCATAATGAAGTAGATTAGAGGGTCTCCCAAACCAAACACTTTAGAAGAAGTTAATTGCATAGGCACCCCCACAGGGAGGGGCCTAGGGCACCCACACACCCACCTCCTTTCAAGTCCTTACTGAGGGGAGTCAGTCAGTGAGCATTTATGGAGCCGGATCTCCTCAACAACCAGCCCTGTATGGGCAGTAGTGAAACAGACTTGTTCTGGCTACAGAGAGGGGCGTTGCCTGCACAACATTATGAGAGAGCAGTAAGGACAGCCCCAAGGCAAAGAGCCTCCGGTTAGGGTGTGCCTTCCCTCGGTTCCAGGGGAAGCGTTCAGGAGGCCACCCAAGACAATAGCTTCTCCAGATGCACTATGAAGCACTGACCCTTGGGGTCCTGCCAGTGAAGGTGGTGCTTCCAGAAAGCCCAGTCCTTCTCTTTCCTAGCCTAGAATGAGAGATCTATTTCCAGTTTGTTTTGTTTTGTTTTGTTTTGCTTTTTGCTTGTCTAAGGTGTTTTGTCAGAGCCCCACGTCCCCTTCCCAGTCTGGGGCTTGAGCAGCTTTGGGAACACATAAGCAACAGAGACTTTCAGCCGTCTTCCTACCCGCCTGAACGAGAAGAGGGAAAGGGAGGAAAATGATTAGTATCTCAAAAATATTCTCCTTCCACAGGGTTGTGAGACTGCACAAGACCTAGCCCAAGACTGGCATAGAGCAAAAACCTGATGGGTGTTAGTTATTCTATGTCCACAGTTCCTTTCTGGAATTTCCCAAGCTCTAAAAACGCAAAGGTCTTTCATAATTCATTTGGCAAAACTAATCTGACCTGAACTCATTTGGCAGCAAAACCTCACCTGAACCATGATGCCGCTAATTTTGGTCTATGTGCACCCCTTGGTGTGAGTACTCATGTATTCCACTGCAGAAATCTATAGTGCTTGGTCACAGGGTGTGGTCCCAGACTCCACTGCGTGAGTCGTTGAGTCTATGGTGTAAGTACCTGCTTGTCTTTCTAAAATCGAAGATTCTGAATTCTGAAACATAACTGGCCCCTAGGACCTGTTTTTAAATGAAATCTAGGTTCTATATCTTATCTTTCCTATTATCTAGCTATGTGATATTAGATATGGTGGACAGACCCTAGGGTGGCCTGCATTATGCATGCCCTGTATAATCCACTCCCTTTGAGTATGGGAAGGACTTGTGACTTGCTTCTAAGTAATAGAATATGGCAAAGGTGAAGAGATTTTAAAGGTATAATTAAAATCTCAAATCAACTGATTTTTATTTGATCAAAGGGAAAATTATCCTGAGTGAGTCTGAGTTAATCAGGTAAAAGCCTTTAAAAAAGGGACTAGGTTAGGGCACCTGGGTGGCTCAGTCCATTAAGTAGCTGACTTGATTTTGGCTTAAGGTTGTGAGATCATGCCCCAGGTTGGGCTCTGAGCTCAGCAGGGAGTGTGCTTGAGATTCTCTCCCTCTGCCTCTCCCTGCCCCCTCTCTCTCAAATAAGTAAATAATGTGTGTGTGTGTGTGTGTGTGTGTGTGTGTGTGTGTGTGTGTGTGTGTGTGTTTTAAAGAGGGACTAGGCCCTCCCTGAGGTCAGAGACTCTCAGATGTTGGCTTTGAAGAAGCTGCCATGCTGTAAGTGGGTCTCTGGAGTGGCCATGTGGCAAGGAACTATGGGCCTTTAGTAACGGAGAGTATCCAGCTGACCACCAGCAAGAAACCAGGACCTCAGTCGGGCAATCATGAGAAGATGAATTCTGCCCACGAGGGAATTCTGCCAATAGCCTGAGGGGGCCTGGAAACAGATCTTTCCCCATTTGAGGCTCTGATGAGACAGCAGCCCCGACTGATACCTGGATTCCAGCATAGCAAAACTGGGAAACGGTGGATGCAGCTAAGCCAAACCCAGAATCCTGATCCATGAAAATTGAGCATTATAATAAGTGTGTGTTGTTTTAATCCACTAGATTGTGGTCATTGGTTATGCTGTATAGAGAATCAGCACATTGGACACATGCCTTAACCTCCTTGGGCTCCGGGTGTTCATCTGCAAAGTGGGGCAGTGGTTGGTCACACCTAGATGTCTTTCCAGCTCTGGCTCTGAAGACTGCATCTACGGGGCAGATCCTGGGTGTTTTGGTGTTGGGAGGAGGGAGAACGATTTTCTTCATGCGTGAGCAGATGCGGGGAAGGGGCTGTGGATGCCAAGGAGGTGAGCCACTGAGGCTTCTGCTGCACAAGCAGGAAAAATGCAGGCAACTGAGGACTCACCCTGAGTCCCCAGTGACCCGGCTGCCTGGCTGGACGCTGACCACAGTTGGCATCGCTCCTGGCTGCAGGAGCGATCATCTTTCAGAAGCAGGAAAAACAAGCATCCTCT
This sequence comes from Ursus maritimus, assembly GCF_017311325.1. NCBI lineage: Eukaryota > Metazoa > Chordata > Mammalia > Carnivora > Ursidae > Ursus > Ursus maritimus. Next base: position 26,860,911 of record NW_024424230.1, on the reverse strand, counting down.
TTTCCGTGCTATGTAAGGGAAGCTTCGCCGCACTGGGCACTCGCCCCCATCTCTGTCAGTTTAGCAAGAGGCAAAAGATCCCCTCTCACACTCTTCATCTCCAGACACCTAAAGTTCTTGGGCTGGCGACCTCAGGAACTGACCTGGGGAACTCACGGGTAGCTGAGTCAGGGAGGGCATCAGGTTTCCTGTGAGCTCTTGGCAAACTCGGAAGTAGGTGAGGTTGTGCCTGTGTGTTCTCCCACCAGGCCAATCCATCATGTCCCCTTACTTTCCACACTCCTGTCGCCTGTCACAGGGGCCCCAGACCACTAACATGTCCCAGAGGTGGCGCATCAATTCTCAGTCTTGCCTCCCCCAAATACTCCCTCAGACACAGCTGACAGGCTCGTTTGACTGGCTGAAGCGATTGTCCCTTATTAAATTCCTTAGGGGATGATCTCATTAAGCCTTGTTATGGGTCACTTCTATTTCAGGGAGAATACATTTGCTGGAATCTTTCTATGGGCAGCTAGTTAATTGAAACCTGAAGTAGGGGGTGGGGGAGGGGTAGGCGCCGGCAAGGTGGTGAGCAGGTGGGCAGCGAGACTGGCTGGGTGAGGAGCTAGGAGCTGGTGGAAGGAGGAGGCAGGGGGTCCGTGTGAGGGGGACTGATAAGACAGAAGACACAGGCCATGGAGGGGGAGGGGAGATAAAAACAAGGGCACCCTGCAGCCTGATCTGCAAGATAGCCTCTGAGCTGCCTCCCAGCCTCTGTGCTCAACCCTGCCCAACACATGAGTCCAGACCAGCATGAAGCGATAAGGGCCTAGGCCAGGATGTGGCAACAGAAATGGAAAAGAAGGAGATGTGAGAGGACTTGGAAACCAATTTAATACGAGGACAAAGGAGAGGAAAGTGCTCAAGATGACCTTGAAAGATCCCTGGAGGATGGGGAGACGTGCCAGCAGACAAGCCCAGCAGAGGCCTCAGATCGATGCCAAGCTCACGGCTCTATCGTTTGAAGAATCCCTCTTCACCCAGTCTGAAATAATGACCGTACCCAGTCTTCTGGCTCTTCAGCCATGATGTGCACAGACAGGAAGCATGAGCTGCGGACCACCGCGAACCGGCGTCTCTCCCTGCACTGGGGATGCAGTATAAACCAGCGCACTGCCCAGGCCAGGCAGCTCCAGCCCCTTCCGGGCAGCTAGCTCCTCTCAGAATGGTTTACTTCAATTCCCTTTTCGAATAGTCGTGCTGATCTTCACCATGGACACTGTGCCCGAGAGCCCGTAAGGATGGAGGAGCGTTTTGTGTTGGGGACCTTAACATCAAGTGAACTTGGTATGGTTGGAAGACAGGTGGCTGCTGATTAGTCGAGTGGCCGGGGTCTTGAACTTCTGGACCTGGCTTCTTCACCTGTAAAGGAGGGAGGGGGATTAGGTGATTCCTGGAAACTCTCCTACCTTTCTTTCTTTGCTTTGTTTCATGCATGGGCAAGTGCTGCGACACGTTTGATTTCCACAGAAGTGTAGGGTCGTCCTTTAATGCAAAAAAACAATAGTAGTGTGAGCACCCACAGAGTGGGCGTGAGGTGTGACATGGAACCTCTATTCCCTACTCCTCGTGTGTCCACGTGGAGGTGGCTCCATTGAGCCCCGTTCCTGGAGTCTCCCTGGCCTCTCTGTCTCTGGAAGAAAGACATCTGGTTGGAAACTTGGACGGAAGGAACTGAGCATGCTGCACTAAGACCAGCTTCCCAAGTTCACATGTTGAAGCCCTAACCCCCGTACCTCAGAATGTGGCTGTATTCGGAGACAGGGCCCTTAAAGAGGGGATTGGGTTAAAATGGAGTGGTTAGGGTGCGTCCCAGTCCACCACGGTCTGCGTCCTTAGGAGGTTAGGACACAGACCACATAGACTGAGGAGAGGCCACGTGCAGACACAGTAGGAAGGAGGCCATCTGCAAACCAAGGAGACCTTAGAAGAAACTAACCTTGCTGACACCTTGACCTTGGACTTCCAGCCTCCGGCACCGCGAGGAAATAACTTTCTGTTGGTTAAGCCCGTCTGTGGCACTTCACCATGCCCGCCCCCGTGAGCTAATACACTGTTCTCTTTAGGACCTGCCTGCCTCCAGAGGGTGTATATCCAGAGCCTCTTGTCATGCACCAAACCTGCTTTAGGGGGGAGGGCTGAGTCTGTCCAGGTCTGTCTGCTGCCACGTGAATGTCCGTCTGCAGTGGCCGGGATGGCGCATGTGTACCGTGTCCTCCAATCTAGTTTGTATCTGCCATAAAGTTGACATTTAACGTTCATCTATTTCTTGTGTCTTATTTCTCAATTGGTCCCAACCTAGAGGAGGAGAAGAGGCGGGGTTATTTACTGCACCTCCACCCCCACCCCAGAAAGAAAAGGAAAGAGCACCATAGCCCATGTTACATATTAAACCCCTCTCTCAGTGGTGCCCTCACTGCTCCCAAGTGAGCTCTCTACATCCAGGCCCACTCATTCCCAGGGTGGCCTGGCTCTTAGATTCCACTGGGAACCCCACCTATTACACCTTTCCTCTCCTCTATGCTGCAAAATTCTCTTCATTCTTCAGGTCTTGGCTCAGAGGTCTCCTCCTAGCTGAGTCCTCCTTGGGGCCCAGGTCATGCTTGCAGCTTCCTCATGTCAGCTCCTATGACTCTGGGTACATATTCCTATTATTCTGTCCTACCGTCCTGTCTGTGTTCTCCACTAGGACAGATATGTTGAGCGCTGCGCCTGGAAGGATTTCTTCTGGTCACATCTGTGTCCCTAGTTCTTGGTGCTTGGCTCCAAAGCAGGTGTCCATAAAGGGCTGGAGTATTAATGAGTGGCAGGATGACATTTTGATATATTAATCTGTGTGTTTCTCATAGTTTTCCACCCCACCCCTTCCATTTCAAGTGGACTGGCTGGTTGGTAATTCCTTCATTTGGGCTTGGTGTAAAGCAGAGGAGCCTGAGTTCAATGACTTCCTGTCCTTTGAAAAAAATCTAAACTCACTGGGTTTGGGGTGTGTGCGTGTGTGTGTGTGTGTGTGTGTGTGTGTTGTGTGGGAAGGGTAGGAGTAAAGAGGGGGGATGGCTTTTGAGAGAGAAGAAAACATGAAGGCCTAGAAGGGGAGAGAAGTGTGGGTGCCCTCACCCTTGCACAGCCATCCATGATGGACGTGGCCAGTCCTCCTTTATGGGGCGGGAGCAAAGATTTCTGCTCCCCAAAATGACATGGAAACAGAGCGAGCTGCCACCCATCACTGGGCTTTAGCAAATCATGTATCTGCATTGGTAGAAGACAAGACCCCCACCCCACCTTTCTGGGCACTTAAGATCTGGAGTCCTAAGTGAGGAAGGGAAATGAAAATTCAGCAATGACTTGGGGCGCCATTAAGCATCTGCCTTCGGCTTAGGTCATGATCCCAGGGTCCTGGGATGGAGCCACATTGGGCTCTCTGTTCACCAGGGAGTCTGCTTCTCCCTCTCCCTCTCTCTCAAAATCTTAAAAAATTCAGCAATGACTGACATGGACTTTCCTGCCAGGTGGGGGCCTTGGAGTAGAAATTAAATAGATTTCTAGGACATAAAGAAAGTGGTGTTTCTTGCATACTTAAGTTGGGAGGACTAGATTATCATCCACTAGAAATGAATTCTGGATCCTCGAAGTCCTGAAATGCTCCTCCCTTTCCCCCTCTTCTGACTCAGAAATTTTGCCAAGATCTGAAACTGGTCCAAAATTTATCCCCTCGTTTGTCCCCTCGACTGTTGTCTAGAGTGCGGCAATTTGGGAGAGGGTTTTATCATTCTCAAGACTTTATGGTGACTTGTCCTCTCAGCAGTCTGGGGCAGCCCCAGAAGGCGAGTCCTTCAGCCATTGGATGTTCCCTTCCAGAGATTAAAGGTCTCAGTAAAGGAAAATTATATCCTTCCTTCAATGAGGATGGAGAATAGAGTGCTGCTCAAAGTCAAGCCACGTGCACGGGAGGGTGAGGCACCCAGGGAGGCCAGAGAAGAAGCTCTGCAGGGAAATGAACCCAGGCGGGTAAGGGGTGGGGGTGAGGCTATGTCAGACAGGAAGGATCCCTCTAGCCAACACTGGGCCACGGGAGCAAGGTGCCCAAGAATGCCAGGAGATCAATAGAGCTCTCTCTCTCTCTCTCTCAGGCCCAGCTAGTCTACTGCAGTTAAGACCTCTTAGAAACCACAAACATCTCTCTCCCATCTTTAGCCCCTCTCTTGTCCCTGCTGCCCCCCTCTACCTTGGTGCAGAGTCAAAGCTCCCCAGGGATGGTGTGGTGAAAGAATGTCGACTTCCTCACCCTCAGTAAGCCCAGGGACACACCATCTGTCTCTGAGGTAGACTGGGGAGGAGAATATACGTTGAGAGGAGGAGAGCAGACCAGCAAAGACAAGAGGGGAGGCCAAGTGGGAACTGGGCAGGAGGGGACAGAAGAGAGGAAGGAGAGCTTGGGTTTGGGTGCCCCCCAAAAAACAGAGTCTGAGACAAGAGCTGGCACACAGGTAGTTAATTTGGGAAGCTCCTTGGGAACAGGAGGGAGGGACTGGGAAGAGTGGCCTGAGGAAGGAGGGAGAGCCATTCCGGGGGGAATGCTACAACTCTGGTCTCCGTGGAGGCTGAGTGGGACATGGTCCTGCTGGTTGCCTCTGAGGAGCACTACAGCAGGGGCCACAGAGTTGTCCACCTGAGGGAAAGAAGGAGGGTCATTGATCCACTAGCTCTGGCCTCTGCCGGCTGAGTGTCACCCTGTGAGCTGTTGATTACTTCTTCCAGGTTCCTCCAGAGTCGATGGTCTGCCGCAGAAGGGAGGCCCCAGGGCAGGTGACGTTGGCACACAGGCAGCCAGGGCACAGCGCAGGAGCAGAGGCTGAACAGAAGATGCAGCAAAAGAATGGAGAGAGAGGAAGGGAANNAGGGCAGGTGCCACGGGCTGGGGTGGACAAGATGAACACGAATAGTTCCTGTTTGGGGGAGAGCGACAAGCCCAGCAGAGGCAGCACAGTGGCTGCTGGGGACCCTCCGCAGAGCTCCTAGAACCGGCTGGGGTGAGCCCTCAGTGTCATCGCCTTGTCTGCTACCAGACTCTGGCAGGCACAGGGGAGCCTTGGCAGTGACGGTATGTCCCCACGCCCTGGTAGCCAGGAGCAACCTCTTTTGGGCCTTCCAGGAAGTTACACTGTCTCCTTAGTGTTTCTGGCTCTTCTAGTTCAACAACGTTGACTTAGGGGTTCTGGCTGAAAACACACCTCTCCCAAGAGGCAGACTGATGGCATATGATTATACTAAAGGGTCATGACCATGACCTGCCGAAATGGAAGCGAGCTTCCTTTAGTCCTTGTGGCGATGGGAAATCCAGTTTGGGGCATGGTTGCCACCCCTACTCCAAACCCTCAGTGTCGGGCAGATTTGATGAGATAAGCTCTTGAAGCTTCTGAAGTTTAGAAAGGCCTGGAACATTCCATATTTGTATTCTATCTGCACTGTAGACCCAGGCTCCTCCCATAGAGTAGGACTCTTCCCACACAGCACTGACCTTTCCTTCTCTGATGTATTATCATACTACTAATAATCAATAGCCCAGATTGATCTCTCAACTGTCCTCTTTTTTTTTTTTTTTAGATTTTATTTATTTATTTATCTGACAGAAAGAGAGAGAGCACAAGCAGGGGGAGCAGCAAGCAGAGAGAGAGGGAGAAGCAGGCTCCCTGCTGAGCAGGGAGCCCGAGGTGGGGCTCAATCCCAGGACCCTGGGATCAGGACCTGAGCCAAAGGCAGACACTTAACCGACTGAGCCACCCAGGTGCCCTTCTCAACTGTCTTCTTAATGTTCTTTTCCTTTGAGTTATTTTTGTCTTCTTTAATAGTAAATTCCAGAGTTTCTTGGTTCCCAGTACACCAGAACTGCGAAACGGTTGGGGTTGGGGCTCAGTAAGAATGTATAGTTACTGTATACATGTGTGTGTTAGACTGTGTGTTAGACTGGTCCTCCTAGGCTGTCAGATTGTTGTGATTCAAGAATTCTGAAAAACCTGGTTAACCAAAAATACCTCCCTCCTCCCAGCTGACCTGCCTTGCCATCTGTGATTCCTATCTTTTATGTCATTCCTGGATGGCTTCTGGAGAAGCCTTTATTTTAGTTTGACAAAATGCCATCGCCTGGGAGACATCATGTGTTAGTCAGCTATCACTCTAGTAAGAATTGGCTTCCTTAATTAATTGTTGTTAAGATGTGAAGACTAGAAGCTTAGAGATTGAGTCCTAGGCCAGGATGTTTTGGTTGTCAGAGGTGGGGAAGAGAGAGGCAAAGAAGGCTAAAGTCCTGGGGGCTTGAGTGGTGACAGTGGCAGCACTGACTGGGTCAAGGAGGGTCCTAGGTGTAGTGAGCACAGAAACACCAAAGAGAAAGTGATTTTACAGTTTTGCCTTAGGTAAGGCCAAAGTGACCTCCCATGAACAAGTTCTTAGTTCTCTGAGGGCAGAGACTGGGCATTATACATTTCATACATCCCCCAGACTGACCCACAGTGCATACGTGGGTCTTCTCTTGGGTGACAGAATGGAGCCAGCTTTGCACACACACATCAGTCTGTGAGTCCTCCCCATCAGTTAGCTGGTCTTTTGCCCTTCTGGTGATTTGAACGACTCACAGCAAAAACCACCGCAGGATTAAAAAGCTAGAGCAGCTCTACTGGGTGCTCTAAGGGACATATTTCTCCAAACAAGCAAAACTAGCCAAACAAAAACATTATTTCTGCAAAATAAAAGGGCTGCCTCTAAGGCCCCCTTCTCGGCCTGAGGGTTTCTCCTGGTTTTCAGTAAATGACAGGAACTCTAGAGGAGGGAGGCCTTTGGAAGCTGCCTGGTGTTCCCTGGCCTGGCTCGCGAGGGCCCCCCCAGCCTGCTGCCCCCACACGGGTTCTGTAAATCCCTGCTTTGTCTTTTTCCCAGGGGCCCCATCCTGTTTCCCAAAGCCTGGTGCCTCTGCACTCACTCCTCAAGAGAGGAGTCACATGAGAGATGACCCTCCTTCCTTTAATTTTAGGTTATTGTTGCTGCTGTCAGTCTATTGAAGTACTTTAATGAATGCTTGTATTGTTCTCAGGCTGGAGCCTTTTTCAAATGATCAGCACATTATAAAACACAATAATGAGTCTAATTCCCACCCCCCCAACACATACACACACACTCACACACACACAATGGCATTGCTAAGTCCCCCAGATATGCACGGTAGTGAAGAGTCTGGGATGTAGGGGCAGCAGAGCTGGGTTTGGCCCTGACTCTCCTGTTCAGTGCTGGTGACCTTGGGCAAGTCCATTCATTCATTCATTCATTCATCCATCCAGTAAGTATTTATTCAACATTTCCTTGTATCAGTCATATAATCTCGGCAAAATGGTTTTTTTTTTAAGATTTTATTTATTTATCTGAGAGCGAGAGAGTGAGAGCATGAGCAGAGGGAGGGGCAGAGGGAGAAGCAGACTCCCTACTGAGCAGGGAGCCCCATGCGGGGCCAGGACCCCGGGATCATGACCTAAGCCGAAGACAGGCGCTTAACCGACTGAGCCGCCCAGGCGCCACTCTCTGCTAAATGTTAACAATGTCTGCTCTTGCTACCTTTCCTGACTAGACGAGCTAACGAAATCGTTATGAAGTATTCTAGGTAAACTCCAAACACACTTGTGTTGTTGGCATTCATCAGCAAAGAGCTTAAAACAAAACTGGAGGGGTGGGGGAAGAGGGCCCAACCCACAGCACTCCATACATCACTTGTACAAGAAATATACCTCTTCCGGGCTGTCTGGCTGTGCTTGTACTTTGGGAGCCCAGCCTTTCCGCAAGCCGGACTTTGCCTGGCATACCCTTCTTTTCATTTCTGTTCTTGGAAACCCTGCTTTCTCCAACGCCCTAGTCGAAAACTTCCTCTTCTACGAAGTCTTTCTTGCTCTTGGGCATTCATTTCTTCCTCCCACAAGTCCTTCCCCTGCTTTGGGGATCGCCGAGTCCCACCTATGAACTACTGTGATTTGTTTCTAGATTGAGCCCTGTTACCAGACAGATAGCAGTGTTCTAGAAGGAGGCAAGAGGTGTTCTTTTCCAGGAAGCCTGGCTCTGCCCCTTCATCTCATGGGACCTTGCTCGAGCACACTGTCTTCTCTGAGCCTCAGTTTCCTCTTCTGTAAAACCTGCCTTGCCCTTGCTGACTGTGGGGAGGATGAATGAGATACCACATGCCAAGGGCCCAACACAGTGTGCCTTACTTTTACTGGGTAGGCTTTCAATAGCTGTCTTTTAAATGAAATCGAGGGGCATGCAGGCAAACTTTGGTGGGCTCTCCTAAGACACAAATAGAGGAGGTGGCCACTTAGTAGGTGCAAATGAGGAACTTTGGGACCATCTCTACACAGGATTTGGTACCTGAAATATCACCAGGAAAGGTGAATGCCTCCTCAAAGGCACTCCTTTCTGTTTCAGTACCACTGGGAGAGGCAAAGCTTCAAGGCACTCGACCTCCCCAGGGGTTGGGCGCCGACAGCATTGACCGCCAGTGAAAGGTGGAGACACCACAGGGCAGGGAGGTGAGGAGTCTAAGGAGAAATTTAGTAGGACTGGTCTTGCTTAACATAACATTTATTTAAAACCAAGTATGTTAATTTTCAGTCGAAGTTTTTACCATCACACCAATTCTCTGACTACAGTTGCGCGTTCCAACGATTCAGGTCCATTCTGACATGAATTTCCCTGAGTTAGTGCAGACCCCAGAAGAGTGCTCCCACTTAAGATGCCAGGAGCAGGAGGAGTCCCCAGGCTACCCACACTTATGCCTGGCAGACTATAGATTTGGGGTTTCCTACAACTCTCCCCTAAATTCGATAATTCACTAAATGTCTCACAGAACTCAGGAGAGTATGTTACCTAGGATTATCGGCTTACTTCAAAGGATACAACTCAGGAACAGCCAAATGGCAAAGAAACATGGTGGAAGGGGGTTGGAGGTTGGCGCAGAGCTTCCACACCCTCCCCGAGAGCGCCACCCACCCAGCCTCTCAATGTGCTCACCAGCATGTGGTCTCCGTGAACCCTATCGTTCAGGGGGTTTTATTGATGTTTCATACAGATTAGTCATGACTAATTAAATCAGTGGCCGTTGGTGACTGGACTCAAGCTCCAGCCCTTCTCCCCAGCCCAGAGTGGGGGTGGGGCTGACCGGTCCAGCATGCTCCTCCCAGGAGGACTTCTCCAGCAAACAGCCCCCATCCTGAAGCTACCTGTGGGCCCACCCAGAGAACCCTCATTAGCATAAGCTCAGGTGTGGTTGAAAGGGCTTTCCTAAGAATGACAAAAGGCACTCTTATCACTTGAAATTCCAAGCCTTTTAGGAGCCCTGTGCCAGGAACTGAGGACAAAGACCACAGTTTTAATTATGCCCCAGATTCCCTGATGTTGTTCTTACTTAAATATCACAGTTTTCAGAGCTGGAAAGGGGAAAGTGGGGGACTGGGGACCTTCTCCATAAGGCTGGTGTTTCTGTGGCTCTGAAGCCCTTGAATCTTTTCTTTCCAATTCCAGTGTGTCTTCGGAACTATCCTATCCACCCCCAACAAGGAAGGTTCCCTGGGGCTGCAAGCCCTTCCCTTCTTTCCTAAGGCTTTCCATCCTTCGCCTTCAACAGCAACCAGATTGAGCCTTCCCCCTCCCAGAGCTCTCCCTACCCCCTGGTGTGGTCCATGTGGGGTCAATTCCTTGCCGGGCTATTTGCGGGCTGGGAGGATCTACTGTCTGAGGTCTTGATCAGAACACTCAGCAGAGGGGGAGACGTCACACCCTGCTTCGCTATTAGCGCTGAAGGAACACAGCCCAGACTCCCTTCGCTCACCTGCAGCCCCCCACCTCCCTTCCGGCCATCCATCTCCTCATTCCTCTGCTGTCCAGCCACAGGCAGCTTGGCCCCAGGGTTGTCGTCCTCTGAACATCCCAGGGGCTTTTCCACCTATTGCCCCCTTTTCCCCAAGGTCAGCTTCTCTGCATATTTTTCCATCAGTCGCAAACATTTATCGGATCGCCCTGTCTGCCGTGCTCTGTGCTGGACACCAAGGGAGCTCAGAGGAAGGAGGCATGACCTCTGCCCTCAGGGCGTTGCCTGTCTCCCTCCTTTGTAACAACAGTCAGGCAGGCTCCAGGCCTTCCCCGAGGCATCCCTCACTGCCCTCAACTGCAGGCCTACCTCCTCCCAGCCTCTCACCCACTTGGCATCTGGCACCACTTCCTTGTCCTGACATCCCGTCGGGTTTCTGTGTCTCCCCAGCTAGATGCACAGACGGACTTCCTCCATTCACACCCGCGTTCTCGTGTCAGCCACGGAATAGTGCCCCGCTGCGCTCTCCAGTGAGTCAGGCGGGTGAGGAGGGTACGCAGGAGAGCAGATCTTACGAAGGGAACAAACAACCGGAGGTGGGCAGTGGGATGCTAGTCGGACGGCATGTCCGAGGAACCCCTCGCTCCTCCCACCCTGGAGGTCACACAAGGTCGAGTCCTCCGTCATACAGAGCTGTTTCTTACATTGAAAAATGAGAGGACAACACACCCTTGCTGAAAATTTGAAACTGTCCGTTGCATTTATTTCCATGTTTTAATACAAGTCATGACTTGCCATATAGCGGGGATGGCATGGGGGCCCCCTGATTTGACAGAGGGACAGGGAGCCGAAGACAGAGAAACCTCACTCAGCCACCCCAGAGCACAGGGATGCTAAGGGAGGTGTCCCCTCTGAGCCACCCTCAGCCACGACTGGCTCCACTTTCATGGCCTCTTCTGCCCTGTTCCATTCTGGTTCCAGATGAACTTGGGAGTTGAGCTGGCTGCATCACTGTACTTAACCAGCGTGAGTCTGGGTGCCTGAGGGAGGTGCTTGCCTGGAGGGTTGCCATCAGAACAAGGCCCTGTATATGGAATGTTCTCTCTGAGCCAAGGATTGTGCTGACAGCTTTACATATACGTCACTTCACTCTGAGCCTTTACAAGAGCCTGCCAGGTAGTGTCAGCAGTTACCTGTGTTGAACAGGTGAGGACCCTTATGTTTGGCAGGGTTACCGAACTGCCCAGGGGGTCACTGCTAGAGGGAGGCAGAACTGTTCCAAATTCAGATCCGTCAGATTCCAGAGCCCCTAGTGCTGATGACCATGTGACCCTCTGCTGCTAGGAATCCTTAGACTGTTCTGGATGACCTTCCACATGGAGGACATAATTTAATTCTGTGGACTAATGCTCTGAGGCAAAGCGGGTAGTGTTAACTCTGGAAGCGGTGACTTGTCTGGGGTTCTGTGGCCAGTGCAGTGCAGAGGCTCAACACGTCCCCTCATAGCACGTACTGGGAGATCGTAGTGAATGCTGGTCATGCTGGGGTGGGAGGGTAGAGGGGTGGGTGGTTACGCTGAGGTAGGGGTAGCCTGGTTCTTAGCAATCTGAGAAGAAAGAGAGGGACAGTCCTGAGCCCACAGATAAGAGTTCTGTCTCTCCGATCTCCCATTTTCCTCACCTAAAGAGTGGTCCTAATAGTAACATCCACCTTACAGGAGGAAATGGCAGAAGTAACCTGCTTGGTCAGGAGAGAAGGGGCTATAGTCAAAGCAAAGGCCAGCCACACTCTGATGCTACTTACTGCTCAGGCCACGGTTTCTATCAGGCACCTGCTGCAGGCCCAGCCCCAGCGCTGGTAGTACACCAGGTGTAAGCAAGGATGCCAGAGAGTGATTCAGACAGGTCTGGCTTTGGCCTCCAAGACTTAGGACCGAAGTTGAGAGGAGAACCACTGCTACGATTCAGTAGTAACACTGCAGGTAGGTTAAGGGATGGACGTGTTTGTAGGACGGTGTCTGTGAACAAAGGGATCGTGATCAATTTCTGGTAGAGACAATGGGATGGAGGGGGTTGCTAGTGATGTAGATGGGGGGAAGGGGGTTGGGCTGGTTTTATGGAGATGGGATTTCAGGAGCTTGGAGAGCTGAGCATGTGACCAACGTGAGATTCTGGGAGACAGTTCAGTATCTCTACAGCATTGATGAGATAAGATCGCCAAGGAGTTGTTTTAAAACCAAAGGTATTAGTCCACATTTATTCTTTCACTTCAAGACTGACAGGTGTGAGTTTTGTAGTGAAATTTTCTCTTTTTCTTCTGAAAGAGCTTGGGCTCTTATCACTGCCCCACAACTTCTCAAATTCCTTGAGGACTAAGGTAGCAGGGAAATAAATGAACAAAGGGATGAACAAGTGAGTTCAATACACACAGAATGTTCCTCCGGCACCCGGTATGTTCTCAGTGAGTCTCAGAGTGGTAGGTGGTGGTAGAGGTTGGGAGAGCAAGCCCTAGAGTTGGACTGTTTGTGTTGGAGTCCTGCCATTTACTGATGTGTGACCTTGGGTGGGTCACTTTAACCATTCTGGGCCTCAGTTTCCATTTTTCTCACCTGGGGCTGGTAATGGTACCGAGCTTATATGGTTGTTATGCGGATTAAATGAATGAATCCATTTAAACACATGCTACAATGCCTGGCACATAGTGGGCATTCAAAAAAAGTTAGCTATTAATATAAAATTATTTTATCAATTTATTCGTTTAATCATGGATGGAAAATTCCCATGCTTGTGGGCAGTCAGCATAAGTGAGTGAACTGGGGGAGCTGAAGCGTGTGATCTAAACGGGAGACTGATGTTAAGGGGAACTTGGGGCCAGCGGATTTCCATAATCTCCTCCTGGGTAGTGTCACTCCAGGTGCCAGCATGGCGCCTCTCCTGAAAAAGTAAAGACCTTTTACATTTTCTTCTCAAGCTTTTATTTATTCCTTTACTTCTCGAAACCCTGACTTTGGGAGGGCCGGCCCTTGGCTAGATCTAGAGCTGCGTTTTGTTCTCCGTATGTCCTGAGCCTTGTATCAGCCAGATGGCCGGCGCCCACTTCCCCTTTCCTCCAGGTCCCGCGTACAGCATGTTTCTTTCAATCACAGACCTGAAGGAAGGGCCTCGAAAACTCAGAACACCCGGGGCGTCACCCTTCCCACGGTGAAGTGCAAATGAGAGGAGTGACTCTGCAGAGGTGGAATTTGGGGCGTCTGCAACGCTAGCAGGGGCGGAGCGGGCTCTCCCCGGCTGACCCTGTGTCACCAGCAGGTGGCGGTCTATCTTCCAGGCCTGCAAGGTTCCCAACCAGAAACTTGAACGGGATGTTGATGCCACTGCGAAAGAGGATCACAGCCCAGTCTCCTCGAGCCGAGCTGTCGGCATCCGTGAAAAAGTGGGGAGAGAAGAGAACGGAGTCCCTGCTGGAGTCACTCAAGGATTCAGACACTACGAGCTTCATTCGGGAAGGCTTCAGAAGGGGTGAGTACTGAGAAGCGCACGGAAAAGGGAGTGTTGTCCTTCTCTTAGGGCATTATCCTTGGCTTGCATTGACTGATTTCCGACCCTCTGGGAAGGACATTTCTGGAAGGGAGCTGCCTGATCAGATGGATGGAGCGCGGGAAAGAAGCCCGGGAAGCTGGTGCCTGCGCCCCCGGCGCTCTGCAGCGGGAGGAGCGCCTATTCCCTTCCGCCAGATGGCGCTCTCTGGCTTTCCCTCGGCTTCCCGCTCCAGTCCCTGGAGGGTGCCGCCGCAGCGGCCGCTCTAGCCGACCCGTGCGGGCTCTGTGGTTCCGGGCGGAAGTGAGGCGCCGAGCGGAACGGCCTCTGGTGACATTTTCTCCGGGCGGCGCGGACGAGTGAAGGGACTTGGTGGTGGAGGCTGTGGAGGTGGCGAGATTCGCTTTAGCCGCGGCGGGGCTTTGACCGCGACCCTCTGCTCGCCGCCGGGGCTTGTGCTGAGGAGGAGAAGGCGGCGGTGGCCGTCGCGTCCCGAGTCACCGCGGCCGGGGGAGTCCCAGCCGGGGGGTCGGTGCGTGCCCCGACGGGGCGCGCGGAGCGAGCGAGGAGGTGCAGAGCTGCCGCGGAGCGCAGGTGAGCCGGGAAGGTGCGCAGGGCTGGGGCCCGGCTGTCGGTCAAGCGGTGGGACCAGGCTGCGTCCCGGGGAGGGGTCGGGTTTGGGTCGGAGGGGCGCGGGCCGCGGGTGTGGGCTCTGCGGCGCCCGGGCGCCGGGGTCGTGACGGGCCCGGCCGGCGGGCGCAGAGTGTTCTCGCCCGGACTTGGCGGGAGGCACGGCCCGGGTGGGGGCTCCCGACAGGAGCGGAATCCCTGGACGCCTTGTTCGTCCGCCCGCCGTTGACCCTCAGGTCCTCCCGGCGCGGCCGAGCTGGCGGGCGGAGCTCCCTCTCCCCTTCCCCGGGCCGCACGGGTCTCTCTCCTCGGGGGCTGAGGAGGCTGGAGGTGCCGCCGCCCGCGGGCCGTGCAGGGGAGCGGTTTTTCGGCCCCGGAGTTATCTTCACGCAACTTTCCGGCGCCCCGGCCCGTGGGAGAAGCGGCGGCGGTAGCCCTGCCAACTCTGCCAGCTCCGCGAGCTGGGATCTGGCGCCGACACCTGCCCCTGCTCCCGGGAGCACGGGCGGGCGCCCTAGCGCCGCGGTTGCTGTGGCCTAGGAAGAGGGAGAAAAGGCTTCCTTTGGCTGGCGCCGCCTGCCTCTTGGCGCTTCTACTACCTTCGGTCGGCAGACGCCGCCAGTTGATGGGGAGGGATGTGTCAGTCTCCAAAATTGCCTCTTCTGGAGAGTTTGTCAACTTTATGTCGAAAATCGGCGCAGATGTAAACTGACGGGCCCCAATTAAAGATCATTGTCTTCTTTGACTCTTCTTGGGGAGTTTTCACTTCTCCCCAAGTAGCACTTCGTGCTTCGTAATTTCTTTCTTTTGGCATCGACCTCAGTTTATTGTTGGGGCCGCAGCCCCCACGAGAAACCGCAGGTCATCCGTTCTTTTAAGTCCTCCTCTCCGCTGTCGCAGAATAGAGGCTCGCAGGTTGAAGGAATGAACCTCTCTCTACTTGTTCTTCCAGATCGAACCGCCTGAGCAGTTTATGCTTAGATCTGCTTTTCATTTCTTGACTGAGCTTTTGCTTTCTGAATCCATCCACCCAGTAGGATGAAAATCCCACTGATGATGCTTTGTCAAGGTTGGACCTCTTAATTACAATACATCTGGCAGTTTTGCTTAGGCTATTATTGTGTAGTGTCGTTGGGCACATGCTAACAGTTTGAATCACTCCCTTTCTTCTCTTGGGATATTTTAAGGATGGAGGCTATTAACTTTCTAATGTAGTTTTGCTGATCCAGACAATCTGGATTCCTCCAGTAAGAGCATTGCCTTTTGGTTTAACAAGCATTTTTAGAGGCCTACAATTGATAGTTATTACCTGATGTCCTGAGGAGTCACAATGCTAACCGTTTGTTAGTGGGAAGTGTAATATTTTGGCTGTCTAATCTGGCCGATACAATGCTTAGTTTAGTGCTTTGTGCACAGTAGGTGCTCAGTAAATATAAAATTGAGTTAAATTTTAATTCAGGAAACAAAGATGGAGTTTACTGCAATGACCTATGCTGCTTTAAAAAGAATCTTAGTGAAATTTCATGAGTTCCATTGAGAAATAAAAATATTTTTAGCCATTTTTAAATTAGAGTGCTTTTTAGTGTCACTGTACTCTTAAAACCTCAAACCATATTAAGTTTTCATAATGTTAACATTTTGTAGGTGTAAACTTCAATACAAGTGTATTACAACATGAAAGGCAGAGAGAAACTTCAAGGTAATTATACCTAAAGCATCAGCTAAATGATTTCTTAGTGACAACATTTTTTCTGACTCCTTTTTGTGAAAAAGGAGTGGAGTTGGAAGCTTTCCCCAGTGCTAGCTTCATATTACCTTCACAGTGTAGTTGTTACATTACTAATTTAGTTTATATTACTCTTAAATGCATTTATGAAAGTATCCTAATGCTCTTTGTCTTACACTCTTCATGATTAATCCAGGATCTGTATATTAAAGATAAATTCAGCTTAAATTTTAGTGCAGTTTTGTTGGAACTGAGTGCTGAGTGTATGTTATTTTATAAGTGACATTGGTACTTTAAGTCTCCTTACTATTTGACTAGTAACTTCTAGCTTGTGTAACTTGTAAACTCATTTTTCAAGGAGTTGTTTTGCTGGGATCTTCAATCCTATGGTTTTGTTCTGACATCTGCATGAGTAAACTTGATGTATGTGCAATTAGAATGGTTTTGTTCTTTCTTTTTAAAGTTTGGAATTGGTATATACTAGAGACCCAAACTGTATGTTTGTAATTTTGGCTAATCATCTTAGACTTTCCCAATTTTCCTGTATGTAACTAGGGATGTGAAAACAAATGTATATTCATGTTTATATGCTTACAATCGACAGTACTTGAGAAACCCTGTAAAAGATTAAATGTTCTACTTTTAAAATTTTTATTTTTTAAGTAAATGTTACACCCAACGTGGGGCTCAAACTCATGATCCCGAGATTGAGTCACATGCCCTTTGGATTGAGCCAGCCAGGTGCCCCTCAAAATGTGCTGTTAATGTGTTTTCTTTTGAACTATACTGATTATGGTATTCTCTATTAATTTAGGAAAGAACCTGGGGCTAAATAAATTTTCTTGGATAGCTGTAGTAAAAATGACATAGACATATTAATAATTGGGGAAGAGCTATTGAAAACTGAGAAAACAGAGGACAACACATTCAGGTGGAACCTCTTTATTCTCACAACACTAATTTAGTGATTGCTTACTGTGTGCCACCAGTGCTCTAGTTGCTAGAGATAATACTGGTGAATAGGACTGACAAGGTCCTGATGCTAAAAGAACTTAAACATTTAAACCTGAGTTTGAGATGAGTTTTTTAGGTAGGCATTCTAGGCTAGGCAACAGCTTTCCCCAAGTAATGAGTATTAATCCTGACTGGTTAAGTGTGGCCAGTGCCTTGAGTTTACAGAGGGATAGATGTGAAGGTACCTTAGTCTGCTAAAGTGTTATTTTCTTCTTTTAGGGGAAAAAAGCTCAGGTGGAATATGAAGATGTGATAGGCATTCCTTTTGAAAGATTTTCTTCATCCTTATGTTCAATGAGTAGAAATGTTACTGGTTTAATTTTATTATTATTATTATTATTAATATTACTATTTTAGAGGGAGCAAGCGAGTGAGCAAGCGAGCGAAGGGCAGAGGGAGAAGGGGAGAGAGAGAATCTTAAGCAGCCTCCATACTCAGTGTGGAGCCTAACGCTGGGCTTAATCCTAGGACCCTGAGATCATGACCTGAGCCTAAATCAAGAGTCAGACACTCAATCGAACGAGTCACCCATGCGCCCCACCGCTTTTCATTTTTTATTTTGGGTTGATTCTTATTTGTCAGACTAATTTGATAGTTATTTTTCTTTAGTTTTTTAATTCCAGTCTTAAATTTAAATTTGATTGTTGTGAAACTTTTCTAAATCCTTTTAGGGTTTATCTTTAATTGCACCTACATTCCTTAACTCTTTCAGGGCTCATAATAGATAAGGGAAATAAACAGTGTTTTCTGCTTCTGTGTGGGCAGCTTCTCAGCACAAGTGGGATTGATGTTCAGTTTTCACACTCAGCCTACAGGTCCTTGTGGTAAAAGGAAGGAGCAGGGTGAAACTAAGAAGTATTTTATATTCCTTTGATACATCTGGGCTAAGGGAGGAAATGTGTGTTAAATATATTATACATATTTTTCGTAACATATTAGTAGCAGATGATAATAGTGAATGTGATTTAAAAATAACATAAAGTAACCACTATGACTCAGATTTGATGATTGTCCTGTTTAGGATTTGTGGCTTTATAGTGTTCATTTTGAGTTTTGTTTCTGTTCTTTTTCATGTCTTTATTCAAAACAAGAACCTCCGATTCTGTCACTTAGTAGCTGAAAGAAAGATGTTATAAACCCCAAAGTTATTAATTTGACTTGATTCAATTTTAAAACTACTTGGATAGGTATTTCATCTTTAGATTAATTAAAAGTAGAAACCTACCCCGGAACTGACTTATTTGTATGTGGGAGTGTTTATACCTGGTTAAATCAGAAGCCCATTTACTGAGTACTTAGGTGCCAGGTGGGGACAGGTAGAAAGATGAAAGAAACAATTTCTTTGTAAGGTACCCAAATCTAGTGAACCAGATGACCTCTAAGTTTCTTTCCTGCCCTAAAATGTGAAGAAAAGTAGGGTCTAGCATAAAAAGCACTGTATAGCAAAGTATAGTATGGAGTTAGTCTTTATAAAATCATTTTAAATAAGGTATTGGAGAATGACAACCCCCCCCCCATATGACATTTTTCTTAAATAGGTCTCTAAGTGTGAAAGAAAATGATTGGAGACTTGAGTGTTCTTGTTTGTACTGAGTTCATTTATAAAATACTTTTTCCTCTGCCTGGAATTCAAGTCCATGTATTAGTAAATTAGTTTTGATTGTTCAAAGAGCAACAAAATTAAATCTTTTAAAACTCAGAGCACTCATTCCTAAGAATGTGGATAAACTAGGCTTGCGCTTAGGTAATCTAGAATTTTAAGTTTTCATTACCATGGTAAACATTAGGGAAACAAGGTACTGACCAGAGTGTCCAGAAGTTATTTTATACTGAGTTGCCTGGTTTAAAAAAAAAATAACTTTTATGGTGTTCTGAGTCAGCATTTTGCTAGGTGCCTTATAATTAGAGAAAGGTATTGTTGGGGATAGGGAAGTTGGGTGTGGACTAAAACTCTGGGAAAACAGGACTGTTTTCCTTTCTGTATTAAGAACAAAAACCTCATGTGGTTAAGATTTTAAGTGGTATCCTGTCTGCCCTAGTTTTAATCTAGCATGGAAGCATAGTTTATTCTTACATCAGTGCTTTACCATCAAGGGTTTCCCATTATTTAACTCTACTACAGTCCATCAAATAGTTGCTATGGTAGGTTTTGGCACCATTTATCTTGGGGACCTCAGGTCCTAGCATGTGGTGACCCATCTTTATCCCGTCTTTATGTGTACCGTATCCTGAGGGAGATAGAAATGGCCAGAGCAGCGATCTTGGAGGAAATCTAGAACCACTGTTTTAGAGTATTTTTGATTTACACTGATGGTGCTTTTGAGTACTTAGAGGGTCTCATATTAGCCATGGTGCATTCTTTGCATTTGGTAACTTCCTTGGCTCTTGATGCTGGTTTATTCACAGCCTGGGGCTGGGCCAGATACATGTCAGTAGTAGTAGTATCTGCAACATGAAGTGATTTGAGCAGCCATTATCACTCTTGGCCTATTTATAGAACTTGTATCAGTGGAGAAAAGGTTGGCTGGCAAGCAAGCAAAGCTGCTCTCTTCCCGTGGTTTCAGTCTCACAATTTGGGTGGGCCAAATCCATTCAGCTGCATTAATTTTTAGTGTTCCTTTTCTGTACTCCAGTCTTTTAGCACTGCAGTTTCTTAGTCAACTTCACTCATAAAGGAAAAAACCTAAATAACTATTATCACACTGAAAATAATTAGCAGTAATTCCTTACTATCCTGTGATATTTAGTGTTCAGATTGCTCCATTGTCTCATAAATGTATTTTTATACTTATTCAGACTGAGTCAAATAAGGTCTGTGTATTGTTTGGTAATCTAAAGGTTCCCCCTACATTTTTTCCCCTGGCAAATTATTTGTTGAAGAAACAGTTTTCCCCATTCGAATTTGTCTGTTAACATTCCTATGATGGTTTTAAACATGTTCCTCTGTCCGATTGGTCTCTTGTTATTTGGTATTAGGTTTAGAGGCTTGATCAGATTCAGTTTCTGTAATACATGTTGTTGTTGTTTTTTAAGATTTTATTTATTTGACAGAGCACACACACACAAGCAGGGGGAGCGGGAGAGGGAGAAGCAGGCTCCTCACTGAGCAGGGAGCCTGATGTGGGGCTTGGTCGCAGGACCCTGGGATCGTGACCCAAGCTGAAGGCAGACACTTAACTGACTGAGCCACTCAGGTGCCTCTGTAATGTATATTGTTTCTCCTTTTTCTTGTTTTTCTTGTTTCTTGTTTGTTTCTTCTTTTTCTTTGAAGGGGCAAAATATACCTTATAGATGATGTTGAGTAGGTGCATCAGGAGGCACATGATGTTTGGTTCTCTGTGGTGTTAGCAGCTGTTGATACTCATTGCTGAGCTGTATTAATTACTCCTAATTCCTCGCTCTAAATGCCTTTCATCATTCTCAGTTCTGAGGCTTTTATACTGTACCTTGTTTATAGCCTCTTCAGCCTCTTCCTTTTGAGAGCTAAGGGAAGGGATGAGTTGCTCTGGAGAAGAGGGCTATTTCTGCGACATTGTAATATTGTAGGGGTTTTTATTTCAGTCCTGATCTTTGGTTCCTGCAGTGTTCATATTATCCATGCTACCTACAACTTCTCAGTGGAAAACTAACCCCAAATCCAACAAATATTCAAAAGATGTCCTTTGGGAGCAAAATTTGTTTTGAGATGTTGGTGCTCACTAAGAGTGCTGTTGTTATTAAAGTACGTTAGTGGGCGCCTGAGTGGCTCAGTTGGTTAAGCTACTGCTGTTGCCTCAGGTCATGATTCCAGGGTCCTGGGATTGAGTCCTTCATCGGGCTCCCTGCACAGCGGGGGGTCTGCTTCTCCCTTTGCCCCTCTCCACTCATGCTCGCATACGCTCTCTCTCTCAAAAATAAAATCTTTTAAAAATTTAAAAAAATTAAGTGTGTGTATATAAAAATTAGAAAAGTTAATTTTTCTGGGGGCGCCTGGGTAGCGCAGTCACTAAGCGTCTGCCTTCGGCTCAGGGTGTGATCCCGGCGTTATGGGATCGAGCCCCACATCAGGCTCCTCCGCTATGAGCCTGCTTCTTCCTCTCCCACTCCCCTGCTGTGTTCCCTCTCTCGCTGGCTGTCTCTGTCAAACAAATAAAATCTTAAAAAAAAAATTTAAAAAGAAAAAAAAGAAAAGTTAATTTTTCTATTTTAAAAGATTTGGCAACATCACTGTTAGAGACATAATGGACTCTTCCTAGCACTGAACATCTGGGGAGAGGGGGCTTTGTTTTAATTTTTAGTAAGATAATGCTGCTTTTACCTTATTTGTGTTATGTTGCCTAAGAAATTTAGTTTCGTAGTGTCTGCTTTTTGCATCTTTATGCATAAATTCACAAACATTTATATACAGTATTCTAACTAAGGAAACAGATTTACCAGGCTATTAGTGGTGTCTGTTTTTGTCTTATGTTTTTATGTGGAAAGATAAAAGGAGAGTTACACTGTCAGAAATCATGTTGACTCTATGTAATGGAATACATTTTTATATGCAAGTTGATAGTGCTATTAAGCAAACAAGGGGTTTCATTAGTGGTCTTGGTGATTTTTAAAAATGATTCTGTTCATCAGTTTAACAAACATTTATTAAATATTATGTATTAGGGGAAAAACATTATTTATTAGGAACTGAATGAACCGAAGATGAGGAACATAATCCCTGTTTTCAAAGGAGATTGCAGTATAATGGGGCTATAGGGGGGTGAGTAAAAACATTTGCACAACTAACTGGTTTCTTTTTATTGCTTTCTTCATAATGTGCTGTTTCCCTCCTCCCCCATGTTCAAGATTAACTCTTAATTTCTTGGGCTTAAATTTTCTCAGTCTTTGCTATGTGTGTGTGTGTTTGCTTTAAAAACCACTCTCCTAGCAGTGTATGCGTTGTGTGCCACAGTCAGAAAAATCAGGTAATAATTAAGAGGTGCTAATTTTTTTGGATATTGTGATTCTCTCCCACCGTTAGATAGTCATATTATCTGTTCTGATATCCAACTTGTCTGACACTGTAGAGTCACTTTATAATCTTTTGACAGTTGCCCACACCAGCAGGAAGTAGGCATAGAAAACTGTTTGAAAGCCCTGCTTCATTCTAGTTTTATCTTCTTGGGTTGCAATTTGTCTCTTGGTCTCTGTCTTCTGTTATGTTTATATTTTAAAAAGTAAAACAATGGGAAGCTTCAAAACACCTTAACGTAGGCCTTTTTTTTTTTTTTTTTTTTTTTAAGCTTTTAGGTGTAGGGTGGGCAAAGTTTGGCAAAGAGCTTAGAAAGTGGTTTTAAAGACCCATAATTGATTGTCATGGATTTTGTTTTTTTAAAACCTTGGTCTCAATTATTAGGAAAGTTACTACTACTTAAACAAAGTGAGTCAGTAGAATATGCAAGCTGTAATCTATTTTGTATCTTAACTGTCTTGGAGGCAGAAGTTTCTACTCTCCTAGAATTAAGCTACATTGTTGCTGGTGGTCTCTCTCTTTTTTTTTTTTTTTTTAAGTTTCATTCATATAAGAAGTGTTATTACAACAGTGTAAAAGTAGTCCAGTTGCTTTGAGTTTTAGTGCTAGGAGAGTGCATCATTTTTGGATCATAGATTTTAGTGATAAATGCATAGTTGAGGGGTGCCTGGCTGGCTCAGTCAGTACAGCGTGTGACTTGATCTCAGGGTTATAAATTAGAACCCCACGTTGGGTATAGAGGTTACTTAAAAATTATTATTATTATTTTTTTAAATAGAAGAGCCTCTTTTTATTGATTTTTTTTTTTTTTAGGGGGGAAGGGGCAGAGGGAGAGAGAGAGAACCTTCTTACCCAGCATGGAGCCCCACATGGGTCTCAATCTCACAACCCTGAGATCATGACCTGAGCTGAAATCAGGAGTTGGATGCTTAACCAGCTGAGCTACCTGGTTGCCCCCAAAATAAAAAGTCCTTAAAAAAACCCCAAACAAACAAAAACCTGAACGAATACATATAACTGAATATTTAAACTGTAAGCCAGCTAACGATTTTTGGATTTCAAAGCTAAACCAGTGAAAAAAATAACTTTAAAAAATTTGCTAGACTGCTGTGAGGCTATTTGGACTGCACTTCCCTTGCTTAATAACTCCTTCCCTTCTTTATATGGCATAGTTTTTACTTTTTTTCTTTTTTAAAGATTTTATTTTATTAGAGAATGGGAGAGCAGACTCCCTGATGAGCAGAGACCCCTGCCCCCTTGCAGTATGGAAAAGTATACTGCTTTTTTCAAATATAAAGATACCAAAGAGATGGTGGTTGTGTGGTTTCTATAAAGTGGATAAAAACAATGGATATTTGTTTTTAGGGAAAGTTATCAAAGGAGTAACCTTGTTTACCTTCTTAAGTGTAAAATTTAGATATATCTTGATTTATACAAAAGATTTTTTGTTGTTATTATTGATTTATTTATTTTTTTAGTAAACTTTACAGTCAACATGGGACTTGAACCCATGACCCCAAGATCAAGAGTTGTACACTCGGGGTGTCTGGGTGGCTCAGTCAGTTAAGTATCTGCCTTTGGCTCAGGTCATGATCCCAGGGTTCTGGGGGGAGCCCCCCCACCTGCTTCTCCCTCTCTCTCTGCCAGGCCCTCCCCCTGATTGAGCGCATGCTCTCTGTCAAATAAATAAAATCTTAAAAAAAAAAATTGCACATTCTTCCAGTTGAACCAACCAGGTGCCCCACAAAAGACGTATTCTGGTGTAATTGTGAAAATTGTGGGTAGAACCAAACCGTGAAGTGGCTTAGTATTTATTTAAACATTAATAGCTTATATTAATTGAGCCATAGATTTAAGTAAGGAAAAAATGGCATGTCATTTGCATTTCCTATAGCTGCTATTAAAAAAAATTGTTAGTTAAGCCTTTATCATTATTGTATATATCTGAAAGGCATGTGTTAAGCTAATATGATGCATTTGTAGATAAAGTTAGTGCTGAAGTAAAGGGTAACCGCACTTGTTGCAGAGTTTGTCCTTAAAAAAAATTTTTTTTTTTTTTAAAGATTTTATTTATTTATTTGACAGAGATAGAGACAGCCAGCGAGAGAGGGAACACAAGCAGGGGGAGTGGGAGAGGAAGAAGCAGGCTCCCAGCAGAGGAGCCCGATGTGGGGCTCGATCCCATAACGCCGGGATCACGCCCTGAGCCGAAGGCAGACGCTTTAACAACTGAGCCACCCAGGCGCCCCTGTCCTTAAAATTTTTAAATGATTGGGAAATTATTTAAAAATAAGGGATCTTAAAATGTCAGTGTTTGAAAAAGCAAAATGTCCTCAGGATTCTATTTTAATGAAACTTATTTTTATTATTTATTTATTTTTAAAGAATTTATTTATTTATTTGACGGAGAGAGAGACAGCCAGTGAGAGAGGGAACAGAAGCAGGGGGAGTGGGAGAGGAAGAAGCAGGCTCCCGGCAGAGCAGGGAGCCCCTTGTGGGGCTTGATCCCAGGGACCTGGGATCACGCCCTGAGCCGAAGGCAGACGCTTAATGACTGAGCCACCCAGGCGCCCCTGAAACTTATTTTTAAAAAACGGTATCCACAGGCCGTAGCAAAATCTTTTGCTTAATAAATACTGAATATAAATATGTTGTTAAACAAATATTAGTGTCTGGAAGGTTTTGGGTATTTTTATAGATGCTGCAGATACAGTAATTAATGGGACAAATCCCCTGCCCTCTTGTATCATATTCTATGAAGCAGACAGACAATAAACTATAAACACAAATGAACAAGGTAATTTTAGACTCCTTTTTAAAAATAGAGAATAATGGGGTATGGGTGAGAGAGGAGGGGTTTTAATATATTTATATACTTAGTATATATATTAGTATATTTATAAAAGTCTTTTAAAGGTGAATTTGAATTGAGATCTGAAATACAAGAGCGAGCCAACTTTCAAAAGAGTGATGGGGAGTGCTTTCCTGGTAGTGGGAACAGCAAGTGCGAAATCCCCTGAATCAGAAAAGATCTTAGCATGTTGAAGAATTTGGAGCCTACTGAAGCAAAATGATGCTGAAGTGAGACTTGAGCAACACATGCCTTGTAGGCATTAAAAAAATGTAAGGAGGGGCGCCTGGGTGGCTCATTCGTTAAGCGTCTGCCTTCGGGCTCGGGGTGTTGAGCCCCGCATCAGGCTCCCTGCTCTGCTGGGAGCCTGCTTCTTCCTCTTCCACTCCCCCTGCTTCTGTTCCCTCTCTCGCTAGCTGTCTCTCTCTCTCTCTGTCAAATAAATAAATAAAATCTTAAAAAAAGTAAGGAGACGTATATAGAGAAACTGTAGGTCTAGGCAAGGAGAAGTCTTGTTTACCTTCTTCAGTGTACAGGTAGATGTACCTTGATTCACACAGAAGAGATATTCTTGTATATTTATGGGCAAAACCCCAATTTTAAATATCAAGCCTCAAATATATTAGGAAAGCTTATTTTAAAGGAGTCTGTATGAGAGCCTTATCTTTAAAATGTAAAACCTAAATGATCTTTTGTAAAGATCCAGATGTTCAGAACTTTCATTTGGTTAAAGGAGGCTACTTGTGTAGCACAGTCTAGTCTTAGGTTAAGAAGCAGGTTGGAATTCAGAAACCGTTCTAAATATATCTATCTAAATCTATCTAAATATATCTTGGCCATTGACCTACATATTCTTTTCTTAGAAATGAGGATTATATATTTCAGGTTAACTATGAGCAATAATTAATAAAAATAATTAAAATGTTCTGGAAACCTAAATGGAATTGTTTAGGTAGTTTACAGTGTGGATGGACCACTTATTGTGTGTATCTTTTTAAATTATAACTTTATAAAAAGCCTACAAGTAGGCAATAAAACAGTCACCAGTTTGTTTTTAAAAATAGTGACCGAAGCATTCTTTTAGTAGGCTTTTCATTTGTAATCACCTGTCTTTTTTGCTTTTCAAAATATTCCTTGAGGGGCGCCTAGTGGCTCAGTCAGTTGGGCATCCGGCTCGTGATTTCAGCTCAGGTCATGATCTAATCTCATAAGCGGTGAGATGGAGCCCTGAGTTGGGCTCTGCCCTCAGCAGGGTGTCTGCTTGGGATCCTCTCCCTCTACTTCTTCCTCCATGTGTGCGTGCTCTCTCTCTCTCTCTCTCTCTCACACACACACAAATCCTTGTTTATTTATTTCTTTTAAAGATTTGATTTTTTTATTTGAGAGAGAGAGCAAGAGAGAGAGCACTAGCAGGGTGAGGGGCAGGGGGAGAAGCAGACTCCCCACTGATCAGGGAGCCCGTGTGGGGCTCGATCCCAGGAGTCCCGGATCATGACCTGAACCGACGCATGACCTGAAACCAGCTGAGCCACCCAGGCGCCCCAATAAATAAATCTTTAAAAATAAAATAACCCTTGAAAGTTTTTGGAACATTGAAGTCTTGGCTAATTCATGGTTGAGTTTTATGTTGTATCTAAAATTGACAGTAGGCTTCAGTAGTAGTGCTTACAGGCACTAGTTTTCTGATGCTGAGAAGCAGAGGCCAGGGCAATGTAGATTGCTCTCATGTCGACTTTCCAGTGAAGTGTATAAGTAAATCTGTTAACCGTGGTGGTTTTCTGTGAGCAGTGGCCCTAGCTCTTACAAAAATGTTATGCAGAAGATGACTGTAACATATGTATATTGTAGCATCACATGCATTTTTTAAAAAGCAAAAATGAGATTTAATAGGTTCATTTAACTTTGATAAATCCAGTGTGCAACTGGCCTCTAACCTAGTTGGAGCTAGAAACTCATTTGATATCTGGGCACTGTTTTTCTCTTTGTATACTGGGTCTCTACTGCTTTTCTTCATGGGCTTCATTTTCCGTCGGGCTTTCCTCTCATGAGGGCAAAGTTGGCTTTCCAGCAGCTCCAAGCTTACAGTTTCCTAAAAGATTAATAGACTTTATATTTTAGAGCAGTTTTAGGTTTGCTGAAAAATTGAAAACAGAGTTCCTATATACCTCCTCTTCAGTTTCCCTATCATTAACATCTTGTGTTAATTTGGTACATTTGTTAACAATTATGAGCTAATATTGATACATTACAAACCTCCAGGTCTCAGTTTTTGTGCTGAAGAATAGAGATACCATAACACGGAATAACAGTTCTGTGGATTTTGACAAATGGCTAATGCCTGTCCATCGTGATGGTATCCAGTGAAATAGTTTAACTGCCTTAGAGATCTTCTTTGCCTCACTTACCAGTCCTGCCCCTTCTCCGATTCTCCTTGGCAACCATGGATTTTTTTTTTTTTTTGACTATTTAATAGACTTTATTTTTCTTCTTAGGTAGTTTGTTTACAGCAAAATCGAATGGAAGGTACAGAGATTTTTCCATATACCCCTTGCTCCCACACATGCATTGTTTGCCCCCATTATCCATCATCCCCTGTCAGAGTGGTACATTTCTAGCAACTGTGAGGAACCTACATTGACATCATCACCCAGAGTCCATAGTTAACATTAGAGCTCACTCTTGGTGTTGTACAATTTTTGGGTTTGGACAAATTTATAATATATACACGCCACTGTAGTATTATACAGAATAGTTTCATGCCCTAAAAATCCTCTGGGTTCCACCTGTTCATCTTCCCCTCCTCCAAGCCTCTGGCAACCACTGATCTTTTTACTGTCTCTCTCCATAGTTTTGCCTTTTCAAGAATGTCATATAGTTTGAATTATAGAGTATGTAGCCTTTCAAATTGGCTTCTTTTACTTAGTAATTTATATGCATTTAAGATTTTTTTCATGTCTTTTCATGGCTTAATGTCTCTCTTTTTTTTTTAAAGATTTATTTATTTTCGAGAGGAATAGAGCATGCACAGGCAGTGGGAGGGGCAACGAGAAAGGGAAAGAATCTCAAGCTGATGCCCCACTGAGCTCAAGAGCTTGACCAGGGGCTTGATCTCACTACCCTGAGGTCACGACTTGAGCCGAAATCAAGTCAGACTGGACCCTTAATTGACTGTGCCACATGGGTGCCCCATAGCTCATTTCTTTTTAACACTGAATAATATTCCATTGTCTGGTTGTACCACAGTTTACTTGAATGGTTACTTGCTGAAGGACATCTTGGTGGCTTCCAATTTTTGGCCGTATATCCTTTAGCACTTTTGACTGAAAATCACAATACTGAAAGCATTCTTTTTCTTGACTTTATTAGTGTTATCAATAGCGAGTATTTATGTTTCTTCCCCCACACTGGTGTAAGAATTTATTATTAGTTTTTCAAAAGATGCCAAGTGTTAGAAGAAATTTTTCTCTTAGGCTAAGACAAGAACAGATCTGTTTTAAAAACAGTAAAATGCGAATTAAATGTTTCTCCATTGTTAATCTAGCATTCAGTGGTTTACAAAATATTTTCTCACACATTAGTGAAATTAAAACTCAAAATAACATTCCGAGGGGGATGCCTGGGTGGCTCAGTTGATTAAGTGTCTGACTCTTGGTTTCAGCTCAGGTCATGATCCCAGGGTGGTGAGATTGAGCCCCACATCCAGCTCCATGCTCAACAGGGAGTCTGCTTGAGACTCTCCCTTTCCCTCCCCCCCCAATAAATAAATCATAAAAAAAATAACATTCTGAGGTTTCTATAGTGTCATTTTGTAGCTGGAAAATAGGCTCAGAGAAGTTGTGTGACTTGTCCAAAGTCACATATGTGCCAGATAAAAAATTAAAGTCATTTTACTGTAAAAATCTTGTGGGTTTTGCATGGCACTTTGCTCTCTCTTAACTTTATCCTAACATTTTTTTGGGGGGAGGAAGCACCAGTTAAGGGTTGTATTTAAGTGTTTCAAAATCTGCAGATTCTCTATATAAACTCCTCTGTATAATCTCAATTTGGTTCTCTAACTTCAAAGCCCTTACACTTTGGTTTAACAAAACTACCACCTAATTATTTTTAAAAAAATAGGATTGAGGATTATCAATAGTAAATATTTACTGAGCATCTCCTTATTTTAAGATATGGTGCTAGGTGGGATACACTGTGGAGTGATGAGTGATAAAGAACTCGGGACTCTGGAGCTGCTTCCCTGAAAATCCCAACTGCGGTATTGAGTTTGCGCAAATTCCTTAACTTTGCCCCTGACTGTAAAATAGGGTGATAGTATTTGCCTTATGGAGTTGTTGGGGGTGGGTTATACGTTTAAATGCTTAGCTGAGGGGCGCCTGGGTGGCTCAGTCGTTAAGCGTCCCTTCGGCTCAGGGTGTGATCCCAGGAGTGATCCCAGGGTCCTGGGATCGAGCCCACGTCAGGCTCCCTGCTTCTTCCTCTCCCACTCCCCCTGCTTGTGTTCCCTCTCTCACTGGCTGTCTCTCTCTCTGTCCGATAAATAAATAAAATCTTTAAAACAAAATAAATGCTTAGCTGAATTTCTGGAGGTTAAAGAGTGTTTTGTTTTATTTTAAAGATTTTTACTTATTTATTTGACTGAGAGAGCACAAGCAGGGGGAGCAGCAGAGGGAGAGGGAGAAGCAGGCTCTCTGCTGAGCAGGGAGCCCAATGGTGGGGCTTGATCCCAGGACCCTGGGATCATAACCTGAGCCACCCAGGCTCCCCTATTTTATTTTATTTTATTTTATTTTTTTAAAAGATTTTATTTATTTGTGAGAGAGCAGGAGTGTGTGTGCATCCAAGCGGAGGGAGGGTCAGAGAGACAGGCAGACTCCCCGCTGAGTGTGGGGCTCAACCCCAGGACCCTGAGATCATGACCTGAGCCGAAGCCAGAAGCTGAACCGACTAAGCCACTCAGACACCCCAAGAGCGCTTGATTTTAATAATGTTATTATTTATATAAACAAATGTAGTGTATTCTTGGGCATCAAACAGTTCTATGCAGTCATGCCAAAGGTGGATTATTTGCAGTTATTTTTACTAAAATGTAAGATTAGCACTAAAATACTAAAATAACTGTTTGTCTTTTCTACATACATGGTAAGTATTGAGAAGTGTCTAAATAGTGTGTTGAGCAGTACATGTCTGTGATGCTTTAGACTTTTTAAAGCATTCTTACATTGTTTAATATATACATGTTGGTTTCTCTTTACCTGCAAAATCCGTATTTCCATTTCTTACTCAACTTTTTAAGTTTTACAGATAAGGAACTGAAGAACAGAGGTAGAGACTCAGGTTACACAGTTAGTGGCAGAGCTAAGGTTAGAACCCAAGTTTCTGACTTCTACCTAAATTTTTTCTTTCTCTGCTTTGCTGTCTTTCATGTCATTACTTTTACAATAAAGTGAGAGTCAGGTACAGACAGAAATAGAGAAAATGGTAACTGATTCTCAAAAATTTGAATTTTTCTTTTCTCTCTCTCTTTTTTTAAAGATTTTATTTAAATACTAGAATGAACAAGCAAGGTGGCAGGGAGAGGGAGAAGCAGGCTCCCTGCTAAGCAGAGAGCCTGATGCAGGGCTTGATCCCAGTTACGACCTGAGCCGAAGGCAGAGGCTTAACCATCTGTGCCACCCAGGCACCCTTTTTAATATTTTTTAAAAGATTTTATTTATTTATTCTGAGTTTTAGACCTGAATATTACTTAGTGCTTCTCCAACATTTCTTTGGATGTCTCAAAGGCACTTTAAAATCCCTAAGCCTAAAACCAAACTCTTGATGTTCTTTTCCCCTCCATTCACTACACAGGTCCTTTCATGTTCCCTTAGTGGTTGGTTCTACTGTCAGACTAGTTGCAGAATCCAGAAACCAAAGACTTGTCCTTGACACCTGCCTTTCTCACTCCACATATGTGTTCTATGATCCCGTATCCGTCCACATCTCTCTGTTGCCAGTACCATCAGTCTAGAGCTACTGTAATTTTTGCCTTGCTTTCGAATTGTTGTTGACATTTATTTGTCTTCTTTTCCATCCTGTCTGCTGTGCTGCCAGAGTGCTCTTTTTGAAATACAAATCAGCTTAAATCTGCGTCTCCTTCCTCTCTTTAAAACAGTAGGTTCCTATTTATTTTTCAGGGAAGCCTTCCTGGTCTTTTAGGCTATGTTACATTCCTCTTCCTTTTCTTTTTATGATGCCAGTATATCTTCTCCTTGTAATACCACAGTAGTAAGTTTTATATTTGTTACACAATTATTCAGTTGTGTGATTATTCATTTGTCTCTTCCTTCAACTGTTAAGTACTGTTAGGGAGGTACTGTATATTTCCCAGTGCCTGGCACAGTAGCTGACACCAGGTACTCAATAAATATGTGCTGAATACATGAATGTATCCAGATAACATTGTATAGAAGTGACACATTAGAGGAAGAAGAGAGAATAGAAAGACACAAAAAAAATACCGTTTCTTGAAATTTGACTTTGTGGTGGTTACGTATTAGGTACTTTGAATGTGTTACTCATTTCATCCTACCAAGGACTGAAGTTTTACAAACAAGGAAATTGAGGCTTAGAGAACATCAGCAATTTGTCAGTGGGACACACAGCACTTCAAATTCCCTTTCTTTTCTAGTGTCAGGACTGGTGTTTTTGTGAACTTTGTTTTCTTGTTTGAAAGGTGTTAGATCACCATATCTCATTGTTACCACTGTATTGTATTAGTGCTACTACCATACTGTATGAGTGCTGAGAGTAACATTGATGAAAAGGGACCGAGAGCAGTTTTGGTTATGCAGGATTATTGTCTTTGCTAAAATAGACCCCTCATCTTAATCTAATCAACTCCGTTCGATCTCGTGAAACTTTGAAATCCCATCTTTGGTAGGTAAGGGATGAAGACAAAATGTCTCTTGGGTTTAGTGACTTGAAATAAAGGTGTTTTTGTTTTTTTTAATACTTTTTATTTTGTTGTATTAGTCACCATACAGTACATCCCCAGTTTTTGATGCAATGTTCCATGATTCATTATTTGCGTATAACACCCAGTGCACCATGCAATATGTGCCCTCCTTAATACCCATCACTGGCCTATCCCAATCCCCCACTCCCCTCCCCTCTGAAGCCCTCAGTTTGTTTCCCAGAGTCCACCGTCTCTCATGGTTCATTCCCCCTTCTGTTTACCCCCCTTCATTCTTCCCTTCCTTCTCCTACCGATCTTCCTATTTCTTATGTTCCATAAATGAGTGAAACCATATGATAATTGTCTTTCTCTGCTTGACTTTGAAATAAAGGTAGTTTTAGCAAACTTTAGGTGGAATGATGGGAACAGAGATTAGATTAGATTGGGTTAAACAGTGGAAGATAAGGAATTAAGAGATGCTGATAGATCCTGAAGTTTGATAGTTGAAGTGAAAGAGCAAGAAAGATGTGTACTTTTGGGAGTGCTTGGGTGGCTCAGTCGGTTAAGTTAAGCATTGGACTCTTGGTGTTGGCTCAGGTCATGATCTCAGGGTTGTGAGATCAAGCCCTGCATTGGGCTCTGTGCTCAGTGGGATGTCTGCTTTAGGTTCTCTCTCTGCCCCTCACCCTCGTCATGCTGTGTCAAAAATAAAATCTTGTTTTTTTAAAGCGTTTTTTTAAAGGTGAGACTTGGACATACTTTTCAAACTTTTCATTCTCTTGTCAGTGTCTGCAGAGCAGAAATTTTTAATAAAATGAAGTCTTTTTTATGGGTTGTGTTTTTGGTATTATATTTAATAATTCATTGCCAAATCTAAGTTCACTTAAATTTTCTCCTGGTTCCCACTAGCAGTTTTATAGTTTTGCATTTTACATTCATGTTTCTCATCCATTTTGAGTTAATTTTTTTTTATTAAAGATTTTATTTATTCGACAGAGATAGAGACAGCCAGCGAGAGAGGGAACACAAGCAGGGGGAGTGGGAGAGGAAGAAGCAGGCTCATAGCGGAGGAGCCTGATGTGGAACTCGATCCCATAACGCTGGGATCACGCCCTGAGCTGAAGGCAGACGCTTAACCGCTGTGCCACCCAGGCGCCCCTTGAGTTAATTTTTGTGAAAGGTGTAAGGTCTGTGTTTAGATGATGTTTTTTTTTTCATGTGAATGTCCAGTTGTTCCAGTACCATTTG
Source organism: Ursus maritimus (assembly GCF_017311325.1). Lineage (NCBI taxonomy): Eukaryota > Metazoa > Chordata > Mammalia > Carnivora > Ursidae > Ursus > Ursus maritimus. The sequence continues at coordinate 26,828,105 of NW_024424230.1, read as the reverse complement.
TTCAATAGACTTTATGCACCAAATTGCTTTTCTTGTTCTTTTGTCAACGGTCAGTTAAATGTGTTTGCGTGGATCTGTATCTGGGCTCACTATATTCTGTTCCATTGATCTGTGTTATTTGTTCTTTGGCTAATACTACACTGTCTTGATTACTATAGCTTTTATAGTAAGTCTTGAAGTTGGGTAATGTCAGTCCTTTAATCTTCAGTATTGTGTTGACTATTCTGGACCTTTCGCCTTTCCATATAAACTTTAGGATCTGTATGTCAATATCTACAAGGTAGCTTACTTTAGGAACTACAATATCTGCAAGGTAGCTTGGGGTTTTGATTGGGAATACACTGAATCATTGGATCAGGTTGAGAAAAATTGACATCTCAACAATAATGAGTCTTCAGTCCGTTAATATAGACTATTCCACTGTTTGTTTATAACACTTGAAGGTTAAGAGTAGACAACATTGGCCTGTGGTGATAAAGTCGGAAAAATGGTTACTTTTGGGAGAGATCAGGTAATGACTAGAGATGGCATGGGGGAGGCTTCTGGGGTTTGGGGAATGCTCTGTATCTGTGTGGTCATTACATGGGTATGTTCATTTTATAAAAATTATCAAATTGTACACTTAATGATGTGTGTATTTCTCTTTGGTAGTATTTTCAGTATTTCTTAAAAAAAAAAAAAGAGTCTGACTATTTTGATTAAAGAGCAAAAAACTTGTATCCAGGGGCGCCTGGGTGGCGCAGCGGTTAGGCGTCTGCCTTCGGCTCAGGGTGTGATCCCAGTGTTCTGGGTTCGAGCCCCACATCAGGCTCCTCCACTAGGAGCCTGCTTCTTCCTCTCCCCCTCCCCCTGCCTGTGTTCCCTCTCGCGCTGGCTGTCTCTCTCTGTCAAGTAAATAAATAAAATCTTTAAAAAAAAAAAAACAAAAAACAAAAAACTTGTATCCATATTTGTGTTTTAGTGGTCCAACACCTACTTAGTAGCTTTGAAATTTTGTGGGTATAGATTTTTTGGGGGGAGGGAAGTAGGTAAGGAATTTAAATATTGAGGATAAGAGCAGACATTAAAGGTTTTGGTGTTCCTTGTAGATTGTTTTTATGTTAGGTAGTTTTTGGTCACAGATATAGACAGAATTTTTTTTTAGAATCAATTTTAAACAGAATGAAATACCAAGGTAGACTAAATCTTGAGAAAAAACTATGTTATAAATTCTGTTTGAAACAGTGTTCTCCCAGGGGTGGTTGGTGTAAGCCCCTATCACTTGGTATTTGACACTAGATTAGATAAAACAGTAGAAGGTTTCCTCTTTGGAACAATCCCACTTTATTGCAAGGAAATAGGATCACTTGTAAGGGTTTTTTTTACTTAAATTTTTGTGACAGAGGAAATATTATATCTTCTACTCTAGTGGTCAGAAGCATTGTTGTTTTGTCATTAAAACATTGACCCTCTTTAAAGTTGCTTTTTTGTCTAAATAGAAAGCCATATTTAGTGCATTGTTTTGTGTAAAGGCAATATTGGAATTCATGAATTATCTAATACTGTGGCTTGTACATGTGCAGAAGCAGTGTAAGTTAACGAGTTCATATAGATTGTTTGAAGCATTAGCTGCTTATATTTCTTACAGGTCTGGGGTGGTGATATGAAATAAACAGATGTAGGAGTGCTAGCAGTTAGAATGCCCCATTTTACATGACTGTAGTGCAAAATTTTACCTAGAAGCAGTTTCACTTAATGGGCTGTGCTTGTGTCAACTTGTGGTTTCAACGGAAAATTGCCTGTAGCAACAGTAAACTTCTAACAGAAAATGACTTGAGTTTGCATTTTGTCACTTAGGAAGGACAATACAGTTTCAGTTTATTCATTCATTTTATGTCATTATAATGGTGTTAAAGGATGGTTAGTTGCTCATTAGGAGTAAAATTGAACAGCATAAAAGGCAAACCTTTCTTACAATGAATGCTTAATGATTTTATATATACTGCTATGTCAAAACTCTCAGGAGGGTTTCTTCTAGTGGTTGGTCTTAGATAAGACCCCATCAGTCACGGTCCATTCTCACAATTCTAAGTTCATAGGAAGTTGTTAAACATCTAAGAATATATTGTGCGAAGGAAGACTTTCTTCTGTGTGTTTTATTGATACTTTCATATCTTTTTTTTTTTCTCCAATATACTAAAACAACAGATTCACATTTAAAAAAAAATGTTTCAAGTTTCTCCTCTTTATTTTACGCTTTCTCCCTGGGTTAGTTGATATATTCATTTAGCACCTCTGCTTACATTGATAACGTCCAAATCTGTATTTCTGTATTTTTTTCTTCAAGACGTATGTTCCTAAGCATTTGGTAGTTCAAATTAACGTTGATTATTTCTTTGTTTACTTTTCTAGTAGTTCACATCATTTTTTTGTTTTTGTTTTTTTTAAGAGGGGAAGAGAAAAAGGGGGGTAGGGGTAGAGGGAGAAAGATAATCTTTTTTTTTTTTTAAGATTTTATTTATTTATTTGACAGAGATAGAGACAGCCAGCGAGAGAGGGAACACAAGCAGGGGGAGTGGGAGAGGAAGAAGCAGGCTCATAGCGGAGGAGCCTGATGTGGGGCTCGATCCCATAATGCCAGGATCACACCCTGAGCCGAAGGCAGATGCCCAACCACTGTGCCACCCAGGTGCCCTGAGAAAGAGAATCTTAAGCAGACTCCATGTCCAGTGCAGTGACAGATGTGGGGCTCAGTCTCACAACCCTGAGATCATGACCTGAGCCGAGTCAGACACATAACCGACTGAGCCTCCCAGGCGCCCTCCAGTAGTCCACATCTTAATTTGGGGTTACCCCGTACCCGGTTGTAAATGCCAGCGACCACCCAGGAGTGGGGTGTTCCATATTGTCATATGGGTTGAATTGGTTGAAAGTCTTCTCAATTCTTAACTTTCTGTCTTGTTTTATCTGTTTACAATGAGGGCTGGAAGTCTGCAACTATTGGTGTTGAATTCTCTCTCTCCTTTCCATTTTGTTAGCTTTTGCTTCATATATTTTGAATTTTAGATTTTCCTGATATATTAAGCTTTGTATCATTATGAAATGTCCTTTGTCTCTAGTAATATTTCTTAAGGTTTATTTTGTCTGACATTGATACAAACATTTTAGCTCTCCTATGGTTGTTCTTTGCATAATACATCTTTTTCCATTTTCTCTCAATCTCTTGTATCTTTGAACCTAAGGTATGTTTCTTAGACTATATACAATTGGATCTTTTTTAACCATTCTGACAATATTTTGCTTTTTGGTTGGAGTGTTTAGGCCATTTGTATTTAATACAGTTATTAATATTGGTTGGATTTACATTTGCCACTTTATTTTTTAATGTCTCATTTGTTGTTGTTCCTCTGTACCTTTACTGTCTTTTTTGGAGGGGTTAGTTTAACTGTATTTTTTGAGGTTTTTCTCTTTTTTTTTAAAAGATTGCCCTAGGAATTACATCTATATCTTTGTTTATCACAGTCTTCTTCAAATTAATATTTACTTAATTTCAATAAAATGTAGAAACATTGCACCAATAGGGAAGAGCTCCATCTCCTCCCTCCTTTTTGAAGTGTTACTTTTATATATGTGACATTTGTATATTATAAATCTCACATTATAGTGCTGTACTTACTGCTTTTCGCAGTCTTCTATTTTTTAAAAGAAGATAAGAGAAGAAATAAGAATCATTTATAGGGTCTTTTATGTTAACATACATATTTACTGCTTTTTGTTGTTTGCGTTTCATTTTGTGAATTTGAGTCATAAATTCTTTCCTTTTAGTCTAAAGAATTCCCTTTATTATTTCTTGCAAAGCAGGTCTGCTACCAATGAAATTTCTTAGTCTGCTTATCTAGGAATTTTCTTTTTTCTTTTCTTTTACATTTCATTTTATTTCATTTCAAGATTTTTCTCATTGTCTTTCACTTGTTTGGCTATGATGTATCTATGTGAATCTTTATTGAAGTCTGCTTTGAGATGTGTTGAGCTTCTTGTGTGTGGATTGATGTTTTCCATCCGTTTAGAGGATGTTTGGGGCCACTATTTTTTCGGGTATTTTTTTCTACCTCTTTCTCTATTTCTAGGATGCCTGTTATACACATGTTGATATTCTTGACATTGTCCCTTGTGTTTCAGAGCCCCTATTCATTTTTCTTTAATCTTTTCCTTTGTATTCTTTAGATTCACAGTTATTTATTTATTTATTTATTTATTTGACACAGAGATAGCCAGTGAGAGAGAGACAAACAGGGGGAGTGGGAGAGGAAGAAGCAGACTCCCAGCAGAGGAGCCTGATGTGGGGCTTGATCCCAGAACGCCGGGATCACGCCCTGAGCCGAAGGCAGATGCTTAACGACTGAGCCACCCAGGCGCCCCAAGATTCACAGTTTTATTGACTTATTTTTTTCACTGATTTCTTTATTCTGCCATCTTGAACCTGTTGTTGAGCCCTTTTCATGATATTTCTTTTCAATTTTTTAACTTTCCAACTGCGGAATGTCCGATTGTTCCTCTGTTAATAATTTGTTTCCTGGGGCGCCTGGGTGGAGCAGTCTTTAAGCGTCTGCCTTCGGCTCAGGGTGTGATCCCAGCGTTCTGGGATCGAGCCCCACATCAGGCTCCTTTGCTAGGAGCCTGCTTCTTCCTCTCCCACTCCCCCTGCTTGTGTTCCCTCTCTTGCTGGCTGTCTCTGTCAAATAAATAAATAAAATCTTAAAAAAAAAAAGAAAAAAAAATAATTTGTTTCCTTATTGAGATTCTCTACTTGTGGATTCATTGTTATCATACTTTTCTTTATTTTTTGAAATGTATATTCCTTTAGTACTTTGAACATATTTAAAATAGCTCTTTTGGGATGCCTGGGTGTCTCAGTCGATTAAGCATCTGCCTTCAGCTCAGGTCATAATCCCAGGGTCCTGAGATTGAGTCCCACCTTAGGCTCCTTGCTCAGCAGGGAGCCTGCTTCTCTCTCTGCCCCTCCCTCTGCTTGTGCGCTGCTGTGTGCTCATGCACTCACGCACTCTCTCTCTCTGACAAGTAAATAAATAAAATATTTTTAAAAATTAAAATAGCTCTTTTGATGTCTTTGTGAAGTCCATCATCTGAGGACATTGTTTTTCTGGTGACTGCTTTTTATCTCCTGTGTATGAGTCACATTTCCTATTTTTTCAAAGGTTTCTTAATTTTTTATTGAAAACTGGACACTTTAGATAATATGTTGCAGCAGCTTTGGATTCTTACCGTTTTTCCCTTTGAAGGTGTTGCTGTGTTTTTGTTTAAGTAACTGGGATAAATCTGAAATCTGTCTGTCCTGCAGTGTGTTGTTGCTTAAGTCTCTGCTCAGTTTTTTATTTTTTCTATTTTAACTTTTAAACCTGGCTTCCTCTTCTTTGCTCTTGTCCTTTCCAGCATAGTTTACTGGTCAGCCAATACTTGGACAGAAATTGTGCTCAAATACCTCCCACCAGCAAAGATTTTTGGCATCTCCTCTGCGTAATCCTGTAGCTTCAGCCAAGAATATGCTTGACCCATTCATGATCACATCCTCAGGCTAGTGGAACCCTTGATTTCCCTGCCTGCCTGCTGCTGAGATCGTCACTTGCACCTGTAATGCCCCTGGGTGTAGGTGTGGCCAACCGTACCAGATTGAGTGAGGCCCCTTTGTAAATGCAAACACAGACCTTGCAGGCCCGTCCCCCCTAATTAGGCAGAACCTATTGAACTGGGAGGTGGGGGGGAAATGGGAGTGGCCCCAGGTAGGACCCCATTGTTCTTAATAAAAGTCCTGCAGGTTTTTATTTTTTAGGATTTAATTATTTATTTGAGAGAGAGCGTGAGCTCGCAAGCAGGCGGAGGGGTAGAGGGGTAGAGAGTCCTGAAGCAGGCTCCCCTCTGAATTGGGAGCCTAACACGCTCAATCCCAGGACTCTGAATCATGACCTGAGCCAAAACCAAGAATCTGCCGCTTAATTGACTATGCCACCCAGGGGCCCCAAACCTGCAGTGTTTTGTTTTGTTTTGTTTTTGTTTGTTTGTCTAAGATTTTATTTATTTGTTTGAGAGAGCGTAAGTAGCGTGCATAAGCAGGGGAAGGGGCAGAGAGGGAAGGAGAAGCAGAGAGCAGGGAGCTTGACGGGGACTCCATCCCAGGACCCTGAGATCACGACCTGAGATGAAGGCAGACACTTAACTGACTGAGCCACCCAGGTTCCCCAGTCCTGCAGGTTTTTAAGCATCAGTACTTCTTTTTGTGTATGCATTTGATAGATCTCCAGAGCTTTGAAGTGATGGCTTTTTTTCCCCCAAGGTTTATTTATTTATTTGAAAGAGAGAATGTGCACACAAGTGGGAGGGAGGAGAGAGAATCTCAAGTCGACTGTGCCCAGTGGGGAGCCCGACTGGAAGGGGGTTTGGGGGGGTCCCGGTGCAGGGCTGATCTCATGACCCTGAGGTCACGACCTGAGCTGAAATCAAGAGTCAGGCATCCAACCAACTGGCACCCCTGAAGTGGTTGTTTTGATTAATTTTGTCTTGCTTTATAAGCACATTTTGGGAATATTTGCTAACCCTTTCCCTTGCTCATAGCCAGAGCAAGGCTCATAGCCTTACCAATACTTATGAAACCCTACATACTCTCATAATCTATCACCTCTTCTTCACGCTGAGGTAACCACTATCCTGTCATTTTGGTAATCATTCCTGAGCTTTTAAAAGTAGCTTTACAGCACAACTAAGTATCCATATATATTATGTCATTTCATTTTGTCTTGGTCTGAACATTATATACATTGAATGATATGGGGGTGGATTTTGTTTTTTGGTTTTTTTTTTTTGCAATTTGCTTTTTGTTTTGTTTTTGCTTACCACTGTTTTTATTGTTTTATCCATGTTGATATAGTTGTCTGTTCCATTGCTATATGCTCCTTTATTGTAGGAATGTACCACATCTTATTTTTCCATGCCACTGTTAGTAGATGTTTTGTTTTTGTTTTGTCTATCACAGAAACAGTGCTGCTATGACACATGTGTTTCTCTAGACAGTGTTTTTCAAGCTTTTAGGTCACCACCTATTGGGTTGTGAAATCAATTGACTGAGTCATGACCAACACTAAATTTTTTAAATATATAGAATGAAAAAATATCTGAGTGCTTTACATAAGTTTCTGTCTCACGAATGTAACCACAGGAAGCTCCAGACTCCAAAGTCACCCCTTATTTCCTGCACTCTAATCTTCAGAAAGCACTGCACATCCCCTGTTCTTTTCCCTGCCCTCCTTCTCCACCTCTTTTCTACTTTGGTTCATCATCAGCAAAATCACCAGTATTCTTAACTTCCTGTCTGAACTTCCCCTTTACCTTCTTGCACTGGTAGCACTGTGACTTTCCACTGAGGGCACAGCTTCACCTTGCGAGGGGTAACTGCTTTTTTTTTCTGGCCTGAATTACTTTGTTCCTCATTGCCACTTTTCAGATAATTTTCGTCTTCCATTAATTCCCATATTGCTGTCCTCTTTTGACCACTGATTGTGGTGATTTTTGTTCCTTGCTTAGTGTCATTTTGTCCATTATTACTCTTGTCTTAATTCTTCGTGATTTCAGTATACACAGATGATCCTTCTTACACTGCCCATTTGGTTCTGTGAACTCTCTCATAATGATTTTGTTCTCTACCTCAGCCAGTTATTCCCACAGTCATACACTAACCAGTGCTTCTCGAACTATCTGTTGTGAAGGACTAGTGTGTATATATATATATATTTAAAAGATTTTATTTATTAGTGAGAAACAGAGAACTTGTGTGTGCGCATGAGTTGGGGGGAGGGGGAGAGGGAGAAGCAGATTCTCCCCTGAGCAGGGAGCCTGACATAGGGCTCGATCTCAGGACCCTGAGATCATGACCTGAGCTGAAGGCAGACACTTAACCAGCTGAGTCACCCAGGTTCCCCAGGACTAGTATATTTTTATTTCCAATACATCATTAGTGGATTTTTTTTGTTAAAATACAATTAATTAGAGTGCCTGGGTGGCTTGGCTGGTTAAGTGCCTTTGGCTCATAGTCCCAGGGTCCTGGGATCGAGTTCCACAACTGGCACCCCCTGCTTTGCCCTCTGTCTCTGCCTCTCTCTCTCTGTCTCTCATGAATAAATAAATAAAATCTTTTAAAAAATACGGTTAATTACTAGGAAGTTGAAATGCTGTTTGGTTGTCATGACAATACCAAATTGCTGTAAATCTCTAATCAATTTTCTTAATTTCTGTACTTCTCTCACTGCAGACGGTCCTTTAAGAACACCACTTTGAGTGGCACTATTTTAGATCTCATGAGTTACCAATAAATGCAACCTTTCTGTAATCTGTTTCATTCACAGTGCTCTTGGACTACCACCTTCTCTTTGCAGTTCACTCATCCCAGTTCACTCCACTGGGATGTCCATTCCATTAGACATTTTCACTTGCCCTGTACCTTCTGGTTGGTATCGTTACAGTCATTTCCTTGTATACACTTTTGTTTTTTTCTTGCACTGATCTAGTTGCTTGGTAAAACTAGAATTCTGTTTAAAACCCAACTTCTTCCTCCTTTGTGCTTGGACTTACACAGCTGAATTTCAGAGGAGAAGAACATACCTGTGTGTGCCAGTCTCACTTGAAGTTCATGCTACAACCCTTACGGTGGGCCCTTATTATTGTCTGAAAATCATATACTGTCCTTCTGTAGTGTCTTCACTTTCACAATACTTTTTCACACCCGGTCTTCTGATCAGCCTCAACACCACCTCATTCATCCTCACTCTTAATGATGACGTTGCTTTCTACTTTGAGAAATTTGTAGTCAGAGGGAACTTACATAGATTCCTTTTATGTTTATCATCAGGGCATGAAAATTAGATTGATACCTTTTGTCTTGACAATTTCTGTCTTAAGGTCTGTTTTGCCTATTAATCATAGAGATAAATAAGCTGGGGGATTATGTGGTTTTTCATTTATATAATTTTTTATTTCTTTAAATCTTTATAAGTCCCTGTGTATGGTAGATGGACATTAAACAATAACACAATTAACTATAATTATGCAAAGTGCTGTGAAAGAAAATAGGTGTGTAATCTGTATATAACAGAGATCCTATTAGTAAGGTGCCAAAGGCTACCCCAAGCAAATGATACTTATTCTGATACCTGTGCAGAGTAGCCAGCAAGACGGGGGCAGGCACAAAATGAATGTGAAAGGCCAGAGATCTGAAAAAGCTGCTCACGATACATTCTTTGTATCTGGAAGAAGTTAGGGTGTGAGTGGCCCAAGATGAAACTGGAGATGTGGGCAGAGGTTTTGAGCAGGGAAGAGCAATCACACACTACCTTCTCCCCTTAAGTTTGTGTTAATGGTTCCTACCTAGTGTGGAAATTGAGTAGTATTGCAAATTATTCTTTTTGACACTATGTAAATTATTGTGCTTAGCAGTTTTATTCTCCTCACATTTTCTGTAGCAAGTGTTACAATCCTTTTCCATTTTCACAAAACTCCAAACCTGCTCTTTTCACCTTGTATTAAACTTAACACAGTAAAACTTTGCTGACCAAGAATGAGGTCTGATATGAGGGAAACTCCCTCCAGATTTTCACAGTAGCTTCATTTAGCCTTATACTTTGTACTTTCCACTTCTTTTCAGTTAGTGCTTTCCACTTCTCTGTCTCAGAGAGGCGGTATATTGCTTCCTTTCCATGGTTTAGCTCTCCTACCTGTCCTCATCTTTTGTCATCTTAGTTTCTTAATGAACACAGGACTCATAACACAAATGCTGCATTTTGATTGTCCAGAACTGACAACCTGTTTTTAATTTATTTTTATTTATTTTTTTAAAGACTTTATTTATTTGAGAGAGAACACACACACACACACACGAGTGGGGTAGTAGAGGGGTCAGGGGGAGAGGGAGAAGCAGACTCCCTGTCGAGCAGGGAGCCTGATGTGAGGCTCAATCCGAGGACCCTGGGATCATGACCTGAGCTGAAGGCAGATGCTTAACTGACTGAGCCACCCAGGCACCCCTTTATTTTTATTTTTTTTAAAAAAGATTGATTTAGAGAGCACGAAAGAGTGCAAACGCTCGAGAGAGTGAGTGGGGGAAGGGCAGAGGGCCAGACCCTTCAAGCAGACTCCCACTGAGCTCAGGGCTTGATCTTACCACCCATGAGATCATGACCTGAGCCCAAATGAAGACAACAGTGCTTAACTGACTGAGCCACCCAGGCACCCCTGACAGCCTGATTTTTAAAATTATTGCATATAATCCTTTTTAAAGAGGAGAGAGAAACTCAGATAAGACTCAGGTTGCCTTGAACTACTCTCCTCTTGGTCATCCCCCTACTCTTGTAAAACGTTTATAAAATACTTTCTGTTTATGTGGAATCTAAAAAAACTCTTTCTAAAGACATGTTATATTTGCCTTGTAAAATATTGTTCTGCCTGCTGTATAGAGCACAGGTTGGTGGGCAGGAGAACACTGAATATATAGAGAGAGGAGATGATGATTGTTGGTTGTTCCATTGAAAAATAAATTGTGGAGGTTGTGTTTAGAGTGGTTGACAGTGGAGATGGAGAATGGTAGGCTAGAAATCTGAGGTAGGATTGATAGGAATTAGTGAATGATGGGATGCACTGAGTAAAGGAGAAGGCATTGTCAAGGATAACCCTCAGGTTTCTGACATGAGCAACTGAAGTAAGAGTGGTGCTATTTTTTAAAAAAGATTTATTTATTTATTTATTTATTTATTTATTTAAAAAATATATAGAGAGAGACAGCATGCGCACGAGCTTGCATGCAGTGTCGGAGGAACAGAGGGAGAGGGCAAGAGACTCTTAAGCACATTCTGTAGTCAGCACGCAGCCCGATGTGGGGCTCAGTCTCATGACCCTGAGATCAGAACTTGAGGCGAAACCAAGAGTCAGATGCTCAACCAACTGTGCCACCCGGGTGCCCCATAGTGGTGCTGTTTTTACTGAGCTAGGGAAGGCTAGAGAAGGAGCAGAGTGGAGCAGAGTAATTCAGAGATGAGTAATTTGGTTGTGGACATGAAGAGATTGTGGTGCCTTTGTGAAATCTAAATGCAGATGTAAATGGCTTTTTGGGTAGACTGGTATAGAGCTTGGAGAAGAGCTGAGATGGAGAGACAGAATTACTAGTATAGGGATGGTTTTGGAAACTGCATGTAGACAAGGGTTACTTTGATGGGTGTGAAAAGGACCTAGTCCTAGGACTAATAATGCCCGAGGTTTGGTAGAGGAAGTTAAGTCTATAAAGTAGGCTGAGAAGGAGCAACCAGAAGAAAGGAAACCTGGAAGCCAAAGAAAAACATTAGCTTAAGGAGGAGAGGGGAGTGGTTAAACAGAATGCTGCTCAGACATGAAGATGAGAGCCAAACTGTTGGTTGGCTTTGTATATACCGGGGTCATTAATGACCCTGGTAAGAACTGTTCTACAGGTTTAATAAAAGATGTCAGATGGGATTGGGTTGGAGGAGTATGAGAGGTAAGGAAATAGAGGCATGGAATTTAGACAACTCTCTTAATGAGGTTGTGAAAGAAGAGAGCGGTTTCTGGAGGAGATGTGAGGTTGAGGTGGTAAGTACAAGGGAGAATTTTTTCAAATGAATGAGTAAACGGATGGATGGATGATCTGTTTAAGTGTGAAAAGTTGATGAATGCCAAAGAATAATCATTAGGCTCTAGGGAAATGAAGGGGGGATTAACTGTAATATCCATGTAGAAGGGGACCACCTTTAGACTGGAGGGAAGAACAGCATGGTAGAAAATGCTGTTCTAAGAAAATAAATGCTATATGTTATATATTTACTACTACATTGTGAATTTACTGTCAAACCACGTGGTTGAGAGCCTTTTATTCCATTTATAAGATGCAACTATCATTTGATAGTTGTATCTTTTTCTACTGCCAGCTACTTCTGATTACCTCTACCAGGAAAATCCATGTTTTTTCCCCAGACTAAAACAATATATGCAGTAAATACTCTGATTTTTGGGGAAGATTACTCTGCACACATGACATCCTTCCCCCATGTGTTTAGGGTACTTTATTTTTATTCCACTGCAGGGAATTTTGTCAAAGCTTGTATTTTCACTTCCTGTGACTTTGTGTGTGTGTGTGTGTGCTTTATGAATTACGAGAAAATTCCACTACAGAGGGGAGACTGTAATAGACTTAACTGACTAAATTTGACCTGAAGAGTAGTTGGTGTCATGAGCAGAAGGGTACAACTCCCCTTTTTTCAGAAGACTTTTCAGTAGACTTTTATGTTGGAGTGGGGTTTTGAATAGGTAATACTTGTACATGGCAGTAGAATCAAGAGGTAAAAACTACGTACAGTAAAAAGATCTTTTGACTCCTGTTCTCTTATTTGCTTTCTTTCCTTGCCAAAGTAGCTGGCATTAACTATTTTCTTAAGTATCCTCCCAGAGATTCTGTACGTTACAGAGGAACTCACTTATATGTATAATTTTGTTCTTTATTTACACAAATGGTATAACGTATCTTTTTTATTCATTTAACATTATGTGTTGAAATTTGCTCCATATTAGTGTATTAAAGAACCTTTTCATCCTTTATGGCCACATTGTATGGACATATCACTATTAGCTAACTGGTGTCCTGCTTATGATTGATGCTGGTGTTTGTGATTAAAACTGCTTTTTTTAGGCAGCAGAGGTCATTGTAGATCTCAGTAAACTCTTAATGTAAGGATCTTGAAATGAAAGACAATTGAGGTGTCATACTGAAAGACAATGATAATGTCATGTTTTCTTACAAAGAAAAGCAGTCTAGATTTATTTGTCCTACCCACACAATTTATTTACTGAACAAACAGGAGTTTTATGGTCATATTAACATACTTACTTTTCCACCTGATGTTATATTACGTACTTCAAAAGGGTCCAGTGCCTCCTGCTTTCAGAAATTAATTTGAGACTTTTGATTCTTGTGCTTTATGGCTGACATTAATTTTATTTGAATATATTTCTCAAGTATTTCAGCTGTAAGAAACATTTTTATTCTGGAATATATAACATCATTCTCTACAGAAGAATCAGCTCTCGTTGTTATTTAGTTAGAAAATCTTGGTTTATTCTTCATATTTGGAGTATTTAATATCTGAATATTTTATTTCCTGTTTTGCCAGCATGCTTCAGTTACGACACTGGCTGTTCGCTGTTTTAACTTTTACTCCCTCTGTTGGCTTTCAGAGGTGTTACATTCCTTTTGGAGTGGTGTTAGGAACACCATTTATGCTTATTTTCATTTAAGTAAAAAATTAATGATATAAATACGCTTATGAAATAAGCTACATATGGGATTGTTTTACATTAGTGAATGTTTCCAGTGGCTGCGAATGTTCTGGTTTTCATGAATGTGTTGAGGAGCCTTCATCAGAACGTCTGTTTGATCAGCAGCTGAGATCAAGGCCATGAAAAAGAAAAATAGGAATATAGAGTATTCATGTTCATAGTAAGCAAAAAGTAGGCTTGGCATGTTAGATCAATAAAAGGATTTTCTGAGTATCTTCTAGTTGCCGCCTACCATGTATTACACTGACAAGTAATAGAGTTGATAGAGTGAAGTGATGAAGATGTCTGTGGCACTTGATTAGCACACCATCTAGCTCAGTGTTTGTGTCTGTTACCAGTGGGACATCATGCTAACTGCCTTCTGTAACATTACGTGTACAGAGTGAGGTATTTACTTGCTGTGCACATTCTTATCACCATCCTTTTAAAGCCAAACCACCAGTTAATGAAGTTTGCTCTGTATAAGTCACAACTCTTGTGGTTAAAGATTATGTCCTGTTTCTCCGTGATTAAGCAGAGTTGTAGCACACTGAGTAGGGGAAGGACGTTAGGTTCTAAAGTTAGCATATAGAGGCATCTGGGTGGCTCAGTCAGTTGAGCATCCAACTCTTGGTTTCTGCTCAGGTCATGATCTCAGGGTCTTGGTATCCAGCCCTGAGCTCAGCGAGCAGTCTGCTTGAGATTCTCTCCCTTTCCCTCTCCCTCCTCCTCTACCCCTCTTCCCATTCATGCTCTCTCTCTCAAATAAATAAAATCTTAAAAAAAAAAAAAAGTTAGCATATAAGGTGGAAAATGTATGTAGGGTGTTTTCTCTTAAACTCCTTAAGTCATTCATAGACTGGAGTGTACTAGGTTTTCTGGGTTCACAAAGTATTTAGTGGCTGTTTATGAAACAAAACATGTTGAAAACTAGGGTCACATTCAGCCTGATGAGAGGTATGTGGGAACTAGGAAGGACTGTGAGGAAACAGCATAGTCAGGCCTGGCCTCTTAATACGCCTGTAGAGCATCTCCTCCTGAGAGGAATAGCAGATAGGTTTGGTGCATACAATTACTTTGGGTGCTCATTTGCCAAATGCGTGTAATTGGAAGTTGTTTTTGTTTTAAATATAAGTGTGTTCATTTGATGTTACTCCACTGTAACTTCCTCTCTTTGAGGATTTGAGTATAAAAGTGATCATTCTGGTTAACTTGTTTCTGAGACTAGGTTTTTTGAAGCATTCTTTTTCATTTATGTTAAAGTCAGAACATACACATTTAACTCTGTCAGAGTTTTGAGGATCCCTTTCTTGAACAATTTAAGTTTTAAAATTGAAAATCCTTGTTTGGTTCCTTGCTGGGCTTGCAAGTTCAGTAATTGAGGATTAATATTTTGCCATTTTTAGTAGTTGTGTATGCTAGTTTTTTGATAGTACTAAGTCCTTTGAATTTGACTGTTAAGCATAGGACAGATACATTTTAAAGGCCTGTGTGATGGTAACTTTTGCTACTCATTTAGAAAGGTAAGCATGTTGTGTTGATTAAAATAATCTACCATTTCTGTTTATTGATTTTGTGTGTTTTTGTACAGGTTGCTTTCCTGTTGCATCTTTGACCTAGTTTCCTAGACTCTGCTCCATGATTTAATTTGAAAGTCTGAAATGAAGATGGAGGAGGCAGTGGGAAAAGTTGAAGAACTCATTGAGTCTGAAGTTCCAGCAAAAACATCTGAACAAGAGACAGCTAAGGAGGAAGATGGATCTGTAGAACTGGAATCTCAAGTTCAGAAAGATGGGGTGGTGGATTCTACAGTTCTTTCTTCAATGCCCTGCTTATTGATGGAACTGAGAAGGGACTCTTCTGAGTCTCAGTTAGCATCCACAGAGAGTGACAAGCCGACCACTGGCCGAGTTTATGAGAGTGACTCCTCTAATCACTGCATGCTTTCCCCATCCTCTAGTGGTCACCTGGCTGATTCAGATACGTTGTCTTCTGCAGAAGAGAATGAACCCTCCCAGGCAGAAACAGCGGTGGAAGGAGACCCTTCTGGAGTGTCTGGTGCCACAGTCGGGCGCAAGTCTCGGCGTTCCCGATCTGAAAGTGAAACATCTACTATGGCTGCCAAGAAAAACCGGCAATCCAGTGATAAACAGAATGGCCGAGTCGCCAAGGTTAAAGGTCATCGGAGCCAAAAGCACAAGGAGAGAATCAGGCTACTGAGACAGAAAAGGGAGGCTGCTGCGAGGAAGAAGTATAACCTATTGCAGGACAGTAGTACCAGTGATAGTGACCTGACTTGTGACTCAAGCACGAGCTCATCAGATGATGATGAAGAGGTTTCAGGGAGCAGCAAGACAATCACTGCAGAGATACCAGGTAGAGGATGTTTTTTAAACTGACTGTAGAGCAACCGATGGCATTTCTAAGCTGTCAGGCTCAGTTAGATGAGTGACACTTGAAAAAATCCAGGAGACCTGCAGCTCTGTGTAAATTTGAAGACTGCAGTGTGTTAACAAGACATGGCCAATTTTAAAAACCTGTTCTGAGGTTGTGCACTTTAGCACGTCAGCAGGAAAAAAAAATTTAAATGGTTAATGATAGGGACAAAATTATTTTTAAGTAATGGAATTTCTCACAAGTCTCTCTCTGTGTAACACATTACCTGAACTCCCATCATTGCCTTTTTAGCACTGCTTAGATTTAATACTCACTGTTCAGCATTATTACTAAGTAAATTCTCCTCAGGAATAGGCACTTTGCTTTATTATATAGCCACTGTACTCGAGCTTATGGCGTCTGAAATGACATGTTCTTCTATCTTCCGTTAAAGTTTTCTAGTAACTGTACCTCCTAAAACAGTAGTTTTATGAGTTTCCTCCCCGTTCAGTGCATGATAAGATAGTTATCCTTGTGCATTTTTCTAAGTTGTCACTTGCATTGGAAAGGATGCTTTTTTGCAGTATTTTCCCTTTACTCCCCTAAACTTTAAGAAGTTTGATAGAAATCTGCTTATTCTAGCTCTCATTGGCGTAAGGGTGTGTAATTTATTACATGTTTGACATATCTGCTTTCTCCATATTATCATGACTGGTACTGTGTACTACAAAGGCAGTCTTGAGATTTCAAGGTGGAAGAAACATGAGGTCTGAATGGTTCTTAATTGGTAAATTCTCATTATTGAAGAGACTCTTATGATTAGGAACATTTTATAAACTACATGGCATTTAATAGATATGACAGCATTGTTTATTGCTACATTAAAGAGGTGGAGGTTTTGGTTTATAAAATTTTATGGGTGGCTGTTCTTTCCTCCTAGTTTTCTGAAAAGTTTGTTTCTACATGTGAAGACAACATATTGCTGATATACAAAGAATATTTCAAGAAAAATCATATTGGTTAATTAAACCTGTAGCCAACCAAACTTACATAAACTCAGTAACAAGAACAATCCTATAGGTGTTCATCTTATAATAATAAAAGTCTCATCCATATATTAAGTATGACTTTTTAACAGTTAGAAATGCTTACTGTTTTAATATCTGTTGAATTTATTTGGTAGTTCCTTGTGTTAAAATTGCTGGGGAGGGGGTTTATTTGAAGTTCATCAGTTGAATGCATGAGAGAAGCAGACTTTGGGGTTGTTCTCAGGCAGGTCCTAGGTATATTTCAGTTTTGCATATAGTAATATTTTTTAAAAAGCTTGCTTAACACCTGTAAAATTGTTTGTTCATTCTTATGTCCTGTGTTCTGATCTGTTAATCAAGATCATAATGACACAGTGCTTAATTTCACTCACTAAACAGATTTTTATATAACCACCCCAATATTTTGTCTCCTTATGGAAAGGGAAAGGAAGGTGGGTGAACAAAATAGACCCAGTTATAGAGGTGGCATGAGAAATGTGTTTGTGGGCACTCTCCTGTTTGGCTTACATAGTTAGGTGTGCTTTGTTTATATTATCCAAACCTCCTTGCTAATTGACTACTTTCACCAGTGTTTAGAACTTCTAAAACACTGGTGGTCTGTTTCTTGTCTATTCTGAATTGTATACAAATCAAAACACCAAAGTAAATTAATCTGAATCTGTGATTTAATTTCTCTTGTTCACAGCATGTAGTAAGATTGTGGCTTTTGAAAGTTTGTAGAGTTTCTAAAGTAGTCCTGGAGAATCAAATGGTAGTTAAGGTGCCAGGCCACCGTATATGACTGCCTGGACTGTGCACATGCTGCACAGTTTCAGGAGGTGCTGTTCATGTAAGTGGGTGTGCAGAGCAGCAAAGATGGAACAGCCTAAGTTTAAATATTAGGAAGTTCGTTTCAATTGTCCATATTGCTACCCCTAAAAAATTGTGACATCGTGCATTTTTAATGTAATATGTATATGTCAGTTTCCTGAGTCACATTATGACTTCAGGGAAGGGGATACACTCAACCTAATAGCAAGGGCAATTGTTGAAAAGTTGTATAAATTGTAAAGATTGGATAAGTTATGAACTGACTTGAGTGCAGCAACATGGACATTCAGGTGAACTTAAACTGGATGTGCCTGACAGAATCTCTTGGATGTTGACATTTGAATCAAGCTGTTTATACAGAATGGAAATCAAGAGGAAAATTAAAAACTGAGATTCTTGCTATACTTTTTCATCAAGGTACAACTAATTTAGTAATTCAGAAAATGCTTCATTTATAAGCTTTGTCAGCAGCATAAACATTGAAGTAATTAGGCTAGATGTTCTCTTATGCCAAATTTACAATTAATGCATTTTCTTTTCTTTTTTCTTTTTTTCATTTTTATTTTTTAATGCATTTTCTTTAAGAGTGAAAATGATAGAGACTTCTGTATTCTATAGTGCATGATCATGCTTAATTGAGTTCGATATCTGGAAACAGATGTTTATGAAGAGTGTTTTTTAGTTAACAGTTAACTGACAGACAACTTATTATCCGCACTAAATCATTGTCTCCATGAGGTTTTTGAGACTGTATTGCTGTTTTAAGAATCTGTTTGGAGATATCATATCGAGATAATTCTGGCAGTTCTTGCATTTAGAGGACTTAGAGATGAGCAAAAATAGAGTATTTTGTAGTGAATATTAATGTGAAAATACTTTGTAGTGGTCTTGAGTATTCAGGGCTTTTAATCAAATATCTCCTTTATTATAGATGACCTTTTTGTACTTTTAATCACTCTTTGCAGTTTTATGGTGGGACGTCACTTCTCTGTAAAATCACTTTAAGTTGAAACTAGTTCTGTAAAGTCCGCTCCTGAAAAGAATTTTGATTTTAGTGAATATGATTAATGGACATCAGACTTCATTTAGTTCAAGAAAGTAGTTCTCTGAACAGACTCACGTCCATCAGCGTACATGGGCAACAGGGAGAAGTTTTTTCAATAACTTTTTTTTTTTTTATTTAAGATTTTATGTATTTATTTGAGATAGCGAGAGAGCAGGAGTGGGGGAGCAGAAGGAAAGGGAGATGCAGACTACCCACTGAGAAGGGAGCCTGGCATGGGCTCTGCCCCAGGACCCTGGGATCGTAACCTAAGCTGAAAGCAGAGGCTTAACCAACTGAGCCACCCAGGCACCCATAACTGTTTTTGATAAATATTTAGCATAGAGTAAACCTCAGGGTGGCTTCATCTTGTCTTGGCTATAATGACCTGCTTTGTGTGGTTTAATAGTCCACCATATAAATGCCTCTTCAGATTGAGGTTCCAAAAATAGTATCCACCTTTGTAGGTAAGGGTCAGTTTTCTTGGTGGGTTTGCATTTAGAAAATCTCATTTTGCATTTAGAAAAGCTCTATTTCGGAGAATGTCAGGGAGGCTGTTGAGGACAGCTGTCTAAGATCACCTAATTCTCAGTCCGTGTGGCCAGGTTCAGTCCCACTGAAGCCAGAATCCCAATACCCCTTACTCACCATACACATTTATGCACTGAAATGCATCCTGATAAGCTATTATCTTACCTCACAGTGTTTCTGAGGCAGAGACTTACTATGCTTCATCAATTAATTATTGTTTGAAAATGAAAAATAATTTTTTAAGTAGTAAACGCTTTGTAGAAAATTTTGAAAATAGAAAAATGTGAAGTAGAAAATTAAAATCACTCACAATCCTGCTTTTGTTAACATTTGAGTATGTTGCCTTTCATAATATGTAACAAAATTTATCACCCTATGTATACTTCTGTCTTCTTTCCCTCTTAACGTTGCGTTTTGAACATTTTGACAAAACACAATATTCTCCCTAAAATGTAAGGATTTTGAATTATTTAGCTAACTATAAGAAAAATTCCCCAATCTTGGGCCTTTGGGCTGTTTTTAGTTTTTGCTATTAGGAGAAAAGGCTATGAATACTTTAAGGCTCTTGACACATACTGTCAAACTGCTTTTTTTAAAATATATTAATTTTATTGCATCCAGGAGTTTGTGTATTCTTTCTATTGAATATTTATATTTTTAAAAAGTCTTGCTGATTTGATGGAAGAATTGTATCTTAGTGTTATTTTGCATTTCTTTGGTCACTAGTGAAGCTGAAAAATCATGTTTGGCCATTTGTTATTTTGGTAAACATTCTGTTCACATTCTTTGCACATTTTCCTCCTGCCACTTTGTTTTTCTTACTGATTTGTGAGGGTTCTTAGCCTGTTGGGGATTGAAGTACTTGAAAAATTTTTGTATTGAGCAGTGGGAATTCATGGGAGAAGACCCCAAACCCGCATCAGCAGTCCTATAAATTTTTTCCTAGATTGAATATGAAGTGGCTAAAAGCTCCACCTTCCCATTTTAAGCCTCTTGTAATCTTACTGTATTTTGGTAGCTATTTAGGAGACTCACTAAATACATCGATAACAAAACACTAAGACATAGTAATCAGGTGAGAACTGCCCATTTTCAGCTTAGTAAATGTAAACAAGGCAGGTAAAATCCATGC
This sequence comes from Ursus maritimus, assembly GCF_017311325.1. Lineage (NCBI taxonomy): Eukaryota > Metazoa > Chordata > Mammalia > Carnivora > Ursidae > Ursus > Ursus maritimus. Next base: position 26,807,809 of record NW_024424230.1, on the reverse strand, counting down.
AGTTTTCAGTCTGACTATGGGTTAGAATCACTTGGGAGCATTTAAAACTAATGATGCCCAGGCCTCACTCCAGACCAATTAAATCAGAATCTCTGGGTATCACCCAAGGCATCATCATTTTTTCCCCAGCTTTTTTGAGATACAGTTGACATATAACATCATGTAAGTTGAAGGGGTACAATGTGATGATTTGATATATGTATATATTGCAAAATAATTACCACAATAGGCTTAGTTAACAATTCTAGCACTTCACCTAGTTATGTGTATTGAGAACTTTTAAGATCTGCTCTCAGCAACTTTCAAATATACAGTACATTGTTAACTGCAGTCACCATGCTGTATATTACTTCCCGAGAACTTGTTCATCTTATAACTGGAAGTTTGTATTGATCACCTTCACCTGTCTCCCCATTCAGCCACAGTCTACTCTATGTTAATGAGTTTGGTTGTTTTAGATTTTACCTACATGTGAGATCATGCATTTTTAAAGCTCCCCAGCTGATTACAATGAGCAGCCGGGGGTGAGAGCTACTACTTAGTTAAGTGATGTTTAAGTCTCCCATAGCTAAAAATCATTGCGAAACTGGTAGTCTGACTCAGTTTGTTACTGCTAATGGGTATCAAGTTATGAACAGTGGAATCTAGTTTTTAAAAATCATATTAGTTATAAAAACCACAGCACAGTTTTGTATTAATTAACAAGCATAAGCATTTTTTTCTTTTACTCCACGTAAGTGATTATTTTGAAAGCATGCCTTATTTAAATGTGGTTTTCTCTATGGTACAATGTCTAGATAATGTTATCTTACATTTGGAAGCTTTGCAATCTTACTGATGGGTATCTTTGGCAATCTCTTATGTTAAAGCACTAAGGTATTATTTTTGGCCTGCTTTTCATAACTTCCTAAAGTTGAGTGCCTATATTAACTTTGTATATGCAAAAGTGTAATCTTTGCTTTCAATAAGTCTTTTTCCTCAAAGTAGGATATATCTTAGTATTAATAAAAGGACATATGTGTGTTTAAGGTGAGAATATGGTCCCTGTTTTTTTTTTTTAATAGACTTTATTTTTTAGAGCAGTTTTAGGTTTACAGCAGAATAGAGCAGAAGGTACAGAGACTTCCTATATATTCCTTACCCTTACATATGTACAGACTCCCCCACTATCAGCACCCCCCACCAGAGATAGTGATGAACCTACATTGATGACATTATCACTCAGAGTCCATAGTTACATTAGGGTTCACTCTTGGTGTTGTACATTCTGTGGGTCTTGACAAGTATATAGTTAATTGGTCCTTGATTTTAATACTTTAAAATGTCTTGTTTATCAGTGTTTATTGCTGATAGTCATCTCTATGAGGCTGCAACTTACCTCAGTATTCCTAGCATAAGTATTCTTACACTGTTTTCTGAATTCAGCCATTTTTCAGTGTCTGCTGAAAAATAAACAGCACCAGAAACTAAAACAGATCAAAGTACTAGGTATCTTAATTTCCTGTCTTATACACTTAAGTGCTTAAAAAAGTTTAATACTCTTTAAATTTCATTTAGTGTTTCCATAAACCAAACACAAATTTTGGGGAAAGTTATATTCTGATTGAGAAAATTTTTGTATAAACAAGATTTTTTTTTTTTTTAAAATATGAGGACAAGGGATGGAGTAGTCAGGGGAAAAGGTATAATGTGAACTTAGAGAATAATAAACTCCATGAGGTTTTTATTTGCTAAGTAGACTTGGACCAAAAATTCGTTCCATAGCCGTTTAGGCATTGAAAAGAGGTGGTGTGACGGATTCAACGATTCTCACTATCTAGGAGAAACACTGCTATTCTTAATACTGAGACCTGGGAAATTTTTTTTTTGCATCTTCATAAAAAGCCACTGTGACATAAACTAAACTGTATTTTCAGAAATATCCTGGAATAAATACAATAGAGCATATCTTAGGGCTGTTCTTCATAAGACTTCTTGGTATAGGTAGATGGGTTAAGGCCTAGATTGATTGATTTCCATCAGTCATTTATTCAAATATTTGAGCACCTGCTATGCAGCATGTAAGTGCAGCAGTGAATGAAAAGTCTCTGCTGTCATAGAACTTCATCTTTTTTTGAGGAGACGGATTAAAATTTATCATATGCTATCAGGAATATACACTATGGATAATAAACAGGATATAAGAGATAAAGTTTGACTAGGAATGTGGTAGAAAAGCTATTTTAGATAACGCTGTAGTCAAGAGTGGTCTGACGAGATAACATTTTTAATAGCTCCCTGAAGAAAAGAGGTCAGCATAATTAGTTTTATGGAGATCCAATCCAAACCAAAGATAATCTTACCTAGTTCAGGGATAAAACAGTCTATGTAGAGGAACATACCCTAAACTGGAATCCCATGAGATGACTTCCTATTGGATAGTAATAGCTGTACGCTGTCCACACATTTGTTGGAAAGTGCTGGACCATGTGGAAACAGGTTTCTTTACTGTAGGACAAGTCAGAGCCCTTAATGTGCTCAGGAGAGGAGGAGCATATGATTTGTAGCATATCCTAAACTTAACCACAAAACTTTTTTTTTTTTTTTTTAGATTTTATTTATTTATTTGACAGAGACAGCCAGCGAGAGAGGGAACACAAGCAGGGGGAGTGGGAGAGGAAGAAGCAGGCTCCTAGTGGAGCCTGATGTGGGGCTCGATCCCAGAACGCTGGGATCATGCCCTGAGCCGAAGGCAGACGCTTAGACTGCACCACCCAGGCGCCCCCCCCCCTTTTATAAAGGCACACCTTTTAGCACTTCCATAGACCAGGGTTTGTAAAAAGCTGACCCAGAGGTATATACATGGGTTGTATATCTCCTTTACGTAGTTTCCCATAAGGAATATTTTTAAACTTAATATTAGAACATTTGATAAGAATCAGTTGAGAATTCATTGTATACTGATTTATTATGGGTCAGCTGTGAAAACAGCTTTTAGAATTTTAAAGTCAAAGCAGCGAAAATATTCAGGGATACAATGGTTCTCAACCAAGTAAATCACGTGGGGAGCTTAAAATAAATCAAACCTTCAGTGCCTAGGAGCCCTAGGTTTTGATGTTTGCTCAACCACTGTAGGTTTTTATGTTCAGCAAAGGTTGAAAACCGCTCTTATAGATTAATAATTAGTTGTATAGTAACAATGCAAGTTGCCAGGCAAATAATATTGAAGCTGTGAAAAATGGTAGTGTGTTATTTTTCTTGGAATTACTTTGCTTTTGTTAATTTAAGTGCTTGCCTATCAGTGCTTTATATGGCTCTTCTTAGTAATGCTTAAGCCATTTTCCTAAATAAGCATGTCTTAATAAAAAATAAGTTTTCTGAATTAATGATGTTTTATCAAATGGCCTCAATGTCTTTAAAGCTGACTTCAGTCGTGCTGGGGGATCTGAAGGAGTGCCCAGGGAAATTCCAGGATTACTTGACAGGGGTGCTGTGTATGATAGGAACTGCATAGGCAGTGTCCTGGAAGAGACCATGAGCTGTTTTTCCAAGATGCAAAGGCAGACAGAGGAGAAGTTTCACATGTGGATGGAAAAGCTAACTCACCTTGACACTGGCGAAGAGAACAAGCAGCTATGGAACCCAGGGAACTTAAAATGCAACTAGTTGGCCAAAGAATTTCCCCTCTCACCCAGTCAGGTGCTTACATGCAGATGCCTGATTTCCAAGAACTGCCACGCAGCCCTTTGGTTCTTGTGTGACGTGTCGAAATGTTGACAGTACAGTAGAATTCCCAAAGACTTATAACAGTTTTTCAGTTAACTTTGCCAAAAATGGGAATATTACAGAACAACCTTTGAATCTGTCACAAAGTCAATTGTGTTAATGATCTGGTTTTTGGATTGTATAAGAAGGAATATAGTTTTGCCTATTGTAAGTTTCTTTTGATGGTGTTTTAAAAATTATAATAGTAAACAGTTTCTTTTTAGAAAATTAGATATTCAAAACAGAGTTGGATAAATTTTAGCTTGTGTTTCGTTATATATGGTTGGAACATAGAACCATATTTAGATGATAATAGGAGTGATCCTCATCTTTATGCTTTTTTCATGCCAAAAATATAAATAGGATATAAGATAGGGAATGTTAGTGAATCCAAATAGGTAAGTGATTAATTCCTTGAGAATCTTTTAGCATTTATTCTCTACAAACACTTGACTTCCTTCCATTCCAAAGGAGGGAATCATGTAATTAATCCCACTCTGAAGATCATAAATGGTGAATGTACTGCATGAACATTTTTCTATCATTCTTCCATATGTTATTTAATGAATGCATTTGTTGCCAGTCTTTAATGAATTATAACTTTCAATAACATTTGTATGCAGTAAGAATGAATTAACTTTTGAGGAATGTATACTATACCTCCTATGTAAGATATTGTAGAGAAAGCAGAATAGAGCAGAGTTTGATTATATGCATGAAAATTTTTCATTGCTACATAGGTGAATTTTTGTCTTGAGCATTAACTTAAAGCTCAGTGTCTGAGGCAGTAACCTGGCAGACATCATTCAGTGAAATTGTCTGGTACCCTGATGTACAAGGTACTTCTAGAGGAAACAGATTAAATGGCCACTCTATTAAGGGTGCGTATTGAATGGGTTTTTAAGTTACTAGTGACTAAGTGTATTAGCTAATGTACTACCAATTTAATTTTGTTTTTAATCCCCGGACAGAAAATAAACGGCCCTTTGGCATGTAAAAGGACCCATAGAGTATGTCAAAGGGGAGAAACTATCACAGGATTGAAAGTCTTGCAACATGATAGCTGTTTTTATGTGTGGCCTGGGATTGGGAAATATTGGTATTTTATCTTTTCTGGGTTGGTAAGACTATTGTAAGAAACCGCTAAATTAGGATGAAATTTTTTAGTAGGAATATGTAACTTCGCTAAAACACTGTTGTTTAAGATTTTGCTTTATACTGGATTTATTTACAATAAAAATTTATTAGTCTTTCCCTTCACATTTATAATTTATAATTTCTCAATATGAAAAAGGTTAATTATTTTAATATTTAATGAAGTTGCAACTTTGGGAAGACTCTAATTTTCTGTTTTGTAAGAGGAAGGATAGATGGTTTATATAACAGTGATGACCTTTATTTTAATAATTATCAGTAACTTAGAAAATTGTCAGTACATTTTCTATTTTGTTCTTTATCCAAATATTTGCAACTTCTAAATTAACTGTAATAGAACAAGTCAATTTTTTTTCTTTTCTAGTTTTTATTATGTGAAAAATAAACGTGATTTTTTTTTTTCCTTTTAGAAACTGATGGATGAGAATTGGGAGTTAACTTTGGGGGAAGCTTGTTAATGTGCTCCGTTCTCTTTGAAAAATGTATGGTAGGAATTGATGAAAAAGGCTAGAAGTCTCTTCTTTATTGTGTAATGACTGTCAGATTTCCTGAACTTGATATTTGACAAATAGGGGTAAGGTTTGTACACCAGTGCAACTTGCAATAAATTTCTTAACATCAGCTAAGCTCTTACATAATGTTAGTATGAATTTTCACCATAAACTATATAGGAGTTTATTATAACTGATGTATTTTTCTCTGAAATGATACTGCAACATTTGTAAACAACTTCAGCGAGTATTTTTCTTTTTTTAGATTAAGTTTTATATCAATAGGAAGAACATACTGGTTTGGGATGACTGACTAGATTTTAACTAATCTGTAATCTTTACTTGAATTTGAGATATTTTCAGGGAAGTTTGTTCTGTCTTCAGTTTCTTACTGGGATCACAGATTTTACTAGACATGGACGTTTAGGCATAAAAACAGTGTTAATTTAGGGGGGTCCCTAGCTGGCTCTATTGGTAGAGCATGCAACTCTTGATCTCAGAGTCATGAGTTCAAACCCCACAGTGGGCATGGAGCCTACTTAAAAAAATAAATTCAAAAAGTTAATTTCAGCATGTTAACATGACTACTTTTCTATGCATGTATAAACTGCTTTAAGCACTTAGTAGGTTTCTTTTTTGTTCCATGATTTGTTATTTGATATATTAAGCATGTACTGCTGTTTTTTATTTTTAAAATAGAACATATGAATTCATCTTTTAAGAATAACACAAATTCTTCCTAGTATTGACTGGATATATTCTAGTTTTTGTTATTAGATAATTGAGCAAAAAGTCTACAGATACATTTTTGCCTTTAAGTGAAAAATGAAAAAATTTCAATGGAATAGAATTATTAAACATAGGTTTTAAAAATTGATATTGTAGGTAGGAATGACATTTAGGATATTTGGGAAGGTTTTAAACAATAATTTTGGGAAGCCTTTCTACATAATTTTGGGTAAAGAGGTGAAAAGAGGTTTTGGTAGAAGGAAAAGGACCACCAAAATATATTGATTTCATTCATAGAATATATTCCAAAATACTAAAATTTATTCTAAAGTAAAATTTGACACTTTGTGGTTTGGAGTGTTTAACCTTAAGAATAATTTTGTAGCAGAAACATACATGCAAATTTCATCCTGATTTTCAGTTTCTCACAGTGCCTTGAAAATGTGTTGCTGTCTTAGGGAATATTGTTTTGAAAAACAGTAAGTTTTTATATGAGTTGTGCTTTAAAATGATTACACCTTGTCCAGATTGCACAGTTAAAAAATTCCTCTTTCAAAAAAGTTTGTTTTTTATTATGTTTATTTAAAGAAATATCAAGTATTGGAGTAGTTTTAATACTTATTTTTATATGACTGCTGTTGTGGATTATTCAGTTCTCCTTTAGTGAGGCAGAGTCTGTATCCCTAAGATTATACCCCCTCATCTATGGGAATTATGTTCCAAGACCCACGTGGATGCCTGAAACCACGGATAGTACTGAACTCTACATATACTGTTTTTTCCTATACAAACATACCTGTGATAAAGTTTAATTTATAAACTAGGCACAGTAAGAGATTAACAACAATAATAAAATTGAATAGTTATAATAATATATTGTAATAAAAATTATATGAATGTAGTCTCAAAATCTCTTATTGTACTGTACTTGCCCTCGTGATGATGTGAGGTGATAAAATGGGTATGTGATGAGAGGAAGTGAGGTGAACGACACAGGCGCTATGACGTGTTGTTAGGCTACTGTTGACCTTCTGACCATTTGTCAGGAGGAGGATCATCTGCTTCCGGACCTCTGTTGACTGATGTAACTGAGACCTTGGAAGTGAAACCACGGCTAAAGGGGGACTGTTGTACTTAAAAGGACTACAACTAAGAAGTGGGAATGACTTTTGGGTCATGCGTGGCATTTTAACATAGGTGTTATTTTAGAAGTACCTAGTGGTCTTACCTAATTTCTCTTGAATTCCCTTAATTTTTCTAGAATTTTACGAAGGGTAAGGAATATATTCTGTTTGGACCTTTTTGTAGTATATAAAGGTCTAACTAATGCTGGGAAGAAACTTCTTTCAACCTAAAACATTAATCTAGACATGGTTGAAAAGCTTTTTAAAAATAAAGTCCCATATTTGAACATGTTATTTCTCTAATATGTACATATGAAGTTAGGTGATCCTTAAAAAGAGGCATTATCCCCTCACTAAAGGTAAGTGTGTTTCTGATGCTTTATCTACAGACTACTTTCTGCCTAGTTTGTACTAATTCAGTGTTCTAAGACATTAGATTTTTAAATCATTTTAACAGCATTTAACCAGCAGGTTAGAACGATCTGGTTATTTGAGCCACTTGTTAGGTGATAATAACTCTTAATTGTATTGATGTGTATTTTGTTCACATTATATTAAAAACGAGTGTAATATAAGCCCAAATAAAATTTAAATTTAGAACACAACACAGTGAAATTAAAATGTTAAGATTTAATATTTTGCATGAAGTGTTTTTTTAACTTAGAAGTAGAATAAAGGATTCTGTCATTTTGGGGCTCCAAAAGAAAAAGCCTGTTTTCTTGTTACCAAGTGAGAGGAATGAGCCTCATCTCAAGGATGTGTGTGCCTGTGTGTGCGTGTGGACACATACACCCATTCAGAATTCTGAAATAATTTCTGTATTTTTATTAACGTTCTGTTTGACAAGTTGTTGGAGACAGATGACTAATAGTCTTAAAGGGATTTAAATGGATTCACATCATTAATATCCATTCATTGCTTCCTATTTGTATGTAAGAAAGAGAGTTGCCCACGTACACGCCTAGTTAGGGTGATTAAACTGGAGAAAAAGGTTATTTTATGGAATTTCTTTTAATTGTCAAGTAAAGGTTTTTGACCTCTTGTTTATTTCACAGACTGAGTAAAAAAATAACTTTGCTTCATTGCTTTTGTCGTTCTCTCCTGTTAACAGACTTAACAGCAGAGATCCAGGTCTCTGGGTCTAACTATATCTCAATTTACCTAAGATTTATTACTGAAAATTTGTATGTAAGTCAGAATATTAGATATGAAATAATTTTAAGTGTATTAAATTTGCTTGTTAATAAAAGGGATGCTATAGAGAATCTTTTTGTTGCAAATAAAGCACCCAAGTTGATATTACTGATAATTTTCATTTTTAACATATAGCTGAATTTGCCTAATGGTACAAGCTACATGGAAGTCATAGGAAAGATGGCAAACAGGTTTCTTGCTGTCATTTGTTTAGAATAACAGATTATAGGCAAGCTGTCTTAAAGATGGTGACCTTTTAAAGTAATTGTACCTGTTACGTTTTGTTTAGCTTGTGTTGATTTCTCTCTCTCCTGTTTGAATTAAATGATACAGTCAGTGGTGGCGACAATGAAAAAGATTTTGTGGAATGTCATGCATTAGAAGATACAGCAGCAAAACCATTTCTGCAAATTTATTAAACTTGAAATTTTTTTACTGTTCAGTAAAAATTGTTCTTGAAGAAAAATTCTTCTCAAGATCCTTTCTAAAAATGGCATGTGTCCATAACCATTGTACAGATAAGAAACTTCTTAATTTGTCAAGAACAGATTGTACACAACATGAATAACTTTGGAGGTTCTGTACTTCTCATTTTTTCTTTATTTTTGTTTTTAATTTCTCTGAATTTTAGGAAAGTTAGTGGGGATTGAAAACAGACTGTTAGTTTACTAGCATTGAGTATATCTTCTTAGCTTATATTAAATTTACCACAACGTAAAATAGAAGACATCCTAAAAAGTGAAGGGTTAGTAATCTATGAGGAAGTATATTCTTTGGTAATGAAATCTTACAACTTTAAGATTTGGGGAGAATGTTATCAAATAACTGATTTTTATTTTATTACATTTTCTTTATATCTTTTACCTAACTGCATTTGAAGTGTAATAACTAATCTAGATAAATAAAAGTTTTAAAAAAGAAATGTTTGTTACTCTGTTGAGGACAGCATTGGTTGTATTAGTGATTCTCTACCAGTTAATTCACATTAGGTGTTTGGGAGTCAAGAAGCTTGCTTTTCCATAATGAAATGATGGTATTAGTTTGTAGTTAGAATAATTAATAATAGATTTTACATGATGTTTTTGAGATAATTTTCAGGTTTTTTGTAATTGGTGTATTGACAAAATAACAAATACCAATGTTAATACAAAAGTTGAGATTCTTTTCCTTTACATGTCCTATTAAGTTATCCTCTTAAAAATTGAGGAATATTTGGAAAATAGCAGAATTGAGACTACTTTGAGGAGTAATCAGAAAGGAATGGAGGTATCGTTAGCAGGGAGCATAGACATGGAGATGTGGCTAAAGTCATACCTAATTTGTATGTCCTTCATGTACATAGTGCAGATATTTTAGCTTTGTTCTCTGTAGATCTGAATACTAAAGCAGTAGGTTGTGAGTTTGTTTCTGAAGTAGGAAGAAAAATTGAAAGATAGTGACCTCTTCAGGTGCCCTGTTTTCTATATTTTGAGGGTTTTTTTTTTGAATATCCAGATACATATTTACCCGAGTTATCTCATGAATAACCTCCCAATTTTCCCCAGCTTTGTAGTTAGTGGTGAAATGTTAAAATTAAATTTTCTTTCTTGCGATCAACTTTCTAACTACTCTGATAATCTTGAATATTTGCTTTTACCTCTTTGATCCTTTCAAAATTAACTCTTAATCAGTATTACAGGTAACTTTTCTGGGTGGACAAAATGACCTGTCATTTACCAGTATGATGTGAGGACAGATGTAATGCTTAAAACTTTATTCCCGCCTTGCACACTTGATAATCTCACAAATTTTAATAATTGAGATGAATAAAATGGAAAAAGTACAAAATAGGCATTGATTCAGTTATATTTAGAAAGTGACTTAATGCCAGGTGCCTGGCTGGCTCCATTGGTAGAACATGCGACTCTTGATCTTGGGCTTGTGAGTTCGAGCCCAACTTTGGGTGAAGAGATTACTTAAAAAACAAGTAAAAATTTAATTAAAACATAGAAGTGACTTACTGCCTAAACATAAATTTTCAGTGCATTCTGCGCATTTCATTTCCATTTAGCCCTGTTTCTCATACATGTTTCTTTTCACCGAAATAGCTTTTGATATTATTCCGCAGAAAATATACACACACAGTTTTTGGTATTTAAAGCTGTTTTTCTAGGGGAGGGGTGTGGGGGAATGGGATAGACCAGTGATGGGTAGTAAGGAGGGCACATATTGCATGGTGCACTGGGTGTTATACGCAACTAATGAGTCATCGAGCCTTACATCGGAAACCAGGGATGTACTGTATGGTGACTAACATAATATAATAAAAAATCATAAAAAAAAAAGCTGTTTTTCTAGAAATGGCACTTTTCTATATAGATTTTTGTTTTTTTTCTGGTGAATGTAATTATTCGTCTTTTCCAAGAGCTGCTTTGAAAATGACTGCTTTGTTTCTTCAGATTGTTCTGTGTGTGTGTGTGTGTACACACTTTGATAGTAATAAAAATATAGCATAAGTATTCGCAAGTATTTTTTTCTCATTTGCAAATATAAATTTCCATTTTGGTCAGTATTTTGGTATATAATGAAAAAGACTTTTTTCTTGAGTAGGTTCTGCTAACGTGCAAATTTCCATCTTGAGGTTTGCTCTTTCCCTTGATTCCTCACACCCATACCTTATTCCCCCACACCTCATTCCCTCACCTAGCCACCACACACACATATTCTCCCTTCGTAGACCCCTTGCTTGGGTAGGTAATTTCTAGGAACCCTTCTTTCAGGTGTAACTGTTTTGAATCTGACTATCTGGATTGAGGCCAAGTGTGATTTCCACTGTTGTCTTGATGTTGTACGTAATGGCGCTGGGCCTACACCCTTTAATGACTATGGCAGTAGAGCTTGTGTGGGATCATTTGGCAATAACAGGATAGATTTTTCCTCTCCTCATGAGGGGTTTCAGGAGATTGGCTGTAATAGGGACAACAGGAGGAATTTTCCCTGAGCTTTACTGTGTATTACTGTAGTCATAGAAATGGGAGTTGAAGGGACAAAGCAAAGCATCTGCTGGGCCATTGCCCCACCTTTCCTTGGGCCTAAGACTTAACCAATATAGAAGGAGAAGTGGCATTTCTAGGATGTCTGGGGATACAAGAGGAATTCCTGTCTGCTAGATCTAATTAGACCTCATACTGGGAGACTGACAACACTTGTGTTAGTGGGACGGTTCTGTAGGCAAGGATGGTGCAAAATATGAGATAATCCATAAATGATCTCTGTTTGACTTTTAAACACTTTTTATATGAATACACCCAAGCTGACACGACAGTTCAGACAAAAACAAAAGTCCCATTTGTGGTGATCTCAGTAATCCTAGCAAAGCATGTACTTCACAAGTTGGGTTAATCTTACAACCAGTATATGAGCACCAATCCAGGCAGTGATGTTTTCTCAAAGCTGCTCGCTTGCAGGCTCTGTAGGGCAGAATTTGCATGTAAAGATAAGCAAACATAATAAAGTAGGACAGGTGCTAATTATAATGGAAGGATGGGGCAATGGACCAGTATTGTGTTGTTATGTCATCTTTAACTCTTGCCATAACCCTGTGAAGAAACTGAGTCTTACAGCTAAGTAGTAGTAGGTAGGACTTCTAACCCGTGTGTTTGCTGACAAAGATCTGTGCGTTTCCTGTGCTGCTGTCGAGTCTCCTGTATATTCTCAGTTCCCTCAACACTGAACAACTGTAATGTAATTGATTCTGGTTCCACCTAAGTAGGACTTGAATCTCTCATCTGTAAAACAAGAATGGTAAATTATGTATTACCTTATGTAATTTTAAAAGTTCTGTGCTTTGGGTTGTCAAATTTGAAAAAGGTTTGTCAGGGATAAACATACTAAAGGATGTTGGTTTTGTTTTGCCTCTTTTTATTTTTGATTCATATTCTTTCAGTGAGGTTTAAGAGAACATTTTTTAAAAAGAATATATTTGATTGAGAAAACTAACTCATAAAATTAAACACTTGATGACAACAGTACAGAAGGTTTAAGGTCCATAAAAGTGTAAACTTCACTCTATCAGGAATGTGTGATGACACAGACACATCTGTATTTTATTATTTGACAAGTTAGAACGGTGTTTATAGGCTAGGAGGTCAGTGGGAGGGTACAGACCTATCTCTAGCATAAAACGGACGAACCGATGTTCTTAAAAAAGGCAGTGGATTGCTTGACTTTTAATCGTAACGACCAGCAAAAATTTCAAAATATTTCAATCAGGAGGAAAAACAGCACTTTGATTAACCACAGACCAAATAGTTATTAGCTAACTGTGTTAAATATACCTTTTTGAGATATGCTTTTAATGATTATAGAAAAGCTAGTAAGTTCGTTATTATAAATTTGTGTTTTAAGATTGGGACAGACTTCAAGGTTTGCAGATGGGAGATTGTGCAGTTTGGCTAATCCTTAAATATTGTAACATGGAATGTACTTATATTAATTAAGTTTTAAATTGGAAATGTTTCCATGTGTAACTGCTTGAAGGGACTATGGATGTTTTTGAAAGTGAAAATAATCTCAGTAGCAGTGCATTTATTTTAGCAGCATAGAAGAATAATCAAGTGGGACGGAGGACAGTATCTCCATCTTTATTCCATCCTGTAATGAATTGTTAGAGTCAGATCGGAAGCATAGAGTCAAATTGTTGCTTCTGTTATTAATGTGCTGAATTTTCCTAGCTCCTCATCAGTGGCTTTTTTCCCCCTTTCTTTTAAAAGGCAGATCAAATTTCTATAGGATCTTACCTGTCTCTTAATTCTGCTGTGTAGCAAGAATCACTTTTAAAAGAATATCACAGATTATCACCATCAGTTAGCTAATACTTCATGGTTAAAGCCCAAGCCCTGATGCTAAGTGTTTTAAACATACCTTATTTAATCTTGATTTGCTAGTGATAAGTGTAAGATGACCTTAGAACACAACATTCTTAATTGTGGTTTCTTGTTGGAAGAAAGATAAAAAGGCAACCATTCCTTTATTAAAGTTTGTATAGTATTGTCATCATTTTGGATACATTGAAAATGAGAAATGACACTGATAATTTAACTTTTAAGTGTAATTAAAATATGAAAATATTACTGTCTTTGTTTATGATGAATACTAAATTTAAGCTAAGCTATAAGGTGTGCTGTTTGGAAATATGGAAGATACAAGAATGAAGCCAGATAACAAGTTTATGCTTGTATTTCCTACTGATGAAGACTTTCAGACAAGTTATTGCCATGGGTAGGTGATGTTAACTCTGCATGTACATATACAACTATACTCTTTGCATGATTCTACGTGTAGGAGTGGTACAATTTTGACTTGACTGTTGACCTGATGCCTCAATTTGGTGGTTGTGGGGGGGGGGTGATGTGCGAGAAAGAGGTTGTGAATGGTACTAGTGGTATAAAATCTAAAATAAATCACTAATTTTTTGTAAAAAATACTTAACTAAAGCCCTTTTAAAAATAGAACATTTGGTCAAATAGTCAATATTGTACTTGACCCTCATATCTTCTGCACCCAAGTATTTGGACATCACACAGTATCTTGATTCCATAATAATCATTTTGAACTCTGACGAGAACTCCATGAATGATAGAGCTTTCTTTTCTTTTTTAGAAAAGAAAAATATCAAACATGAACCGATTTTTTGCTATTTGAGCTAAAATCCACTAACAACTGATACTGAGGCCACACTATTGAATTTTATGAACTTGATTTACCCTTTTTGGGAGAATTGGAAATTATTTTTAAGTAGTCAACTGAAATTGTCATAATCGTCAGAATTTCATATTGTGACATGTCTGTTCTTTATATGGTGGCTCTTAACAACTCATTTGCTTTTATTTGGTCATTTTTATTTTAAAAATGTTGCTACATAAACCTGTGATTTGAGAACTTTGCTTTAAGGGATAAATACCCCAAGTGTGTTCCATCTTTCGTTCAGTGACAGTTTGCACAATGGATGTTTGTATTAAAACTAATCCTTCATTGTGTTCTATTTTAATGATTCATTGGCATATGTATTCATAGTCAAGAGTTTCATAAAATAGGTGTGTCTAATGTTAAACAGTCTTGATCTTAAAAAATCTTTATGGAAATACATAATTTGCCTGCACTTCATAAATAGCTGTTGGGGGAGAAACTGCATTCCTTGATTTCTGCTTTATTCTAAAATGGAGATAGTAGTAAGGGATGTGTTTCATAATTGAATGAAAACTGTATTTTTGCTTTTCGCTGTTGCATTAGGAAAAGGGTAGCATTAGCATTTTAAAGCATGTATCTGTTCTACAAGCATGAATATTGAGTTATTTTAGCATGAGTCACTGCAGTTTAATTACTCTGGAACTCTGCTGCCTTTTTCAGCTAGTTAGGGTGATTTGGAGGTAGAAGGGATCTCTTATTTTCCAGTGAGAACTTTAATATCTTCCTCTAAAATAACCCATGAGGTTGTATATCGTCGCCTTGGAGTGTGAGCTGGTTGTCTTTCTCAGGGAAAAGAAAATTTAAATATCCCTAACAAGACATCCAAAGCAAAATCCTGAAGGTGGATTTTGTATTGTCTTTCTGTAGAATGTTATAAAATGTATAACATCCCTGATATTTGTAAAGGGTTTTATTGGACATAGAGCTGTTAGTATTCGCCTAATTTCTTTAGAATAGGAAAATATGTATTTGATTTTCTTCTCTGAATCTATTAGTGACTTTTAAGTATTAGCTACTAAGAGAAAGAACTAGATTCGTTCTCTTAAAAACTATAAATTGAGTTTTTATAGTTTGCATCAGTTTTTTTCCTTTAAAAAATCAGTTTTACTCTCTCTGTGGAGTCGTCCCCTTTTTCATAATCTTTTGCTCTTTAGAAATATGACAGGAACTCAGTGTAATTTTGTTCAGTATACTGTTGTCCTCCGTTCTTCATAACCTCCTTTTCAAATGTGTCCCTCATCTTTATAAGCTTGGGTTATCTTTTCCACCTTCACATCATGTACAAACTATTAGATGTATAAAGCGCAGCTTTTCTGAGCAGGTAGAATAAGATAAAGGCAACTGGCATTTAGAGGGCTCTTAGTTGCAGAAGTATTTTTCACCCCAGAAGTTAGATACAAGTATACATTTTCTTTCCTCCCTAGATGGACCTCCAGTTGTAGCTCATTATGATATGTCTGACACCAGCTCTGACCCAGAAGTGGTAAATGTGGACAATTTATTGGCGGCTGCAGTAGTTCAAGAGCACAGTAATTCTGTAGGAGGCCAGGACACAGGAGCTACCTGGAGGACCAGCGGGCTTCTAGAGGAGCTGAATGCGGAGGCAGGTTGGTCTCCCTCCCCTCCCCCTTCGCTAATGGTGTACTGTGCATGTGTCCAGGCAGCTGTTTTCCTTGTAGTGACCCTGCCGATGAGAGCAGGCCAACTAGAGACATCTGGCATTAGAGGATTGTGACTATCCAGGGTGCCATTTATCACTGAAGAGGAGACGTGGGTAGCGTGTCATTCATCTT
Organism: Ursus maritimus; assembly: GCF_017311325.1. Lineage (NCBI taxonomy): Eukaryota > Metazoa > Chordata > Mammalia > Carnivora > Ursidae > Ursus > Ursus maritimus. The sequence goes on along the minus strand of NW_024424230.1, from coordinate 26,791,852 downwards.
TCCTAATCTGAAGGAAGCAAACATGAGAAATAATGGTAGGCATAGGTAGATTCCAGTAGACCTATTTCTTGGGTTAAAAATGCTTCACATACATTAAAAACCACCCAGATGGCCTTAATACTCTTCCCCATCCCTCTTCTCCAGGGGCTTCCCTCACTTAATCTGTACTTCCACCTTACCTTGCAGTTTGGGGAAGGAGCTGATTAAACTTGCCCTTGGGGACTGCTCCTGTGCGGGGCTGCACTTTCTTCCGCTTCTCAGTGTGCCTGTCCCTGTCAGTTCCTCTACAGTAGCTCTCAAGTTTGTCTTTGCCAACCCTTTTCTTTCAGTTTCTGCATCTGGTATCTCAGGAAAATCTCTCTCCCTATCTTGCATAAATTATCTGGGCTCTGTGATGATTCTGAAGAATGATATATATTCACTAAAAAAAACCCCATTGCATTGTTTTTGAAAACATTGCCCAGTGTCTCCAAGTCTCCTTAACTGTGTTCCTCAACACTTTTTCAGCATTCTTTCTCACTTAAACCTTTTTCTTAAAGCATTAGTACTTAAGTTTGAGAAGAGAGCGGGAGGGGATCGAGAGAGTGCTTTTAGTGTGTATTTTCTTACTTTAGTGTTACAGAACGATTATAGTTTCCTAAATTATAAATTGCATTGGCTTTTATGAGCTACTCTTATAATTTAATCACTACCTAAAATATTATGTTTATGGGTTTTACAAAAATAATAATGGGTTTAGAACTTTTTATATTGAAATAGCTAGGAAATAAAAAAAGGAGACTGCGCTCCACAGATCATTGCCCTTAATTCTTCCTTCCATAATCTGGAACAAAATAAAAATCTCTTATTTGTTGAGTTTCTGCTTAATTTATTATAGCTAATTTTGGAGCAGGACCTGACTTTAGTTTTAGATCTGTTTTGACTGCTGACTGTTTGACCTTGAACAAGGTGTTTCTCCTCTGGACTTCCAATTTTTATATGTATAAATACTTGCTTTGCCCAACAAGGATCTTTTAAGGATTTATTAATATATATAAGTACTTTTAAAAATTAAGCAGTAATATTTTATATCAAAGGAGAGTAGTTTGACCACATTTTGTGCAATATGTATTTCTAAGTTATATGATTTGTTCTATACACTGGATAGTTTATCTTCATTTTTCTTCTGTTGACCAGTGATCCATTCTACTTCTACTTTTATTTCCCTGTTTCTTAGTGTTGCTGTTAAACGTAGATCACTGTATAGTAAAGTCTTGGGGAGAACATGAATGATTACTTTTTGTTTTGTTTTTCATGTAGAGAATTTTAATATTAGTTTGAGCCATATGGAATTTTTAATATTTGACTTTTTGACCTATAACAAACCCAGCAGTTTCAGACAGTTTAACTTAATAGTGCAAGGGTACGGGGTCTTAAATTACCCTTAAAGTTACCAGTGTTGGGGATAGCATCACATTTTAAGATTATTTAAATCAATTGTTATCTTGATTGTTTAAACTAGCCTTTGTGTACTTAATTCTATTTTTGATTTTTTTTTTTTAATTTCAGTCACACAAATTTTTAAGAATATATCACTCAGGTACCTACCACCATTCTTAAGAAATGAAACATTATAAAAATATGTAAGGGAAACACCCATGGCTTCAACTCTGTTCCCCTTCCTTTTCCCTCTCCATTCCAAAGCTGTTTTGAATTTGGTATTTGATGTTTGGTATTCCTGTGTGTTTCTTTACATTTTTACTGCATTTGTTATGTATCTGTAAGCAAATATGTTTTAATACTAATTGATATTACATTGAAGGTAATCATTTGTAACTTGCATTTTTCAACATTTTGTGTTCTTGTTGATAAGGATAGCTCTAGTTCATTTTTCATTGCTATTTAGTAGTTACTGTATGAATATATCATGGTTGACTTACCCATTCTCTTTATTGGACATTTAGGATGCTATTCCAAATGATGCTACCATTTCTTGTACATGTCTCTTGGTACATGCATGTGATTAATTTCTCTAGGATATAATATGTAGAGAACATATGCGTGTATTGGGCAACATATTGTGTGTAGATTTTTGTATATCGTCACTGTTCAACAGATCCTTATCACATTTTCTTATGAAACCATATATTGGCTCAAAGTCTTTTTTTCTAAATCTGACAATGCAGGTATGTGAGTAATAAAACTTAATATACTCTGGTCTTGATATAATTGTCATAGTGGGAACCCATCTCATAAATTTTGAATATACTTACAGTGCCACAGCAAAACGCTAACAGAATTTATGCTTGCCTACCAGTTTATAGTTTTGAGATTTGAACTATTAGCATCAATGAAATGGTCATTCTTATGGTTTGAGTTTAAGGTAAATGTGTTTTGTTTTTTAAGATTTTATTTACGTACTTCAGGGGGAGAGAAGAAGAGAGAGGGAGGGAGGGAGGGAAAGAGACATTGGGGGGAGGGGCAGAGGGAGAGGGAGAAGCAGGCTCCCCACTGAGCAGGGAGTCTGTTGGGGGACTTGATCCCAGGACCCTGGGATCAGAACCTGAGCCAAAGGCAGACATTTAACCAACTGAGCCACCCAAGTGCCCCTTAAGATAAGTGTTCAGATGGTTAATTTGAGTTATCCTACTCTCCCAACAAAATAAAAGCCCAGTCACTGAACAGACTATTCAGGGGTTAATCAGTAGCAGCATCTCAGACCAGGTGTGCAGCCCCACTCCTTTTAGGGTGCTGTAAGTAATCCTTGAAGATAGAGTAGCTTACCTCTTTTTCCAGGCAATTAGACAATGATGGTTTTGTTTTTTTTTTTAAGATTTATTTATTTATTTGAGAGGGAGAGAGAGAATGAGCAAGGAAAGTGGGAGAGGGAGAAGCAGACTCCCAGCTGAGCAGAGAGCCTGATGTGGGGCTCTATTACCTAGGGTGCTTATAAAAATTCAGAGTCCTAAATTTCTCCATGAGGATTCTGTAAGTAGATCTGGTATGGGGTCTGGAAAATCTCTTTTTAGTAATCACTCCCAGGTAGCTCTTGTGTTGGGTATGTTGAGGAAACAGTATCAGTAAATAGGAAAATGGCTTAATTTTTACTTATTGCTCACTGTAAACGTAAATGTAGATGAGGCTAAGACAAGCAGAAATCTGAAGTACTCTTGGCATGGAAGGCTTATAATTGTGGTAAACTAAATTTATTTAGGGTGTCGTCTCCCCCCAGGAAATTAAAACTTTTACAGAAATGATATGATTTTTCCATCAGCCTTCTTATCAAGATGTTTCCATCCTTAAAATAGGGATGATGATCTTGATTGTCCAGAACACTAGTTATAGTGCAGAGAAACAAATCTTGGGTTTCCTGTTCTTAGCCTAGGGCTTTTTATAATCAGACCAGAATGGCCATGTTTCTATTAATAGTACTTTGAAGTCAATGTATCAGTCTTGTGAAGGAGATCAAATTTGGTCAGACTTCGCTTATTTTTACCTGGTTCTTATGAACTATAAGATTTTAGTTTTCTGATCTTCTCTTCCCCTACTTTTTAAAGTTGTTTCTCACATTCTTACTGAAAAAACTAAATACAAGGTAATAATTTACTTGTTTTCAAGCTAAATGAATAATGACTTGAGATATTAACCTTTTTCATACCTAATATGTTGCTGTCATCCAGTATGTAATAATTTCCTTTAATGTGCTGCAAATTGGCTTTGGACCAGTTCTTACCCAGTAGATTTGTGATTTTAAAAGTAGCTACATTATTTCTTTTGAAGACAAAAAGAAAATGTTTGCCGTGATAATTTAGTTAATATTTTTTTATGCTGTTTTCTTTCTGACTTGTGTGTTGAAAAGGTCTTTAGTGAGAGGACAAAAATTTAGGATTATAGAGTGAAAGAAGTTATCTTTCCGAAGAGCTACACAGGCAAAGAGTTACACAGAGACAGCCAGCTGCCCCAATAGTTAAATATAAGTGCTCTGATTTATTTTAAGTTTAATATATGATAATTGTGGTATTTACACTTTTTCTACAGGGCTTATTCTTGTCCTGGAACAGGAAAGATTATTGCCACTGACAGTATTTAAGAATCCCAGAGCATCTGTGAGACTCAGTTTTGTGTATACTTTAGCCTTTGCTCTGTCACTGGATTCCTGTGAGGTCGTGGGTTGGAGGGATGACAGTGGAGGATGGCCCAAAGGCCAGAGAATGTGAAGCTGTACGTAGGAGCTCCCAAAGGAATATATGACGTACTGAAGAGGGTTACATTGAGAGAAAAGGACTAATTGCCCTGGCTCTGAAATAGACCAAAGGGGGGATATATTCTTGGAGAAAGCCTTGGTGTCTCTTGTAGTGCATGGCATCCCATAAACTTGGTGGGGTCTCAGCTGACTTGTTATCTGAGTGGCACATTTTATCTAATGGCTCTGACAAGAAATGTGGCAAAACTCTCACAACCATTAGTCTCCTGAGTTGACATTCACCAGGAAATTTGTATTTATTCCCCATCACTTGACCTCAGTGTCCCTTATTTTATTTTATACTGATTTTTAGACTAAAGAGTAAAGATACTGGCTGCAAGAGCAGATCCTGATTTTAAGTGATCATTTTTAGAACATCACACAAGTTCTGTAAATGCCAGCAGGTTGGGATTACAATTTTTATGGCCCAGATCATGCTATCAAAATGGTTTGAATTGATGTAATTATGTGAAGGTGGTATGTAAATTACTAGTTTCTGGATCTATAATGGATGAATAAAGTTAGAAGAATCTTAAATATTGACGGTAGTTACTGTGTTTTTCTTAAGATACTGTAGTAAAATTGTGAGCAAAAGTAGCATAGTAATTTTTCATTTCTTCCCCTTTATTATTATTTTCTTCTTCCCCTTTCTTTAAACAAAGGCAAAGTGATACTTCCAGATCTGAAATGAGGCCCTGTGGGTGACAGGGTCAGGATGAGGGGCCTAATGAGTAAAGACTGGTTATTCAGAAATATTCATGACTGAGACAGAATATTTCATAAGTTGGAATTACAAATTAGAACTGCAGGCTACCCTCAAATAGAAAAATTAATTTAAAAAATTAGAACCATGGAGATAGAACTGGGCACAGAGATACTAAGAGCTAATTGTGTCATATTCTTGTCATATTTTCTTAATTACTGTTTAAAAGATTTGAGTAATCAAGGAGGAATAGTTTGTAGCAGCCATGATTACTACATTCTGCCTTTTTAGTTTGGTTTAATTCAGTTATCTTGTTTATTTTTAGGATGGTAAGGGCTGAACCCCTTGCTATGAGTCTACCCCAGGGAGTGTTAAGTGCCTCTTGAGGCTTGGCTCCTTAGAGAGTAGGCATGGAGAATTTGGGGGTGGTTGTCCACATAAATAACGAGCACTCCTATAGTATAAGTAATCATGGTAGCCGGACTTAAAGTGGAAAGAGAGAGAAACTAAGCCCGGTGCCAGTAATGTTCCATGGAGGGGTGAAACTGCCCCGTAGTTAGTATTTGGAAGTGCTCTGGAAGGTGGGTGCTGCTGGTGTTGTACATGAGGATGGAGGGCAATATTCGTAAGTGATTCTGGTCCCCCAGCTGAGGTGTAGGAGCAGCTTCTGAGGACTACAGGGTAGGTGGCATTTTCAGGAGAGTCCGGTTTCCACAGGGAGGTGAAAAGTGCCGTGCACTTTTCCATGGATCTGGCATTCCAGGGGGCAGTGGAAAAGTTGTAGGAAGGTAAGTAGTGGGTGGCTGGAGCAAAGGAGAATAACAGTGGAGTGGAGGATGAGACAGGAGAGCAGTGGATGGGACCCAGAGGCTTGTGTTGGTGGGTGGCCAAGAGGATGGAATTACAATGTTTTACTTCTCATAATCACTGGTTTTCCTCCTACCTCTTCCTCTTGGTTTCTCCTTTTCCACGGGGGCTCTTGTATACTCTCAGGCTGTTACTTCCCTTATACTGTTCTTCTACCTCACTGACCCATCACCCGGCCCTTTGCCAGCCCCCCTGCTAGCGTCACTTCTTCCCCGCTCCAGCATGTTTAAGCCCAGCTCCCTATACAGCAGCGTTTCCTCTTGCACCCAGCTGGCCAAGTCCGATCCCTGGACGCACTCTTGGAACCTGTATCACTCTGCTTAGCATAGCTGGAGAAAATCAAATGGTGGCAGAATCGAGGGTGGAGTTAGCTTCCTAATCGGCAGCCTCACCCTGGCTCTCAGTGCTGCCCAGCAGATCCCATCTTTCCTTAGGCAGTTCTGTCTTATTCACTTTTCTGAACCCCCACCTTGCTACCCACCCACACCTGTGCTCTGCACGTGGGCTTGCCACATTCTTCACAGATGAACCTTGCCTCAGCCTTCTGCCATCACGCCTGTTTCTTCTCTGCCTTTTTTCCAAATATGGCCGGGTCTCTCCCATCTTTTAAAGTTCTTTATACATACACATCCCTTTCCCTCAAACCCATTTTCCTTCCTCAGTACTATCCTATTGCCTTTTTCTTCATAGCCAGACTATTTAAAATGTGTCTGTTCTTCCTTCCTTTCTATTATTATTTTTTAAAGATTTTATTTATTTATTTGACAGAGAGAGAGACAGCCAGCGAGAGAGGGAACACAAGCAGGGGGAGTGGGAGAGGAAGAAGCAGGCTCACAGCAGAGGAGCCTGATGTGGGGCTCGATCCCAGAACGCCGGGATCACGCCCTGAGCCGAAGGCAGACGCTTAACCGCTGTGCCACCCAGGCACCCCCTTCCTTTCTATTATTCTTCAGCTTGCTTTGCTACACTGGCTGTAGGCCTATCACTCCTCTGAGGCTCTTCTTGCCAAGCTATATGTATGGTTATCTTATTGCTGATTCTAGTGGACTCCACCTAGTCCCTCTTCTCACTGGACCTCTGTGTTGGGCATGGATAAGCACTTCTTCCTAGAAATGCTCATTCCATGGTGTCCTGGCTTCATTTTTTAAGGTTTTCTTCCTGCCTCTCACTTAACTTGGTGAGCTCCCCTTCATCTGCTCATCCTTAATTATTGGTGTTTGTCAGGGTTCTGTTCTAGGCCTCCTTCACGCCTCTGCTGCCCTTTACCTTCCCACCTACTGCCGAGGACTCTCTTTCCTCCCTAGACCCCTGTCCTGGGCTTTAGAACAGCATCTCGGCTGCCTGTTGGACATCTTAGAGGCACGCCATCGTCCTGTCCTGAGCAACTACCCTCATCTGTTCATGGGTGTCCTCTAGCGCTGTAACTATCCAGTTACCTAAAGCAGAAACCTAGCCATTATTTTTTCCTAAGTTTGTTGATTTGCCTGATTCCCAGCATTACTAAGCCTCTGTATATACACGTACACGGAGTATCCCCCCATTTTGTTTCTTTATTAGTTCAGCCGTAGTCATTTCTCACCCAGGAAATTATGGCAGTCTAACTGGTTTTCTTGCCTCTCATATTCCCTGCTCTGATATTAGTTCCATTTGTATACTCCAAAAGGAAATTTTTAAAAATGGAAAACCACATCATGTCACTGCTTAAATACTTCAGTGGTTTCCTACTCTCAAGGTCAAGTCCAGACTCCTTACCATGATCTGAGCTCTGCTGACTTTGCCAGCCTCATTTCCCATTACTGTTTTTACTTCATTACCCCACATTTCGCTGAACTTTTATACCCTAAAGGACAACACAGTGTTCCTTATTGCTACTTCCCCTCACCTGTGCCTACTCTTCCGTAGGAGCGCAGTGTCCTTGATTTTTCCCAAGTCTGGGAAATTTCCCTTTTCTGTGTCTTTAAACGCACTCCTTACCTCTCTAACGGAGCAGTTTTCAAGCCATAGTGTCATGGACTGCTTTTTATAATCCCTGAGTATATCGTGAGTTCATTGAGGGTAGACACCATATACCTCCTGTCTTTGTTCTCCATAGTATTCCTAGCACCTAGTACATAGCCTGTCATAAACAAGTATTTATTGTAGGAACAAATAGATGAGGTCAATTGTTATAGTTGCACAAATCCAGGCTGCTCAGAAGATTGAATGTGGACAAGTTGAAGGTTTGAAAAAAGACTATCAATTTATATTCTTTCCTAGCAGTGCAGTAGGAACAGTGTGTGTGCTAATAGTTGTAACTTCAACATTGAACTAGAAATTGGACAAAAGACTTCGCCACGAGCAAGGTATTAGGGTCAGAGCAAGAATCTGAGTTTACCAAATCAAGTCTTAACCATACATACTCCCATTTAAGCAACCACCCCAGATGTAACAAAACTGGGTTTTGTCTGGTGAATGCCGCCTTTCATATGCTCATCGGATTCAAAGTTACGGCCAATATTTAGAATCCTATTTTTGCTGTTCTTTAATACAGAAAGTTAGCCCTTGCAGGCTAATATAATCTCAATCGCACTTCTATCTAGAAGCCATTTTAAGCTTTGTGGTCTTGTTTTCTCATATGCATCATAGCCAACTGAAGAAAAAAAAAATATTAAAGAATTGAAAAAAAAAAAGAAAGACCCACAGTTACATTCAAGCTTGATTACTCTTTACTAGCTTTCACCCAGCACCAAAATATTTTTATAGTGTCTTTTGTGACACTTTTTGTGTTATGCATACACTTTTCCAAGTTTCTACATAGACTAATCACTATCTTTGGACATCATTGCATTTTGCTTAAAGTTTTTTCCCTTAGGCTAAATTCTCAGAGATGGAACTACAGGTTCAGAAGATAAAAAATTAAAAGGCTTTTGCTTTAGGACTGTCTATAACTTTCCAAAAGGGTTATACTAAAAGTTTGCAGGAGTATGAAAATACAAGGTTTCTCAGTGACCTTGAAGCATTTGAGTGAGTGATGTGAAGGGATGAAGGAGGGGGAAAGGAGAGTCGTGTATGTAAAATCTTACTGATTGTGGCTTAGTTTATATGAGGTATCACCAAGGATTCTTTTTTAAATATAGAGACACAATACTGTGTCAGATGACAATATATTTAAATAAAAGTACCTTTTAAAGAGTAATTAAAAATTTGTACCTGTTGCAACTTGGTTTATTTCATAACTCCTAGATATTCTAAGTTTCATAAAGGCCAGTACATTTAAGAGCTGGGTACATAGGCTGAATTATTTTAACTCTTGTTAGAATTGCTTATATTGCTGTGTACTTTGATGCTATGCTTTTAGCCTTTATGGAGAGAGAGTTCTATGAAGCTCATCATTTCGGTGAGGTAGAGAGTGTGTTTTACTGCACCATGTAATAGATGCTTTGTGAGGCCCCTTGTGAAAAAGTTCTTACATGCCCCAGTGCCGCAAATTGTGCTTTTCCAGAATATGTGGTTTCTTTCTGTCTAGTAAGAACTGTCAGCAACGTACAGGTTATATTTCAGTTGCTCAGAACAAAAACTGTGATCTGCCTCTAGCCTCTTCTTTTAGATGTGGTTTTGGGTTTAGATTTTGTCAATTCTACATTCCTTTTGAGAAAAACTGTTAAAATTATTTAAAATTTAAAGAAAATTGTTAAATCCTTCATAAAGCATTCCAGTATAAATATGATATTAATGAGGATTTCTGTTATTTATTCCATTTATGCCTTTGAACGTTTCTGGTTTAGAATTTTGTTTGTTAAAATTCACCGGTAAGCAGTAGAGAACCCCATTGCCCTCTAGGTGGTGACAAACCTGTTATACAGGTCATTTAAAAGCAGACAGGAATTGAATGCAAAAAGCATTGTGGAATAAAATATAATAGAGTGTTATCACAGTTTTTTATTTACTGTGTACTGAAGTACTCAGAGGGTTTTTTTTTTTTTTTTTTCTTCCAAAGGAATAGAAAGTGAGAGACTTGACAGTTTCGCTCTGGTGAGGTCTTGCACAGCAATTCTGTTTCTGTGATTAAACCTTGATGGGAGATCTGTCAATGAGTTGCTCGTGCTGCTTCTAAGAAGTCGAACTATAGAGCTTATTTTTTCCCCCTTCTCTTCAGGTCATTTGGATCCAGGATTCCTAGCAAGTGACAAGACATCGGCTGGCAATGCACCTCTCAATGAAGAAATTAATATTGCCTCTTCAGATAGTGAAGTGGAGATTGTGGGAGTCCAGGAACATGCAAGGTAGGATATTAAGTGGAACATTCTGATATTTTAAATGTGAATGTGATTTTAACGAGAAGCCAAGTGAGAAGAAAATGGTAATCCTCGTTGCATGGCTGGCATGAATGGTGAGAGCTATTGCTCAGCTTCCTTTGGTTTAAAAAATGCTCTTTGATTAGACATGATACGAGCTTCAGAATGTGTTGCATAATGTCTTATATCAAGAACTTCTCAACCATACATGTATGTGAAATAGAACTGATGTTTTCCTCTCTTATTTTTAGCAAATGTCTAGATCGCTTGACAGATTTTTCTCTTACAGCATAAGTATCACCCTGCTTTTCCCCCTGCCATTCATATTTTCTTGACTTTCACTTTATCTGGAAATATACTGTGAGCAAACAATTAGGAAATACACATCTGACATCATACCTCTATTGCTTGTTTCCTAACGTACCTCTTCTTGTCTTTCATTAAAACTTGTGAGTTACTTTGGTCTGTTCCTAACCTAGATTTCTAGTGATGTTCATGTGACTCAGGCAGTTCTGTTTTTAGAATTAAAAAAAAAGACACAAGACATCAACTTTGTGTAGTATTACAAAAAATTTTGAAATTTGTCATTCTCTAAGATTAGGGGTGAGGGGCGCCTGGGGGGCTCAGTTGGTTGAGCATCTGCCTTTGGCTCAGGTAATGATCCCGGAGTCCCCGGATCGAGCCCTGCATTGGGCTCGCTGCTAAGTGGGGAGTTTGCTTCTCCCTCTGACCCTCCCCCCTCTCGTGCTCTCTCTTTCACTCTCTCAAATAAATAAAATCTTAAAAAAAAAAAGATTAGGGGTGAGCAAACTGTAGCCCATGGGTCAAATCTGGTCTGCTCCCTGTTTTTGTATGGACCTTGGGTTAAGACTGGTTTACATTTTAAATAGTGAAGGGTCAGGCGTGGTGGGGGGGAGGTTTCAAATGTAGAAGAATGTTTTGTGACATGTGAAAATTATATGAAAAGAAATTCAAATAAAATGCATTTACTCATAAATAAAATTTAATGGGAACGGAGCCATACTTGTTCATTTACATACTGTCTGTGGCTGTTGTTGCGCTCCAGTGACAGTGTTGAGAAGTTTAAACAGACACCTTATAGTCCTCAGAGTCTGAGATATTTACCATCTTCCCCTTTGTAGAAAAAAAGATTTACTGACTCTTGCTTTACGATAATCCTAAGAATTAGTTATAGCCCTCCCAGAGGTACTCCTGAGGAACATTTAACACACACACACACACACACACACACACACCCCAAAAATTTAGACTTTGTAATATCTGTATTCTACATTAGCAAACAACTTTTCTCCCGGGCTACAAGAGTTAGGTTGTGATTTCCTGATTGCCCCAAGTAGGTATATGACACAATAACTACATTATCTGGCTCTTGGATCTGATTTTACTCTTTGGTTAGGAAGGTAATAAAACTTGACCAGCATTTCTTCTGTCATGTATATGGAAGGCGAACTTAGGAGTGGAGAGTGCGGGCAAAATACACATGCCTGTAAATTGAGGCTACATTTAATGAGTCTTAATGAGAACTGATCCTAGTTTCTGAGAGCATTTTTCAGGTCATACCTGTTGAGACTTTAAGGACGTAGAGTTAAGTCATTGTTTAACATGTCTTCTCCCCCAAAGTGGCCAGTTCTCAGATGTTATCAGACTTAAACACTTCCTCCTCTGTCCTGTGTTTATGCCATAAGTATGATTGCGTGGCTGCTTCCTTTTTTCTTTCCCGTTCTTAATGGTTATTTCCCCTATTCTGGTGGGAGAGAATTTTCATTCTTCAGTCTTTCCTTAATGCCCTTCTTTTTCCTTTTTTTTTTCTGCCTTAATCGAGAACGTTTTCCTGTTCTCTTTTTTCATCTATTCCCTGCGTGCTGACTTTTCCCTCAGATGAGAGGATAGACCTTCTGATTTTTTCCTTTATTTTAGTATATGTTTGCCATTATTTATTTCACTGTTGTTCCTTACAATATAGAAGACATGATTATCTATTTAATCCCTACTGTAAACCTTATCTTGCCTATTTACAGATTGATAGAGGTAAATTATCTTCAGTTGTGCCAGGAGCACATTATCCATTCACCAACTTCCTCTTGAATTACATTTCATGTTTTAATTTGCTGTTAGTCATGTGTTCCTACGGAAGTAGCAAGGAGTAGGTGATAACCTGTGTTGCTCACCTGATCTCTTTGTCTCTGAGACATACTAGTTGGTCCAGTTTTCTATTAACTTCTATCAGATCTCCCTTCTTTACTGTTTACTTGTGCCTAGAAATGTTACAGAGTGAGCCACCTTTCTTCTTGGCTTCTTTGTTCAACTTTTCTTCCATCATAAACTCTTTAGCTTCTTTTTTTCTACCAGTATTTTGGTATCTGGAGTTAAAATTATCATGATATTTCTGTTAAAACTTGGAAATTGAAATTCTAAGTTCTTACCCACCGCCAATACACTCCCTCTCTCTCCCTCTCCCTCTCTCTCTCCCTCTCGATCTGTAGTACACCCGTCTCCATACTTAATAGGTCTTTTATCCAGATTGTCCTTTTACTCTATAGACCTGTTTGTTCCACTCTTGAACTAAGTCAAGTGACTGGCTACATTTTAAACGACACGCTGTAATGTTACTTTCAAGGACTTTTTCCATATAGGCTCTGAATCATCAAGATGTGTTTTACTCTGACCCTCTGGTTTGAATCCTGTGGAAATGCTATCCTAGAGGTGACCAATTGATGATGAAACCTCAGTGGTGTGAATACTGCCCATATGATAGAACGTACTGTTGGCAGGTTTTGTCGGAGTACTTTGAACTGACTCCTGTGTCATTCTGAGGGGATCTTTATTTTGCTCTTTGGGTCTAGGACTGAGTAGTCTCACTGGCTCTTCTGTGTCTTTCTGAACATTTTTCCAGTACTTACTTTAGAGGAGGCCTGACAATCTTTCAAACATTTGAGATTAAAAATCTGAGAAGCAGGTGGGGGGAGAAGCTTTCTTGTTGGTTGCTTCGGAGTGACCGCTTTGGCTGCCTGTATCTCATCTGGAATTTATTTCTTTTACAGGTCTAGGGTTGCAGTTATGAAGTATTGATGGGCTTCTGGCAGGGTTATCGCTTGGAAAAAGGTTTTAGGTTTTGATCCACATCTTTTTGTTCTAATTTGATTTGCATGCAGAGATGTTTTGTTTGGATTTTGTGTCCTGCTCTTATTTTTTGATATTCTACCTTGCTGTGGGCTTTCGGAGAGTTTTTTTTAAAACTCAGACTTGGTTCTTGAGTTGTTCTCTTTGGGATTGTGGTTGCTCGGACTTGAATTGTGTTGCCATTTTTCCATATTGGAAGCATTTTGTTTCACATTGGCTCAGTAGTTCTAGTTATGATGTGTCTATTTTTTTTAAACAGTTTTTCTTTTTTTGCACGTTGATATCTTTTCTCTTTAAATTTAGATTTTGATATGTACTCTTAGTTTCCGTGTTTCTTCTAGTCATAGACTAGAAAGCATGCCTTCTGAATTAATGGTTTGAATGCATCTTTTATGGCTGCCTTGTATTGCTGTGATTAACTCCTGATGTTACCTAAATGTTACCGTTTGTAGATGTTAATTTTGGGACAGTCCCATTTTCACAAGACGTTCTTTGCCAATGAGATACAGATTTTTTCCAGCACCTCTAGTTCCTCTGTATCCATTTAATTTTGCCAGAAGTTTTACTTTATGGCCCTCTGCCAGTATTTGTCTTTGTCCTTCGTCCTTTTTCCATCTCTTCTACCAGCCTCATTGGTAATTGCCCTAGGAAGATGAAGGCATACAGAACAGATCTTTCTGTTATGGAACTGTTGGAACAGTTTCTTTGATACCTGTCCTGTGAAGCTTTTGGGAATAATCAGATCCTTACCTCATTTCACTGTGGTCTTTGGTCTTGTGGTCATTTGTCTTAATGTTGGTTCATCCCTCAACAGAACAACTCATGCTGGAAACCTTTTGCATTTAAGACTGATTGCTTCCTACAACCAGTTTCAAACATTAACCTTAAAAAAGCAAGGGAGACAGACAGGCATTTTTCTGAAGCCAAGGATTCATTTCATCTTCAATTAGGAAAAATAAGTAGGAATGTTATCTAAGAGGTCATGTTCATGCTCTGTAAATGAGAGCAAAAGTGATTAATGTTTAATGTTGTTTTCTTAGGGTAGTAAGTTAACTATATCAAAAGCTGGCCATCAGAGCCTGCCCTCTTTCTGTGTTTTTTCTTTTCCACTGTGAAGTCTCTCCTGTATTAGTCTCAGTATATGAAGAGCAGGAAATTATCCTATCAAAACTTACTACTTAGAAAGTAGGTTTTTTTTTGGGGGGGGGAGTGAGTCCTAAGCATTTTCTTGGATATAGGACTCAAAATATGACTCTAGGTAATTTTTTATGCCAGTTGCCCATCATATGCAGATTAAATGCTTTGTGAAAACGCAGCCTGCATCTGCACTAGAATTGGATTGGATCAGTTAGAAAACAGCTGAGTATGTTTCCACGCCACGTCTTTCATCATACAGAAAAGGGGTTTGTCATAATCCATGAAACTGTACTTTGTGGCCTTACCAGAAATTTGAGCCTCTCCCATCCTTTATAGGGCAGCTCTGTGGGGCTGATAACAATGTTCTGGTGCCTTTTTCCTTCTGAAATTTTTTCCCTCCCAATCCGGTATAAGTGATGTACACCATCTTATAAAATAGTTGAAATGTTTCTCTAGCACTCTTTGTTTACCAGCTTGAGTCTTTTTGCCCTGTACTTAAAAAGGAAATGTGGTTAAAGCCTTGTTCTGGCCTCATCCATCTCTTAGCTACCATTTTATTCAAGACAGTTGAGATCACTAAATCACAAAAAATGTCTGGTATGTTTTATTGGCTTATAACACACACAGAAAAGTGTTCAGCATACACTTTAGTTTTTGCAGACTGTCCACACTCCGGTAACTAGCACTCCGATCAAGAAACAGAAGTCCCTCCTGTGCCGTCTTCCATTTACAACCTTCCCACCATTGTGCCCCCCGCCCCGTGACTACTAGCCTGCCTTCTAAAAGGAGTTTTGCCTGTATTATTCAAAATCTTAAAGTCAGTGCTAACCTTAGAAGTCATCTTGGAATACTCTGTAATACTCCTGACAGATACCCAGATACCCTAGCACTTCCTTGAACTAAAGGCAGTTTATTCCATTTGGTAGTAGCTGTGATTGTTGTGTAGTAATGATCATCTAAAACTTCCCTCCATAAACTGATTTGTGGTTGTTAGTTTGCTCTTGAGATCTCTGTACAAGGTGAAGTAGCCATGTTCTACCATGGTGGTTCTCCCTTCTTTGGGAATTGACCTTCCAGTTGCGGTTAAATAGGAGCTGAGAAAGCTTTTGACTGAAGATGGGATCATCACGTAATCCAGAGAATCCGAAATTTTGAAATGAGAGAAACAGACTGAGAGGGTTGAGGCTTGAGTCAAATGAATGAGACCTAGTTAACAACATCATCCTTAGGTTCTTTGAGGTGCTCAGGTATCTTTCCAGTAAATTCTCTTTTTTGCTTAAAGTAGTCCAAGTTGGTTTCCAGTAACTGGAATCATTTGTAACATAATTACGGAAGTGATCTAATTCAGATAGTTGAAGAAGTGCCTCATCTCCTTATTCTCCTCTCTGTGTCCACCATTCCTCAGTGGTATATACTGTCTCTACACCTCTCACTCTCCTACTGTGAGTAGTTCTAGAATCTGCTTTGCTGTTTATTGAATGATTCCCAGGGGCCAGGCAGTGCTCCTTACAATCAGACATAGTATAGTGCTTCAGGTACAGTCTGAGGAAGGCATAGTTGCTTAGTGTAAAATAAACTCCCCGATGGAGGCCTTTTTTGGGGTCCTATGCTTAATAACTTGCTTAAGACCCTGTGCAATTGTCTTTTGGCCTTGCTTTTCTCTTTTGTAAAATGGGCAGATTGGATCTGATCCCCTTTATTTTATTTTTTAAAGATTTATTTTAGAGGGAGAGTGCACTTGAGAGCGAGCGTGGGGTGGGGAGGGGCAGAGGGAGAGAGAAGCTCTCAAGCGGACTCCACTCTGATCTGGGAGCCCAACACTGGGCTCAGTCTCACAACCTTGAGATCATGACGTCACTGAGCTGAAACCAACAGGCAAACGTTTAATCGACTGAGCCACCCAGGAGCCCCTGGATCAGATCCTTTTTAAAGCCACTCCTTTGTATGATCACTTAGGGAGCAGTGCAGGGTAACATTTGGGACTAAATACCTCTTTTATTTCGGAGGTGTTTCTAGGAATTCTGCCAAAGATTACATGGATTCTCTCTGTAGCCATTCATTCTCTGAATTCTGCTAAGTTCTAGCCTCCTTTAATTAGTCCTTGTACAGATGGGCTTTTGAATTATTGGAGAACTTTATATTTTTAAATTGTTAATCTGAGCCTACATTGCACTCTGCTTTGCACTCACTGTGTTTTGCCTTACCTAATTTAATACACACGTTTGTAAAGCGACAACCTGATGTGAAAAGCAGTGGACTCAAGATCAGACCTGGCTTGAAGCTCCTTGGCCCACCACTTTCAAGCAGTGTGACCCTGGGCAAATCATGTAACCACTTTAATCCTCAGTTTCCCTTTCAGTTGAGTATGAATAGTAACTTCCACATCTACCTCATAGGTCTGTTGGGATTGTCAAATGAGGTGAGACTGCTTAAGAAACTCGGTTTGCTAGTGCCATCAGTCATCAAAACCATTTCTATAAATGTTGAATGGACTCCTTTGGCTGACATTTTTCTGTGATTACAAGATCACTTCATCTGAGTGTACTTAATGAATTGGACAGATCTGGATTAGCCTTTGGACTTTATATAAGTCTCATACTTTAGGGTTTTCAGTAGCTAATCTTTGAAAATGTAGTAGCCTCTGGGTTAATAGCTACTTAGCCCATTCGGAACAAATGATGGGCTTCTGGTATGGTAACAGATCTACATTCTGCCCCTTGCTCTGGCCCTGGGGGATCTGTTTTTTGGCACTTCTCTTGGTAAGGGAGTAACTTCAGGCTACCTTTGTAGGAGCAAGGCCTCTTTGCAGGATCTTAAGAGTCCTTCAGCAGTTTTGCAACTGAATCTTGTCCATTGTTACCCTAATGTTCTTTTGCATCTGGTAGTGCAGTTAGCGGTGGGTCAGAGCTGGAATTCTCCAGCGATCCAGCACCACTCGTATGCAGCCTGTTAGAGCCGCTGCTCAAGACCCACTGTAGTAGTTCACGCGACTGGAGTCCTGTCAGCTGTCTCTGTCACATACATTACATAGGATCTGGTCAGTGATTCACATGTGAGGACAAAAGTAGCAACGAAAGCTTGAGCAGCCTGCCTTCCTCTCATCCGAATCCAGAGTCACTCAGTGATTCATCTGGGAGGCTCATGGTTCTATCATTTGATTGGAATGTGGAACTCATTATGTCACTGTTTCAGAAACAGTTTTCTTCCAGTTAACTCTCGGTGAGATTTATCAGCAAGGCAGTTCTGTCCCTCTGATAAAATACTTATAGAGGACCTTAACTGAGCACCTTCAGCCTTGTTACTTTCCCTGAACTAAAACACATAAGCAGTTCAGATGAGTGAGCCAGGTGTTGTGACCTTCAGGGTAAGGGAAATTGATCCTTTATGCCTGCGTGACCAAGTACTTACTTAGAAATCCAATCTGTAAAGGAGTATTACTGTCTTTGAAGGTATTATTCCCAGGATGGCATAGAACTTTTTTGGGAGAACAGCTTGTACCTATATTTCTTACTGTTTCATTTGGTTAGACTAAGATTGGGTATCTTAATTTTGTTCTGGATTTATATTCTGCCCTGTCCTGAAGACCCCGGAGGTTTAATTGTGTTGAGAGAAACATTATGTTACCTATCCATTTCAGTAACGGATCTAGACATAACTTGAGAATTTCTGACTGAGACAAGACTCTTGTCCGTTTTTAGGCTAAATTGAGAGAGGCGGGAAGGGAGACAAAGAGGGAGGAAGAAGGGAAAGATATTGGTTGTGAGTCTCATGAACTCACACAGTAAACTTATCTTTGTAAAAGTATCAGTCGGTGCTCCTGAAGCCATATTCCCTTCTGGTTTTCCTGTGATGGGATTAACCATGCTTGTGCTTTTGCTCTCCACCTCAATTGCAGGTGTGTTCATCCTCGAGGAGGTGTGATTCAGAGTGTTTCGTCGTGGAAGCATGGTTCCGGCACGCAGTATGTCAGCACCCGGCAAACACAGTCATGGACTGCTGTGACTCCCCAGCAGACTTGGGCTTCACCTGCAGAAGTTGTGGATCTTACCTTGGATGAGGATAGCAGACGTAAATACCTACTGTAATACAATGTCACTGTGTTTCCTCTGCACTGTTCCCTTCCACTTCCTCCTCCTCCTCTTTGTGACATGGAAGTTCATTGTCATAGCTTCAGCCTCAGAAGCTGTTTGTGGCATTTGTATAATCGAAACTCATGGAAAATTGCCCCCCTCTTCCTTTTTTTTTTTTTTTTTTTTAAATTAAAAGAAGTCACTTAGGAAAATAACTTAGCACAGAGAAAAGAATTTCTTCTTTCCCTCAGTAGGAATATGAGAATGATGAATTTATTAGACAGCTTCATTTTACTTGGTGACTTTTGATCTTAGGAAACTCTGCCTTCCTTGTAGAGTGATATTTTAATTACCAGGTGAAAATGGATTTCAGTTTTTGAATCTTGTATTTATTTTTCTGTGTAATAAAATTAATATCTAGACTTGACCACTGTCAGCCCACCCATTGGCACTCCTACGTTAGGGCATTTGCACACATTTAGTCAGGTCCTTCTTGGCACCTAGTAGGGCATGTGCATTTGAAAATCTGTCCTTAAAAATAGGAGACAGAAGTATTACTTTTCTTTTAGCTTAAGTCTTCTGCCTTGTTTCCTGACTTTGCTCCTGGCTGACTTCACACAACACAAATAACTGATATATGGCCCTTTGTGTTTATAAATACCGCTAAGGTGACTTAGTTGGTCTCCTTGTCGCAATAATTCATAACTCTTTGGAAAATGTCTGCTTTTGGGGCAGAGGCATTTCAGATAGATACCCACCATGAGGTTTTCTGGGCATGTGAGGAGAGTAGTGAGAGATCAGTAGGAAAATCCCTTTCCCTCAACTTTTTTTTCCTGGTTTGTTCAAATAATGGGAGAACACAGAAGCCTGTTACTTAGGTAGAATATGAAAAGTTGTGTTCGCCTCTAAGATGTGGGCACTTACAAGTCTGAAAAGACAGTGCCTTCTTTCATAGCTAGTCTCTCCATAAAGGAGGTACAGCAACAGTTTAACACTTGAGCTGAAATAGACCTGATGCTGTATTTGGGTATTTTTCTCCTCTACCATCTAAAAGTGGGAAAATCAAAATGCATCATAAGAAACCAGATGCAAAGCACATAAATGACACTGTAGGTTTTACAGTATCTAAATAAGCAAAGGGTGGTAGGAGCTTCAGGGAATTCAGGAAATGCCAGTGTTGGAGTTATGTGGCATTAGTTACTACCTTTTTTCCTATAACATGTTGTAGTTACTAGTGAATTCTTTTACAAGCAATACCTAGTTAGAACACTATGTACTGTGCGCAGGGAGGAGTGAAGTACTATTGGCTTAGAAGACCTTGTCTTTTGTTTTCCCGTGGTTTTTGTTTGCTTTTTTTTTGTTTCCGTATTTGCCATGTAACATTGCAGTGGCCCTTTGCTTCCCTCCCCAAATGCCTTGGTGGCTCTTCCTTATCATAAGAGCACGAGAACTACCATTTTCAGTTGTCATTCAGTGGACACACATGTACCAGTGCCTGTCCTGCATAAGGCACTGTGCGGGGTAGGTACAGTGGGGCCACCAAGACAAATGGGGATACCCCTGTGTGCGCATGCGTCAGAGTCTGCCTGGCTCCACCTGCCTGGCCTTTTCTTCTTTTTCTTCTTCTTCTTCTTCTTTTTTTGTAAAGACTCATTTAGTCCTTGACCCTTCTTCCTGCTGCTTTAGTTCTTCCATATCCCTCTTCCATGGGAGTGGATATAAGTGTGTGTTCTTTGGTCTTCTCTGATAGCATCTCATTTGATCTGGCCTCTGTTGTTCATCAACTTTTTATTTTCCTGTCAATCTACTTTTACTAGATCAGGCTTTTAAAAGATCATGAACCTCCAGTTTTAGCACCTCATATATCAAGTCTCTCACGTGGCCACAATTCTAGACAAAAACCAAAGATCCAGAGGCCAGAGCGAGATAGGACCTTCTGCAGATTCACTACTGGTGTATCCTTGGACCTTCATATTTTACTTTAGGATTAATTTATTGAATTTTACTGTTACACGTTGTTTTTGACTTGAATTAAAATGCTAGACAAAGCAGAAATGTACAATTTCTGGTCTGTGTTTTCCAGGAAAATCATTGGGAAAAGAATAGAGTGGATTATATGACTTGAAGTTTTTGCAGCTTATTTTTTCCCCAGCATCCGGGCAGAGCCCCATTTTAAAGAATGTTTTTGCATTACCTATCCTTACATTAATAGTGTGTTTTGTCCAATTTCACACAGCAGGTGATTTCCCATGACGTACTTTCTTTAGCCCCTAAGAGTCATCCTCTAAAGAGAATTTCTTCGGGTGTGCTGTGTGCACTGTGGATTGGGAGCAGCGAGCACCGTCATAACCAAGCTCTTCTGTGGCCTTTTGCTTTTACACCAGGTTGCACTTTTCCTGCACCTGCCCCTATTTCAGCATCCTGACTACTTGACTTGATGCACCAGAACAGGGATTTAGAAATTAATATGCAAAAGGGGGAGGGGAAGGGATGGTAGAGACAGTCAGCTGTTTTCCCCTACAGGGGTGGGATTTTCCCACCTACTGACTGTAGAGAGACTCTGTTTCAACTCTTCTTTCAATGCCAGATCCAGAAGAGTGGGGGTGTGGTTTCTGGAAAGGTATTTTACTGATAATATTCTGTGGGAAACAACAACTGTGACATTTGAAATTTCCTTCAGAGGGATTGTTCTTAACCAAAGTGTTACATTTGGTAGCATAAACACTTCTTTATGTGTCACAGAACACTGTTCAAAGTAATATCTCTGCTAAAGCGGTGCACTTGGGTCACAGATTGGATCGTGGCACGAACTCAGTTAAGTCCCTCCCTACCCTCCAGTTTGAAACCACAGAGCGGTAACTGGCTATCGCGTCCTCGAGGCTGCCCTAGAACACGTGCGTGCTGCTCACCAGTAGCTGTCTTTTCATTCTGATGGAAGGGGCCAGACTGAACGGACTCCAGTGTTCATTAAAATTGAGCATTGCATAAACTCTGCTTTTATGATTCTCAGTTGTGACTATGAACCGTCTGATTTGCTCAGTCAGTTGTTCACTGTTACTTTTAGCAGATTAGCACCATAGGTAACTTAAAAATGAATTCGTTGCCTGCTTTTTATACTGTGTCACAAGGTTTTTGAAAGATCTGGGGACACAATTTTGTCTTTTAGTTCAAACTTTTTTTTAAATGCAAGGAGCCCCTAATTTCTGTTTTCCAGTATGTGTATGGTGTGACTTCCATGTATATATAAAAATGATTGCGCCCTAACCAAACTTCCTCAGATTGTGCACTGTTTGTTTAAAATAATCACGTATTTTAGTCCAATGCTGTTGTATTTTTCATTTTATTTAAAACACTACATCTTATTCTTTTAACAAATTTTAAAGGGTAGTGATCTTAAAAGAAAAATCACTGGATAACTAGGAAATATTTTTGTTGTTGTTTTGTTTTGTTTTTTAAAGAGTACAAAGGTCCTATGAAGCCTTTTGCTCCTCTTACCATGAAAATGAAATGTTAGCCATTGTATGGCTAGCAACCAATGCACTTGGTGGTTAACAGGTCTGCTGTTGCTGGAGTGTGAGCGTGGACTTGATGCAGTGACGACAAATCATTGCTTAGAATTAATGTTTTAAAATGTGCAACTCTAGTTTTTAAAACAAAATTTGGTTCTTCTTTACATTCATTATTTAGTTTTTGTTTCCATTTAGTATTTAATGGTCTTTGGAGAAAAAATAATAAAACAGAGTGTTATATATATATTTTTTGGTGCAAGATAAGATTTTCTGTTTTTTGAAATAAGTCTGTAGCATAAAGGTTAAACTATTTTAAGACAAAATAAAATAGAGTGTATTTAAACAATGATAATTTCTGAGGATTTTTTTTCTATCTGCTTCAGTTAATTAGATGGTGCCTGGAGCAGCTTCTAAGTTCGCTTTTGGATGTGAAAGTGGCTTATATTTTGTTAACAGATCTTATTGGCATACTGCCTTTTTCCAATCAAGAGCCGTGTCGTACTCCCAAGATGTTTTGCATGTGGCCTTTGTTTGTATTAGATCTAGATAAAAGTAGCTTTGCACTGGCTTTCCTATAACCCCCGCCTCCCTTGCCAGCTAGGACCAGTGAGATTTCAAAGAGAGCAGAAGGCTTCCTAGCGCTAGGCGCCTTTGCTCCTGGGCAGAAAACTCAGCAGATAGCTGCTTCCCAGGGACCAGCACCAGACGCCTGACTGCATGCACTTTGCACGTGGTTGAACGTCACATCACATATAGGGTGCTTCAGAACAGCCCAAAGAACTTGTCCTTTAATTTGGTTCTATTTTCAGGGTTTTATTTGGCTATAAAAATTACGGGAACTACCATATTAACATCTCATGACTTTTGTCTTCATGTAAAGGGGAACGAGGAACTGGGGAGATTGAGGCCTGTCTTTACTGAAATACCGCTCCTGGATCTTTTCATGTTCCTCAGGAATTCTTAGTTCTGCTTGCACTGGAAAGGGGTCTGTTAACAATGAGGAAATACACCGTTAACAGTTGGGAAATGTTTTCAGCATTCTGGAATGGTTCTGTGTACCACCTTGTATCTGAGACCTAGACATATTAGTGCCTGTGAGAAACTCAACTTTTCTTGGACTCCAGAAGAAAACTGTTTCGATTGCTTTTGATTCCTTGTGCCCTTGGATGCTGCTTTTGTAGAATGAGTAAGTAAAATAATTTGTGGCTAGTTCTTAATCTCCTTCTGCCTTCCTCCTTCTACACTTGGCTGGCCTTTGGCCTCGCCTTGCCTTATGGGTGTGTTTTTCATGGTAGATGACAGCTATTTATAACTTTACTCCTGAGAAAAATTACAGATAAATCTTGACCAAATATATAAATAGCTCTTCAGCTCCAATTTTGCAGCTGGAGTAAAGTGAATTTCTTCTGGGTTTGATTTTTTTTTTTTAAGATTTTATTTATTTAACACAGAGAAAGAGAGCACAAGTAGGGGGAGCGCCAGAAGGAGAAGCAGGCTCCCTGTCGAGCAGGCAGCCCCACGCGGAGCTCAGTCCCAGGACCCTGGGATCATGACCTGAGCCGAAGGCAGATGCTTAACCGACTGAGCCACCCAGGCGTCCCTAGGTTTGGTTGTTTTAACTCTATTACTCATCTTGGAAGGAGTGGTCTTCCTAGGTCATTGGTAGGTATGATCTTCTTTACTTCCTTGACTCCACGTTTGGGAGCACCACCGAGTCACAGAGTCTGAGAAGTGCCTGGGCTGCAGTGGAGCTTTGGCTGGGAAAATCTGCTTGGAGCAGAAGAAAGCAGTAGAAAATACCAGAAGGAACAGCGAGCTGGGACAAAGACGCAGATGCTGATTGTGCGCACCAGAGCTGCAGACGAGCATCTGCCCGTTTGCCGCCGCGGCTGTGGCCCTGTTCAGTTCAGTGCTGCCGTGGTGCCGCCCTGCACGGGCGCAGGCCTTGTAGATGGAGGTGGTTTTAGGCAGGCATCCCTTTGTGTGCTGAGGAGTCACTGTTTCTTTGTGTCAGCCTAGCCTTCCGATCCCATTTGGTGGGGTGGGTGAGTGAGGGTCAGCGTGAGTGCTGGCAGTAAAGCCAAACCTCAGAAGGGCGATGTGGCAGCAGCAACCCATGGGATCTCAGAGACCCTGGCCTGCTGGTTGGGAGTACCCCTGGCTTGTAAATTATATCGCTCTAGCTGCTTCTTATTTGGTGAAAGAAGCTATATGATACCAGGTTTTTCCTTCATGCTTTTGATAACTGACACCTGAGAGGAGTCATTTCTGTTTCCTTTCCATGATGACTCCATCCTAAGAGTGGGAGGTGAAGTATTATTGTTCACTGTGGAGCCCTCACACCTGTGATGGAGTCTGAAGCAAGCAAGTCTGACCTTAGGATGGAACACTGGGGGCCTTTAGACCAGTGGGGAGGGTGTGGTGGCTAGTGTATAAAAAGCCTGAGCCTGAGCCGAGGAGACCCTAGAAAGACCATCTGACCACCTAAGGGAATTAATTTCTATACCTGTAAAATGAAGAACTTCTTAGATTTTTTTTCTGAGGCTGAAAGATAGGGCCGTGTTCTTTTAGGGGATCATTTGTTGTTCTGCAAAACCGCCAGGCTTTTCAGGCAAGAATTCAGGAGAGCGGCTCACTCTAGGAAGCTGTTCAAAGGACTACAGTTCTGTCCTCTTACTTAGGCTTTTGGAAGGCATTGGATGAGGAACGCTCACAGAACTTTGACTTTAGACAATCTCTTTATTTTCAAAGTTCTAAAAGAATGTTTCAGAATTCCCACATGGGAGTAAGAAGCGGTACAGATTGTTATCCTAATTTTGCAGATTGGAAGACTGAGAACAGAAACAACTTTTCCAGATTTGCGTGGCTAGAGTTTGCAGGAACAGATTTTTTCTATGGTCCAAATTAGGACTTTTTAGCTTTAAGGAAAACAAAACCTCTTTTCTCCACCTGGTTTTCCTGCATTCTTTTTGCTGCTGATTCTACTTTGCTCTGGCCTGAGAAGAATTGGAAGTCTTCCTGAGAATGTAATGTTTGATTGATTCCCTTTTCTCCTAGGTAAGTGGTCAAAGATTTAAACATCAGAACCACACACTTGAGTACGCGCCCAAGCGCAGGCTCCGGAGTGACCATGGAAACTTCTTCCATAGATAGATTCCCTGTCTCATAGTTTGTGGGACGGGAAACTACAGATGGCCAGTAAGCATAGGAAAGGTGCTTGGTTGGGCTCACTACTAATTATGGAAACACATACTTTACAGGATGCCATTTCCCACAGGCAGGATCAGGAATACATTTAAGTCCAACCAGGACGCGGAACAGTGGTAACTTGCTTGTCTTTTTGTGTGAGCGTAATTTGCTACGCTCACACAAACAGTGGAATTGTCTAGTAAAACTGAATATGTGTCTACCTCACGTATGGACTGAATGTTTGTGTCCCCCCAGCCCTACCCCAAATTCATATGTTGAAGCCCTGCTCCCCGGTCTGATGATATTTGGAGGGTGGGGCCCGTGGGCAGTAATTACGTTTAGATAACATGGGAGTCCCTGTGGTAGGGTTAGTATTCTTATAAGAAGAGGAGGAGACTTGAGCTTTGCCTGTGAGGACAGTAAGAAGGAGGCTGTCTGTATGCCAGGAAGAGGGCTCTTACCCGAATGCAGCCGTGCTGGCACCCTGGTCTTGGACGTCCAGTGTCCAGAACTGATGGAGTGAGAAAACCATTCTGTTGAAGCCACCCACTCTTAATAGTATTCTGCCGTGGCGTCCTGAGCTGACTAAGGTGTCTCATGACCCACAAATTCCACACCTTGGGATAATACTCTTGAGCAGGTTTTAAACTTTTCGTGGTAGCCTATATAGGGAAGTCATGAAATTTCAGTGTCTGTAAACCATCTTTTATCTATTTAAGGGAATAGAACAACACAGCAGAAAACAGTATTGTTACATGAAACTTTTGTTATATGCTGATACGCACCTACACGTAAATGTATGTATGTGTGCAAAGGGTCAAGATAAAGTGCATTTTTTTTTTTTTTTACTGTGGGTTGCAGTCAAAAAGATAAGGAAAGCCGTGGTTCTAGAGAAACTGGTTAATGTGCTCAAAAATATCTAGGGTCATTTTCCCCAGTTTTTGGCTGTTTCAACATGGCTGTTTGTGGGGTGGATAAAAAGTGTATTTATACAGTGTTTAACCACTGGAAATGAATGAGCTAGATCTAGGAAGTTTCAGATTACGTGTTACATGATGCCTTCTATATGAAGCTTAAAAGGACACAATACTACATATTGATGAAGGATACATACATGTGTAGTAAGACTATGAAGAAATTAATGAGAATAATAAACACCAAATTCAGGGTAATGGTTGCTTCCAGAAGGGGAGGTAGGGCAGGAGGGGAAACAGGGACTTCAACTTTATGGGTAAAACTTCTTAAGTTGAGTAGTGGGGACACATGTGTATGTTATTCTTTGTACTTTTATATATATCTAAAATATTTCATAATAAAATTAAAATTTTTTTCTCTTTCAAGTAGAAAGAACAAAAGCTCCTTATGACTCCCCAGATGATATTAGTGGGAATGGGTAAGATCTGAAGCTGATTCTTTTTAGATGTCCTCGACACTTCCCCCACCCCCCAGCACTTGTTGTATATGTCACCAAAAGCACAAACAACAACAGAAAAATAAAACTGGTAAGTTGGACTTCATCAGAATAAGTTTTGTGCTTCAAAGGACGCCATCAAGAGAGGGAAAAGACAATTCACTGAGTGGGAGAAAATATTTGCAAACCTTTGTCTGGTGAGGGACTTGTATCTAGGATAAATAAGGAGCTCTTACAAGTCAATAATAAAAAGACAAATTAATAAATGGACAAGGGATCTGAATAGATTTATGTCTCCAAGAGAGACATACAGTTGGTCAGTAACATATGAAAAGATGTAGTTATCAGCGAAATGCACCTCAAAGCCACAGTGAATTCACTACAAGGATGGCTAGAATCAAAAGGTCAGATAACATGTCAGTGAGGAAGTGGAGAAATCGGGAGCCTTGTACGTTGCCGGTGGGAATGTGAGGTGGTGCAGCCACTTTGGAAAACTGTTTGGCTGTTACCATACGACTCAGCCACTCCTATCCTAAGTATACCCCGGAAAGAAATGGAAACCTAAGTCCACACAAAACCTTGGACCCAAGTGAGGATAGCAGCCTTAGTCATAGTCGCCGAAAGGTGGCAACAACCCAAGCGGCCCTCAGCTGGTGAGGGGGTAAGCAGTGTGATCGAGCCGTGCAGCTGGGTATCCAGCCGTAGACGGGCATGAAGTACTGATACATGGTACAGCAGTGGGTGAACCTTGAAGGCATAGCCAATGCCAGTTACAGAATCCCACGTATTCTTTCATCTATGGGAAATGTCCAGAATGGACAAATTCTAGAAACAAAGTAGATTAGTGGTTGCCAGGGGCTGGAGGGGAAGCGGAAATAGGGAGTGATTGCTAATGGGTAAGAAGTTTCTCTTTGTGTGGGTGAAGAAAATATTCTAAAATGCCAGAGTGGTGATGGCGCACCACTCTGAATATATTAAAAACCACTGAATTATTACACTTTATTTATTTATTTTTAAAGATTTTATTTATTTATTTAACAGAGATAGCCAGTGAGAGAGGGAACACAAGCAGGGGGAGTGGGAGAGGAAGAAGCAGGCTCATAGTGGAGGAGCCTGATGTGGGGCTCGATCCCATAACGCCGGGATCACGCCCTGAGCCGAAGGCAGGCGCTTAACCGCTGTGCCACCCAGGCGCCCCTAAATTATTACACTTTAAAAGGGTGAATTTTATGGTATGTGTATGGTACTTCAATATATCTGTTACTTGGGGAAAAAAATGCCAAATCCTTTGGAATTGAGAGGACCACGCTTTTTAAGCTGTTACTCTCTTGGCATGAAGGGGTGCCATACACTCTGCAGAAACTGGGTTTAGGTGAGTTACAACCCAGCTATGAAAAGGGACCCAGGAGACCAAGGTGACAGGAATGGAAGGCAAGCGGGCCCAACTTTCTCAGTGCAGACCGCCCTGTCCCCGAGATGCAGCTTTGGGGGGGACCTACCCTCTGAAGAGAATTGCAAAGTCCTGAGGTTTCTGTGCAGATCAGATTTGCCACTGGGGGTGAAGTTTATCATGAAAGAAACCAGCTCTTCCCCTCTGAAGTGCGAGTGCATGCCCCCAGCCCATGGCCCTGGCCCATAAAGTTCGCCGCCACCTTCGGGGACCATTTCTGACAGCTGACACCCTGCCCGAGTGGCCCTCGTTGCATCCTTTGGGCAGTGGGTCGCGGTGGGCGGGCTCGGGGTGGTTTCTCACTGTGCACACATGCGCCTGCCCTGCGAGATTCTGCCGCAGTGGTCCCCACCCCGCGTGGTTGTGACGAGCTCCAAGTCGCTGTCACTGTTCCGGCTGGGAGTTGGCTGGGAGTCAGGTGTTCCTAGAGGAGCTGAGGCGGGAAACGTGTTGGGACCTTGGCTTTTAGGCTGTGCGGGGTAGTACCCCCTCTTTCATCCATTTATAGTCTCCCACACCCCAAAGTGGACGACTGAATTCTAGCAATCAGCTTGTTGGGCCCTTGGCAGAGTACCTTAGTTTGTGACGTTACAAATGTGAACCTCCCCCTCTGATGAACTCGTCCAAATCCTGGCGGCATAGGCACGAGCCAGTCAGCGCCGGAAGCAGGACTGCCACAGGCCGCTGCGGCCCGTGTGGGATTAGCCCCGTCCCAGCGAACCTGCAGATCCTGACAAAGAGACTGGGGCGGTGGGGAAGGCACTCGAATGGCTCCGGGCAGGGGCAGCTGGCCAACAGCAGTGGAAGGATATTGTCATTTTAACAACCAACAAAACCAGCCTCGTGTATAATCAGATGAGCCGTCCTGCATTCATCGGACCTCTCTGTGTCACCCAGAAAGTGGGGACAATAGTACCAGCCTTATGGGCTTGTCATGAGGAGCGAGTGAGGGAAGGCCAAGCCGTGCCCTTGGTCTTGCTAGCCCTGCTCCAGTCATTTGGCTAGCTCAACCAGGAGGCGTGTAGATCAAATAAAACTCGGCTGTAGGCTGCTACCAATTTCCCAGCAGCAAGACTAAATCCTTAGAATAGTCTTGAAACAAGTGAAGTACGTTCAAGAAGGCAAGCAACAGTTCACGCGTATGCTGACTGGCACGGGGTGGTGAGAAAAACCCCAAGGTCTGGATTTGAGTCCTGCCTTCATTGCTCACAAGCTGTGTGACTTAACCAACATCAGCCACCTCTTTGGATCCTAACCTTTTCATCTGTGAAAGGATACTTGAACGCCTACCGTGGGGTGGGGAGAGGAGGAGGGGCAATCAGAGAAGATCGTAAAAGCACTAGAAGTTAGACTCAAATGATAACGAAGCAAGGCTGGTGATGGAAGCAATCCTTGGGCCAGACCGGTGCCGGTATGGCAGAGTGCAGAGAGCCCGTGCCTTGTCTAAGGGGAAAGGTGCATCTCTTGGCATGAGAGGACACAGGCTTGATGTTCCCAGGCCTGTGGATTTTTTTCAAGAGAAAAAGGGAATTGGGATTTTTAAAATGCAAATGTGAAATTTCTGATCTGTGTATGTTCTTGTGTGGCCATGGTCAGACCTGCTGAAGATAGAACCTGAGTAGATCTGTTGGTACAGGAAGAAATAAAAATAAGGTGGGCCTGTGCTGCCCCCACCTCCCCTCCCCCCGCCCCGCTGTCCTTTCGCATGGGATAAAAAGCAGGGAACCAGGGTAAGTCTGGTGCTCCGATCCTCATTCTGTGCAGGTTGCTGAGCCTTTGAAGCTGTGGGTGAGCCCCCGCCGTAAGGGACAGCGCACCCTAGGGTGCTGTGGTCGCTTGCATTCTTGGTCTGGTGTATTGCCTGACTACATGTCTGGTTGGCTAGGCAGTCAGCCAAAGGGAATAGAGGCCAATTCCGTGTCATCAGCCCTGTAACCTGGATCTATCCTAGTTGACCTCACTCAGCCAGGAAGTGTGTGGGCCAAAGAGAACTTGCCTGCAGGTCTGATTTAGCCTGCAGGCTGCCAGTTTGCTACCCCCATACCATGCAAATTTCACTGGTTCAGCAAACAGTTAGTAAATACTCACTGTATGCTGGGCACTGCGCCAGTCCCTGGAGACACGGAGGTGACTGGAAGCCAGTCGTCATTCTCAAGTAGCTTTGCTCTGTCTGGTGTAACCAATCATTGTCACAAAGCCTGACAGGCGCTAAGACAGCTCTGTGCAGTGGGAACAGAAGGAAGGCTGCCTAGGCCAGCGTTGGGGTGGAATGAACATATAGGGAAGGAGCTCCTGCAGAAGGTGACGGCTGGGCTAAGTTCACAGGAGGGGTGGGAACCGTGGGGTGTGAGGAAGTAGAGTGGAGGGTGTGGTGTGTGTTGTAGGCGCAAAGCTCAGATGAAGCATGAAGGTGAGAAAGAGCAAGTTCGGCTTAATAGAGAAGCTGCCAGTTGGGAGAAGTGGGGTGAGTGGTGGGGAGTAAGCCAGAGATCTAGTTGGGAGCCCTGCGGGGAAGGGCCTTGAATGCCTCGCTAACGTCCCCCAGACACTCTGGGTACGGTCTCCACCAACAGGACATGTGCCTTCCCCTCAGCCGACCTGCAGTGAG
Source organism: Ursus maritimus (assembly GCF_017311325.1). Classification (NCBI taxonomy): domain Eukaryota; kingdom Metazoa; phylum Chordata; class Mammalia; order Carnivora; family Ursidae; genus Ursus; species Ursus maritimus. Next base: position 26,761,271 of record NW_024424230.1, on the reverse strand, counting down.
AGGCGTCAGTGAGGTCGAGGTGTATCTGAAGTGATGGGAGCACTAAGGCGTTGTGGCCGGGCGGAAGGAGAGCAGCTCACCCTTGTGGTAAAATGGGTGCGTGAACTAGAAGAGAATCCAGATTGGAAGTGGGGAGTTGGATTAGGAAGCTTCTGCGGGAATTGACCAGATAAATGAAGAAGGCTGCATCATTAAGGCGGTGGGAAGAACAGGGAGGAGAGGTCTGACCGAGGACATCAACATAAGAGGTTGAATCTTCCGGACTTGGTGACAGAGGGTTGGGGGGCTGGTGCGGAGCATGTGAGTGAGGAAGGAAGAGGAAGGGAGGGGCTCTCAGGTTAGTGTACCCACTGAGCAGGAAATGCCAAAACGGGGTCAAGAAAGGGGTCAAGTTTGGAGAATGTAGCAGAGGCTTTGGGGTCTCCCATGTCACCCTCCCCTAAGAAGAGGACAAGTTATTGCCCTTTGTACCCTCTGCTATTAGGAAGGAGACAGAGCGCTTGCTGGACCTCTGGCTTTGGGACACAGCGTATTTGGAAATTCTAATCCAGGCCATTCATCATGTGACTTGGAGCAAGCTCGGCCACCAGGCAAGCTGCTGAGTGCGGGCCACGCGGCCCAGTAAGTCCGGTGGTGCTAGAGGTATCGTGGAGGCGAAGGGTGCAGCATGGAGTCTCTGGCAGGCCCCAGGAGGAGAGGTGTATCATGGACCCTGTAGGCTTGGGAGCAGGACTTTGCTTTCTAGTCCCCATTTGAAAAGCAGCTCCCAGCATGCTCCTGGGCCCCGACCACAGGACATCGGTGGACTGAGACCTCGGGAATTGTATATCATGAGCCGGGTTTTGCACCATTCATGTTATAAATTCAGGCAGGTCCCAAAGCAGTTGACTCGAAGGTGAAAGTGGCAACATCTAGAATCAGGTGTCATCAGGGCCCCGGGGCACAAGCAAGCTGCACAAACAGACTCACTGCATATGCCTCTTCCCCAGACCTCCAAGTCATCCCCCCCGCCCCCCCCCGTCCCGTTGCATTGATGACTCTCAGTTCGTGCCAAGCATTTTCTTGTGATCCGCTGATGGAGGAAGACAGGTCCTAGGCCTGGTTCAACGTGCTGGTGTGAGCCGGAAATGGACCGCGGGCTTCACTAAAGCCCCAGGCAGGGTAGCCCTGCAAGACAGTGGTTCGTGGAGCCTCTCCCAGTGGGCAGAACTTCAAGCAGAACACCTGTAGATCAACGTCTTTCAGAGAGAGAAGTGTGTATTTTATAAGGATATGTATCTTGTGCGGTGGCCAGTGGTTTGGATGGTTGGTCAGGGGGGTGTGGGTCTTTGTGTTCACGCTCATGCTTGTCAGAGTGCACCCACCACAGAGGGTGCACGCCACAGCCAGGTGGACAACATGGTGCCCCGTGGAGGTCAGCCTCATCCTCCACCATCCCCGCGCTTGCGTGATGAGCTCGTGCGCAGGGTAGCCATGGTGACGGGTGGAAGCCAGGCAGGGGCCCAACAGTACCGGCTCCCTCTCGAAGGCAGTCTGGCCACTTCCACTGCCGACTGATCTGTGGGCACGGAGGCCCGGAGCCCTTGACCAGCCGGCGGCTTGCCGGAAGTTAATGACATTGGCGCCTGCTGACCCTGGAAGGAGCCGCTATCCTCCTGGGGATTGATACTTACTGTAGCGTTAATCGGAGCGTTGACAGAGTGCCTGATTTATTTGCATGTGATGACTCATCACCTCCGATCAAGTGGCCCGTTTCATGACAAAGGAAGTGCAACAGCGGGTGCAGGACGGCGGGACCGGCTGATCTGGTACATACCAAATGGTCGGACGCCGTGGACCGACTAGAGTGATGGGACAGTTTGCAGAAACTCCGCGACGGTCCCAGCTCGAGGATGACACTGAGGTTGGGCACAGTCGTCGGAATACAGCCGGTCGACCATGCTGTGTCCCGGGCTGCACGAATACACGGGTGCAGGAGTCCAGGGTGGACGGCGGGTTGGTCCCTCTCTGTCACTCTCTGTGCTCCACTCACAGCAGGTGAGAGGTGGTTGGGATGCAGGGCTTCCAGGCCTGGCCATGTCAGAGAAGGGCCCCTTGCAACAACCATGGCCTGACAAGGCCAAGCCCACTGAAGCTCAGAGCGTTCAGGGATGTGGGTCTGAGTCACCCCGTCAGGCGACAACCTCGACTAGCTGACAGACACATCTAGAACAGGTGGTGGAGAAGGAAGATAACGATCAGCAGTTTCGGCCTCGACTTGCTGCCCCAGTAAGTGGCTTGTGGCCCTTCCCACTGACTCCCGTACACACTATTTTCCCTAGATTAGACTGGCCACTGCCCTGAAGACTCATGATGGAATGGGCTTCGTGGGGGGCATACGTGGGTTGGAGTGGTGCAAGGGGCGGACGGGGGTAGACCGTTTGGGTGCCCTGCACCCCATCCCCTTGGTCACCCTCTGATTTCAGCTGCAGCCGTCGTAGACACTCTTGGTGAGCTTCCAGTCCTCTTGACAGCACCCCCCATTGAAGCGCGGGGAGTGCGTCATTCTCATATCTATTCTAGCACTTTCTTCAAAGCCACGGAGGTCTGTTTGGCTTGTATGGCTCGACGCAGCCCAGAAGTTTGGGATTTAATGGCTCCGGGAAAGCCCTCAACAACGAAGGGTGGGAGCCACTGGCTAGATGTCCCCCGCTTCATGTGCCCTGGCCAGGGGCGGAAAGCCCAGCCTTACATCTTCTGGTTGGACAATTCTGGGAGCCATTCTGTATGCCTCTCAGGAGATTTCCAGTGGAAGTGAGCCCCCACCGCCCACAGTGGTGACTTTGATGCTGGACCTCACATTGGCTGTTCCTCCTTTGCTCTCTCACTGTCCGTTCCTCGTTCCCATTTCCTGAGACCACCTCCTGATTAAAACACCTGCACCCAGTCCTCATCTCAGCTTTGCTTCTGGGAGAATCCAAACTAAGACAGGAGTAGAGTCTGCGTTCACTCTGCATCTGACAGGCTGAAGAGGCATCTAGGAAGGAGGACACAGGCAGGGGCCACACGACTTTGGGAGATGTAGATTTATATGTTAGCTTGGATGGCAGATACAATCACAGGCCCAGGGAAAACCCATATGCAAGTGGTCAGTGGAAGAGAAGCGCCCTTTTAACACAGTGGTTCTCAACCAGGGGCCATTTGACAATGCCTGAGGACATTTTTGGTGGTCACAACGGAGGGTGGGGAGGGGTAGAGGGGACGTGGATACTGCCTCTGGCATCTGGTGAGTACAGGTCAAGGCACAGGGCAGATCCCCATAACAAAGAATGACCCAGCCCCAAATGTCCATAGTGCTGAGGGCAAGAAAGTGTCCTAAGAAGATTGCGAAGGAGCAGCCGAAGTGGCAGGAAGAAAACGGGGAGAGAGTGGTGCTGTGACAGCCAGAGTTTCACGGGCCCGAGGGACAGGCAGGTCCGTGCTGCCGGCGGGTCAGGGGAAGACGGGACCTATACTGCCTACCTGGTTCAGCAACAAGGACCTTCATTCAGCCCAGCAGTTCCGCCAGCCACGAGGGACAGAAGTCAGTTGATGTGGAGGGAGGCACGAGTGGCAGGCAGTTATGAGGACAAGGACAGAGCCTTCCCGGGAGCTTGGAGGCGAAGGAGAGGCAGGGCTGCTGGGACTAGTGGGCAGGAACAGCACAGAGGAGGACGAGTTTGGGAAGATCCCGGGAAACCAAACACCCTGTGTGTGCGATGATCGAGAACCAGGGGACATCGGGACGGGGATGACCGATGATAGACAGGGCCGCTGGGCGTCTGTGCTACCCAACTCCAGAGCGCAGGGGCCCCAGCTTGGGTCAGGTAAGGAAAACCTTCCTCTGAAGCTGGAAGGAGGCAGGTGTGGGAGCGGTTACACAGGCCGTTGTAGGGGAGAGAGTGTGGCCTGTTGAGGGGTTAACTCAGGGCCTTTTTGTCCTTTAGAAGTTTAGGAGCCGGTCCCCTCGAAGGCAGAGGTGTGGGGCGGGAGGCTTATTAGGAACTACTTGATGAGAGATTGTACATGGCTGTGGATTGTACCGTGATCTGTATTGCTCTGCTCTCCCAGAACAGTCTCCTCGGGAAGTTTGTCCTTTTCCAGGCCTGGTGTGTTCCAGAGGGAAGCGCAAGGCTACTGTCACACTCAGGTCTCCCCTGGGATGCCAGCTGACGCTCCCCTTCTCTGCGGAATGCCTGAGGAGATCCAGAATTCTCTCCCGAGAGGTTTGTGGACTTGGGGGTTAGGTTTTGGGGTGGCCTCTGCCTCCTGGTTCCTGTGTCTCCATGTGCTCTCTGTTCTTCACAGATTCAAACTTGGAGGTGACACCCTTCTCTCCCGCAGAGCCACCTCACGGCAAACCTTCGGTTCGTGGGCAGGTCTGGGTCGTGCGGCGCCCACCCTCGGGCCGTTGTGTGTGCACCTTGTTCTTCCTCTTCCTTCTCCTATTTACTCAGGCCTCCTGAGTTCCCCAGCCCTGAGGCTTCGCCCAAACCATCGAGGTGCACAGTAGACAAGAGAGCTTCCTCTTAGGTTCAGCCTCCAACGGAACGAGGTTGCAGTTTGCTTTCCGGAAGACTACAGACTCAGCAGTTGGGGGTGTCGGGGCCTCGACAGTATATGTCCAAAGCCACTGCAGCTACCCCTGTAAACCCCGCTCTCTGAGATCATAGTCTCACCTTCAAGGTATTAGCTCTTCCAGGGACAGTGTAGGGAGACGTGAAAAGGCAGAGCAAGGCTAGAGGCGAATGAGAGGCTCGAGTGGGGAAAGGATTGAGGGCCAGCATAGAGGTTGGGAGGCCTGGCTGCTGGAACGTGTTCCCCTGCATGTTAGCCTTGCGAGCTTCGGCCTCTGTGGTCCCATCTGTACAGTGGGGAGAATGAAGGGAGGAACAGAGACTTAATGAAACAGAAACGTGCATGAGTATTCTAGATGCCACATTCCCCCTGCTTCTGCAACAAGAAAAAAATGCGAGTCTTAATGATTCTCGTCTGGGTGAATCATTAGGGACACATTTGGTGGGCCTCCACGACTTCCTTCTAGGGCGCTGGTCAATCCGTCAGCAACCCATACTGTCCCTCACCACGAGGTCTGTATTTAGTTTGGAGAGTAAAATGAATTCGGGGGCATCTGGGTGGCTCCGTCATTAAACATCTGCCTTCGGCTCAGGGTGTGATCCCAGGTCCCTGGGATCAAGCCCCACATCCGGCTCCCTGCTCCGCTGGGAGCCTGCTTCTTCCTCTCCCACTCCCCCTGCTTGTGTTCCCTCTTTCTCTGGCTGTCTCTCTCTCTCTTTCAAATAAATAAATAAAATCATTAAAATAAATAAATAAAATGAATTCGTATTTCATGAAAAAATTATTTTGTGTTTTGATGGGTCATGAGGAAATCGCTACTGCCTCCCCCAACCCACGCACCCAGACAAGGGCCAGACCCTCTCACCAAGGGGCAGTTTTAGGGCTCCTGATGCTATTCTGGAAGGGCCCAGCAGGGGGCAGCCTAGCTCTTCTCCGTCTCCAGCTCAGTGGCGAATTTGCTTCCTGGAGGTTTGGTGGAGGCTCTACACGAGGGTTTGACAGACTCTTTTGACCATGACCCACAGCTGGACATATATTTTTACATCAGTACTGGTTTTGCACGTGTTTATCTTGCTAAGGAATACTTACCCTAGTATATGGGTGCACTCGGATCTATTTCTAGGTGGTTCAGTTCTGAGATTTGGTCTTTTAAAAATGCTACTCACATCCACCAATAGATGGAGACCTGTACTCTGAAACCTACTGGGAGTCTAAGCCTGGGGAGTGAGGATGGGGGTGGGGTGGGGAGAGGGGGTAGATTTGGGGTCACCTAGAATAGGATCTCACAGTACAGTGGTTAAAGGTGTGGGCTTGGGAGCCAGGCTGCCACCCGGAATCCCAGCTCTGCCCTTCCCTCCATCTGTGGCCTGGGCTCCACCCCTCTGTGCTCAGAAAAAGACAGCTCGGGTTGTAATCACCGCTCCTTTTCCATGCACAGCAAGGACTGCTGCAGAGTGCTGATCACTGGGCAAAGCCTGCCTGGTGTCTCAGGGACTCACTCATCCAACATGTGTTGGCCCGGGTTACCAAAGACAACCCGGGCCTGGCAGAGGTGGCCGAGAAGCACACGGATGGTTACAACAGATGTGACAAGGGCGTAGGTGATGATTAGCGCTGAGCCCTCTGGGAGCACATGGGTACCCAGAGGACTCCTTAGCTCAGCAGCTCTCCAATTATGGTTCCCAGGCCAGCAGCAGCAGCAGAAGGTGGAGACTTGTTAGAAAGGCAGTCTCGGGCCTCAGCCCAGGTGTATAAAATCAGAAACCCATTGTCAAGGCTGGTGCACACCCAATTTGAGAATGACTGCCAGTGGCTACCAGACAGGGCTACACTTGAAAGTCATCTGGGGGCACCAATTTAACCACAATGTTTGGGCGTGGGAGCCAGGCATCACAGGTTTTTAAAAAGATCCCCAGGTGATTCCAATGTGCAGTGAAGTAGGGGAACCACTGCCCCAACCCAAACCTGAGCAGGCAGTTGGGGGGCATCTGAGAAAGCTTCCTGGAGGTGGTGTCATGTAGGCAGAAACCGTCAATGCAGTGGTGGCTTGTGAGTGCACATGAGTTGGAGGGGAATGTGGAGGGTGGAGGGTGAGGGGGTTGCTGATGCCCACAGAAGGTTCTAGAGGGACTGTGATCTAGTGCTGAAGAAGCCGGGCTCTGGACACCAGCCTTCTGGCTGTGAGTCCCACTGCGCCCTGCCTGGCTAGTGCGACCACAGATGAGTCATTTAACCTCTCTGCTCCTTATGCACTGTCCTGGGAGGGATGGCGTTCACCAGCGTGCCACTCACTCCTGTCGTCAGTGTTGTACCAGTGACACCTGCAATAGAAGCTCCCGGAAGCCAAAAGAGGGTCTCAGGATGCCTGGCCGGTGTTTTGCTGAGCAGATGTGGGGGGTAAGCCCCCCTGATTGGGTTGGGAGGAAAACCCAGAATTCAACTACCAGCCAGGAGGGCTTTGTTGAGACTTAGATGATCTGAGGTGTCAGCGGGGGCCCTGGCTCCGAGGGGCTCAGCGGGAGAGAAAGACGATGGAAACTTCTCACAGTGTCCGCTGCCCTGGCGTCTGGGGGGGGNGGCGGTTTGGCGCATCCCTCTTGTTTCTGTGATGTGGTCCCTCCTTCATCCTGCCGCAAGGGGTGGCCACAGCTGGGCCCTCTCTGCACCCCTGCTGGCCCCTCTGAGGCAGCTTGTCCCAGCACCTGGCGGTGGGGGTGAGGGGTGCGGCCAGCACCCAGCGAGGGGCAGGACCAGGGGCGGCTCAAGCAAGACCACTTAGCCTCTGAGGAGGCTGACTGCGTGCCTGTGGCCACGTTAGGTGCTGCCCAAGAGGCACCAGAAATATTAAGACGAAAGCCCCAGAAACAATAGGAGAATGGACCACTGACTTGCGTAACACGGATACTAATGCCTCGGGCGTGAGGAAGTGAGAGCTCGGACCCCAGACAAACACGGGTTTGTTCACCAGCCGAGGGATGGTGAGCAACTCGGGAATCTGAGCCTCTCCAAAACTCAGTTTCCTCATCTGCTAAATGGGGGTCACCATAGCACCTGTTATTCAAGTGATTAAAACTTGAATTATATAGATTCAAATATATGATCCAGTGATGAAATCAGTGATACATTGTGGGTTTTTAAAAAAGATTTTTATTTATTTATTTGAGAGAAAGAGAATGAAAGAGAGAGCATGTGAGGGGGGAGGGTCAGAGGGAGAAGCAGACTCCCCGCTGAGCAGGGAGCCCGGATGTGGGACTCCAGGATCATGACCGGAGCCAACGGCAGTTGCTCAACCAACTGAGCCATCCGGCGCCCTAAGGGATACGTTGCCATGAAGGGTGTAGAGTCCTTCAGCAACGCGTCTGGACGGAGCCAGCTCTACTAGGTGGAAGCTGGCACTGTTGCTGCTGTTCTGCCTGGTTGTGAACGGTTACAGTTCAGAAAAGGGTGAACCACTGAATGGTCCCCAATGGCCCGAGACAGAACTCAGAGGATGGGTTAGAGAAGAGAGGAAGGACTAGGCAGAGGGAGCAAAATGTCCTGATTTTCTAAAGGAGAGGAATATGATTGCTGGGATGTAAGTTTAATGTCACTCAACAGCATCTTAGAATTATCAGACAGATGGGTTGGGAGCACTTTACAGAGAACCAGGCTTTTCCGGAATTAATTCATTAAATCATGTGAAACCGAACTCTCAGTGCCTTTGATTTTTTTTCCCCATTCACTCAGCATATTTATCGTCAGCATGTTAGGAAAAGCAGAGCATATCTTGGCAAGGCAGTCAATGAGGTTTTCCGTGCTCTCCACATGAACACGAGAGAGAAATGTGAGCAGGGTGGTGGATGGTTAGGTGGGGTCTGTAACAATACTTCTCCCCAGGAGCTGGATGAAAGGATGGACGTCACCCTGGAGAGCCTATCCCCCTGGCAGGCCCCCAGGGCTCTAGCTCTTCACTGAGGAGCCAGAGAAGCACATGATGGTGAGGGGGGCCCAACAGGGCACACGTTGGCACCTAAGGATTCCTCCAATTAAGAGCAAAACAATTCATAGCAGGTAGCAGAGAAGTCATATTATACAGTAAATTATTTTTTTCCTAATAATGGGAGTCACATAAGCTCATGGTAGAAAATTTGGAAAACAGAGACGACCATAAAGAAGTAACTAAGAGACACCTGTAAACTCCCCCCCCCCCCCCCCCCCGCATTGGCACAGTTTGATAGCATGAGCTAGGAGGAGGGTGTGAACGGAGTTCGAGTGCTCTTTAAGACGGTGAGGAATTCAGGACTGTCGAGCCTAGAAAAGGGTTGGTGCAGTCTATGTGGAGTGCACAGGCTGTCCAGGAGACTGGAGGCTCTCCTGCACGGTTCCAGAGCGGAGTCAGCGCTCAGATGCTGGAGGGGCAGTGAGGATCACCGCTCACTGAGCAGGAAGGAGCCTTCCAGCAAGTAGCTCCGCCCACCGACGGGACAGGCGCCGGGGAGGGCGGGGCTCCCATTCGCGGGGTGGGTTCTAGTAGAAGCTGGTTCTTAGCCTTGTTCTCCTCCGAATGTTACCGAGACTCCCTGCCCTGCTGTGGTTCCTTTCACTCTGAGACTCGTGTAAGTAGAGCTGAAGACCCGGAGGCAGAAAGAAACGCGTTTCAGTTATTGCCAAGGGAAATGCGCATGTTGCAAAACGGCGCGCTCTCAGTTTTGTTGGAAGTACGCGGTTAAGCATACATTCATTGAAAAGTAATAGCAAGAAAATTTTAATGCTTCTGTGGGAGACGCTTTTCACCTTTTGGGCTGTTTTGATTTTTCCAAGTTTTTTACATTTGACTTATTCTAACATCTAGTAAATGTCATATTAAAGTAAAGTAAATGTGTCTCCAGCGTGTGTGAGGATACTTTCTTTACTGAAACAATAGAGTAGGGAGTGGGGAGGAGGGACTGTAGTCTAGGCAGGTGTGTAGGGGTGGGGGTTGATTGTGGAGGACCTTGAAAGCCAGACAGAATTGTTTAGGTTGATTTGGTCATTGCAATGGCAATGGTAATGACCTTATTTGCTGACCCCACTCAGGACTGATAATCTGATAGATAACAGCATATTTGTGGGGATGAGAGGACACAGTACAATAATCAAAGTTGCAGAACTCCTGGAAAATCAGTGTTGGAATAGGGAGACTGGCGGGATTCAAGGGATAGACACTCATTTGCTTATTCATTCATCCAGTTGCATAAGATTTCTTAAGCTCTAGCTGTACCCCAGACACCGTGCTGGGCACCCTGATGACACTGGGTCTCTGCGGAGCTAAGCGCAGAACACACCAGAAGGTGAGGGCAAAACTGCCAGTTAGTCGGTCCCTCCACATCCAGGCGAGAGGTTCTGAGTCTCAGGAGTAGGAGTGGTGAGAATGGAACTTCCAGTGGTATTTCAAGATAGTCTTTGGTTGCTTCGCAGTTGCCCTGGGGGGTCCTTCTTTAGCTCCCCGCCCGGGCAGAGTGCACAGAAGCCACGCAGCAAACATTTGGCAGGTCACAGGAATGTTACTCCGGTGGGAGGAGGGCTGGACTGAACCCCAGACAATCAACAGGGATTCACTTATTTACTTCGTTGCAATACGTATATCCTGAACGTTTACCATGTGCCTGCTGCCATTGTGCTCCAAGCTGGAGCTGCAAAGATGAGACATAGCTTCGCCCTAGAGGAACTCAACGCTATGACAATCTGGCTGGGGAGAGAGTCGCAGCTATAAACAGTGAAAGTGCTTACAGGAGACTGTTATAAGGTGAACCTAGATAAAGGTGTAATTAGTACCTTTAGGCACAATTAGGAACTAATTAGTCAAAGGCGCCACCAGAGAGGAGATGGCATTTGAGTTCTAGGAAGGCCCAGGGTGGGAATGGGGTAGAAGGAATTCCCACCATATGCAAAAATAGTAAGGTACAAAGGATAGTGTGGGAATGGCAAGGTCCCTCTCAGTTGGCTTTTTTTTTTTTAAAGATTATTTATTTATTTATTTATTTATTTATTTATTTATTTATTTGACAGAGAGAGAGAGAGAGAGAGAGGACAAGCAGGGGGAGCAGCAGAGCAAGAGGGAGAAGCAGGCTCTGTGCTAAACCCAGAGCCTGATGTGGGATACGATCCCAGCACCCTGGGATCATGACCTGAGCCAATGGCAGACACTTAACCGACTGAGCCACCCAGGCATCCCTCTCAGTCAGCTTTGTGAGGGCATTTCCTTCTGTCTCTTCCAGGCTCCACACCTGCAGGCCCGTACCTCTGTCGGGCTGGAGCTGAACCCCTCTTTCCTTTCTCTGAAAACTGCTCCACCCCCATCTAACACAGGTACAGCAGGACAAGTCATGAGGACATACACCTCTGCCCATCAGGCCAGTGTTGACTGGGCCAGGGATGGGGCTGGGACCACATTGGACCACTCAGAGTCCTTCCTGGGAATTTGGGGTCGGGACACTAGATCCCAGAACTAGTCTCATTGGTCTCTTGCGGTCAATGTAAATTTGAGAGTTGTGGCGTCCTGGGGGAGGCCCTAGCAATGTGTGCACATGGTCATATGTTTTTATAGAATTTGCAAAAGTAAGGTAATAGTCAATGTAATTGGTCAAGTCCACTGCTTCTTTCCTTTCCGAGGCCCCCTCTGTCACCTCCTCTCATGATGGATGGTGTTGGAGTGGCTTTGTGTAGCTGGGGATCTAGCTAAGGGGAAGTGGAGTTGAAGGTTCATTTAGTTAGGGTTAAGTGGGATCCCTTTATGGGGTTTGCAGACACTTACAGCTGTAATCAGTGTAGAAACGGCTTCGGGAATATTCCTACGGCTCACGGTGAGCATCGGGACAGCCAGGGGCAAAGTGAGCCTGTCCTCTGAGGCCGGGCTACGGAGCATGTGGGTATTGCAGGAGAAATAAGGATTGAAATGAGGGGTTCTTCTGGTTATCAGATACATAAAATCAGAAACTTTGGGGTTTTGTTTTTGTTTCAAATATTTTATTTGACAGAGAGAGAGAGAGCACGAGCAGGGTTGAGGGGCAGAGGGAGAGGGAGAAGCCAGCTCCATACTGAGCTAGGGGGGGCTCAACCCCATCATGACCTGAGCTGCAGACAGACGTTTAACCAATTGAGCCACCCAGGCGCCCCAGAAACTTTGGTTCTATCAATCCTGTAATTGACAAAGTTCTCTCCTTGCCCGGAATCTACTCAGTCTCAACTGGGCCCTGACTGTTGGGCTTCCACGTTCGTGTTTGCATGGTTCAATTTTAGCAAGAATCCTGCCTGCTAAGTCAATTGAGCCAGAATGCCCAGCCTCCAGATCTGGTCACCGTCATCCTCCACCAGCACCCAGGTGATGTCTGAACATGCTGGCCTGCCCTGTGAGGTCAGCTTAGCCAGAGTCCTTTCTCACCTTTCATGGCTCCTGTGAACGATTTTCTACCCACTGACCCTCACCCTGCTCCTTGGCTAGAAATTCCCACGTTTCCTCCTTGTGTTCTATTCCAGGTTGAGCCCGATCTGTCTCCTCTACTACAAAACCCCGCTATAGAAACTCGCTTGAACAAAATTTTCCTTACCCTCTTTCACAAGTGTCATGAATAACTTTTTTAACATAATACACACCATACTTTTTTTTTTAAAGTGGGAATCATGTGCAATTGGATTTATCAGATTTTTTGTGTTTAAATTTCTGGCTGATCTGAACAAGAAAACTCAAAATGCCCTGAATTCCCATAACTCACATACAAAAGAAACTAATAGAAGTTTTCCCAAGTTTTGCAACAATCCTAAATGTTTACATGACAATACCAATAATAATGTGCGACCTGGAACCTTCACCAAACTCTCCGTAATAGACAAACAGATTTGGATCAACCATGCTAGAGGGACGACGGGAACATTTTTGCATTTTCTCTGTGGAAGACCATTACAGAACGGTCCCAAGCAGAGGTCTATCAAACAGTATGAAGCCAAAAAAAAAAAAAAAAAAAAACAAATAGGAGCAACGTACAGTATAGGTGGATTTGGTTGCAAATTCATTAAACTGTTATTTTTTTTCTGGATTTTGTGATATTTTTGGTATTTCTTAGCTTTTTAACATTTGTAAATTTGCTATGCTTTCTTTTCTCATTCTAGATACATTTTCAGGCCCCAAACACATTGTAAGCTTCAGACCCCCCTGTCCCTGTCCTGCACATCTATGACGTGGTCACCCTCTCTGGGCCTCTATGTCTTTCCTCCCAGTCAGGGTTGGTGGCCTGACCTTCCACCAGACCTCTTCCAGGAAGTATTAGAGATGAGCTGGTGAGTCCTGCCGAAATCCCTCCTGTACAGGAAAGGAGGCAGAATACCGCAGCCCATGCTGCAGGGCCAGGCTTGGTGAGGTCTGGGGGTACTGGGCTCGCCAGTGGAGGGACCAGAAGGTAGATCTCTGTGTTCCAAATTCTCTCTCCTCACTGCCTCCATGCTTCACGACGCTTGACATGTATAATTAGGTGGTCACATTGTGCCCTTCTGCCAGGCTGGGAGATAGGCAGAAACTCTGACCCACAGGGTCCGGCCACGAAGCCAGCCGTAGCCCTGAGGCTTCCTTGTGAAATGGGACCTAGGCTCCTCTCCAGGAGCCTCCTTCGTCCTGGACCACAGGTTTTGGGCTGGTGGGGGCAGCATCAGAATCGCTGCGGGAGTTTTTCCTAAGGATGTTCTGTGCACCCCATCCAGCCTATTCTGAGACAAGCTAGAGTGTGGACGGGACAGGTGCATTCTGGAAACTTCCAGGCAAATCTGATACCCACCCACTTTCAGGATGCGAACCAGGCCAGAGGGGCTCCTGAGAGTAACCAGGAGCCCGCAGGTGGCCTGACGCGCTTACCTGCGAATGGAGCCACCTGCTCCGAGAGGAGCACAGAGCCAACTGCCTGGGGGAGTCCCTGCCCCACCTCCTCACTAGCCTTCGGAGCCTGGCAAGTCACTTGACCCTAGAACCTGCCCGCTTCTCTGTAATATGGAAATCACTGAAGCACCTTACCCGAAATGCGATAATGCAGAGAAGGCATCCAGCCAGAATTTGACACATAGTGGCCACTGCCCTTCCTTCCTGCACTGACATCAGCCAAGCGTGAAGGGAAAGTTAGACAGTATTCCCTTCCCCGAGGCCCAAGCTAGCAAGGGGCTTCCCTCCCTGCTTCACACGGAGGAGGCAGGAGGCCAGCTCAAGGCCAGGGACTCATCCTGAAATCCAGCCCAGCCAGTATCTCCTTTCAGCTCAGAGCAGCCAGGACCACCCTCTTTTGTCTGGGGCCGGCGAGACCGGTTTGGGGCAATAGTCTCTGGTGTCACCCACTCGCTGTCCCTCCTGCAGGCAGCTGGGGGTGTCCTGGGGGGGCAGGAGAAGCACGCAGACACTCTTTCCTTTTCAACAGGAACAGTCGGGCAGCTGAGCCAGAGAAGGAAGGGGAGGGCTGGGAGGGCGGTGGTGGAGGCTGTTTTTCTCAGGTTCCCCAGCCTCCCCTTTCCCTCCTCTCTGGCCGCCCTGATCCCCGGGAGCTCAGGCCCTCCCACTTCAGGAGGATAGAGGTTTCATAAACTCACTTTCATGAAGGTGTTGAGGACCAAATGCACTTCATTTCAGACATGGCAATGCCCTGCAGTGACATTCTTCCAATGTTCTTACTCGAGTGCTCAGGCCCAGACTGGAGAGAGACCGGGGTCCTGGCCTCCTCCTCCAGGTAGGTGCCCCTGTGGGCTGCAGGGCCAGGGAAACACGTTGGAGAGGCCCAGCCATTCTACAAGGGGGGGGTTTCCTGGGCCAGGAGGCCCCTTCCTAGGCTGGCCTTCTTCTCCTGAAGCCAGTCAGGCAGGCTTCCGGCCTGGGGGACCCTCCTGGATGCTGGGGCAAGGGCTCAGTGCCAGGGGCTCTCTGTCCCAAACCCCGGGGTCCACAGTCCCTCTCTGGACGGTTCTTTTCCCTGGTCCTGGGAGTTGGGGGGAAGGGAACAAAAATGAAAGTCTGACCCCAACACTCCCCCCCTCCACCCCCCACCCCCGCCCCGGCCCAGGGACCAGGGCTAGACAAGCCGCTAAGGCAGTTCCCAGAGCCCCGGGGAACTGCTGAGAGAAGCTGAAGAGTGGTGGCTCCACAGTGTCCCTCCTGCCCTGCCCTTCACGCCCTCCCTGCCCCCGGAATGCCCACTAGACGTGCCCCCACCCCATCCCCCACCCCAGCAGAGGCCAGCGCCTTGGACGTTAACAATCCAAGCCTGACTGGCCTGATGGGGACACAGGGCTAGGCCCTTGGCCATCAGCCCTTGGACCCGCCCGGTCCTGCGCACTGCTGTCTCGTCCTGCCCTACCCTCAGGCCTGTCTCATGCCGCCCTGCACGCGGCCATCAGAAGAAACAGATTTAATGTACATACGGCCAAACGGAGGCGCTTAAAACAGAGCCAAGAGAAAAAAGTCAGAGTGAGATCCATAACACAACCCAGTTACATTAATTAAAATTACATGTGGCCCAAAGAAGAATGTACATGTGTCAAAAATAGGAAACCTGTTAGGAAGGTGCCCTCTGGAGGGAGAGGGAGAGATGAGGGATGGGGTCCAAAAGAGATGGGAGAACAGAGGGGAGAGGGAGGGAGGGAGAGGGAGAGATGGAAGGAGAGGGAGGAGGGGGAGAGGGAAGGGGAGGGAGAAAGAGGAGGGGAGGCAGGGAGGGAGGGAGAGGGAGGGAGAGGGAGGGAGGAACTCTTTCTACAAATCACCTCTGGATGTTTTTTCTGGAAATAAAATTTGAATTTACTTAACATGTATATTTTTTTAATGTAAAAACATAACGCCTATATAATTTTCAAAAATGGGAGATGTATTGATTTATAATTTCTTAAGGACATACTTTCCCCCCCCTTTTGTCCAAAAGCCATGTCAAGGCTTATGGAACAAAGGACAAAGGACAGGTACGCGTTGTCTTTACAATGTAGTTTAAAGCAGAAAAAGAAGCAAGTCTCTGTGTAAACGAAGGGAAGGGCTCATTGAGGAAGCCGTCATGGGGGAGCGGCCACCGGCCACGCTGTGCTGGGTCAGGGCCATTTGAAAGTGCTCCTAGCGACAGACCTGGAGCATGTGAAGGTATAGAATGGTGGACCTGAGCCAGGTGGAAGAGAGAAGAAACGAGAATGGGGAGCTCTGTACACCTGCTGGGGGGGGGCCCTGAGAAAGGGGGGGTGCTCCCAGCCTGGATGACTCTGATCACAGAGTCACCAAACCCTCACGGAGGCTTTGCATGGCTGGTAGGGGACAGAGGTGTTAATCCAGGAGTCTCCCCGGAGGAGGTGAGTGCTAGAAACCAGAGGCTGATCTGGCTGGACAGGAGCTATTGTCTTGGAAAGCCAGGGTTGCTGATTTGGACCCCTTGATCTGCAGGGAGACAACTGAGACCGCTTCCCAGGCACACTCCCTTAATCAGCCTTTCTCAGCACCTTTGAAAGGGGACGAGGTGGGGGGGGGCGATTCTGGGCCGGGGCATCATTCTTCATGCTCTGTGGGGGTCAGGTCCCCTTTGGAGGTTCCCCTAGGGACAAGTGTGGAGGGCAGCCTGGGGCTCCCTATTGAGCCAGCCAGGCCATGAGTGTGACAGGGACACGGGAGAGCAGGCTCAGGTCAGCAGAGGCCATGGTCAGCCGGGGAGGGCCTGAGCTCTCTCACTCTAGCAGGGCGCGTTAAAGGAAAAGGGCTCAGGGTCCCAAGGACGGGGCGGGTGGGGGGCCAGCCACCCCTCAGAGCGCGTCACTTCTGGGCTGGGGCTTTTGAGGGGTGGGCGTGTCCTCCCCACGGTCTCTTTGCACCTGGCAGCTGCAGACAGGAAGGCCGCAGGTCTGCGATGCTGGAAACACAGACAGGAATGGACCAGGGTACCTGAGAGAGGACTGTCCCCTGATGAGGCTTGGACTGTGCCTTGGCCTAGAAGAGAAATGGATTTCTGTTGTGTTCAAGGCTTTCTCAATCACAGCGCTTTCCCTGTCCTGCCCTCCCCATGTTGCCAGGCTTGCACATGGATGCACACATCTCTACCCCTGTTGAGTCTGTCTTAACTCACATCTCTGCGGCTGCCACGGCCCCCCTGGATGTGTGCGCTGGGCCTGGTGCCCAATTAATGTCTTTTCCTTGGGTTGTCCACACTCTCCACTCTCCTCCAGCTTCTTTAAATCCCACCCCACGTTCACAGGCTAGTTTAGACCCCGTGTCTGCCTGGAGGCCCTCCCTGAGTGCTTGAGTCCAGGCCTCAGAGCTCTGTCCCTCCCTTTCCCGGCTGGGGAGGAGAGGGAGACAGCTCGAGGTGGCACAGTCTTAGGTGGCCCCAGGAAATTAGTGCAAATTTCAACTACAGACCCGCAGGTTGTAGGCCTATGGGGGAAACGTGACCTCTCGGTAATGGATTATATTTCTCTTGGGTGTTCCTGGACATATGCCCCATGCACCGTGCATTCTCCCTCTCTCTCTCTCTCTCTCTCTCTCTCTCACACACACACACACACACACGTTTGCAGACCTTCAAGACCACAAGGCCAGTTGTGCTGAGACAGCTGGGCAGCTGGGTCCACAGTAGGAAAGAACAAACCCACTGCCCCGCAGTGCTCGAACCAACTAGGGTAAGCGTAGCCATGACAGCTGGCAGGCCTCAGCTGACCACAGGTCAGGCAGAACTATGACGCCGTGGAAGGATGCTGGGATGGCCTAGGAAGAGGGCTGAGTAGAAGGGGTCAGAGCTCTGCCTCCGTCTAAGGGTCAGAAGGTGCTGGAAAAGGCCCTGGAGCCCAGGCCATGCCCTCCTCTCTCCCAACCTTTCCCCATGTGCGTGAGTCTGTTTGCCTTTGCGTGTTTTTCTAGTTTTGATAGCTTTCTAAAAGTCACCTCCTCTGTGAAGCCTTCCTGGATTCCAGCAAGCAGAGAAGCTCCTCCTACCTTTTTCATGTCTCTGTGAAAACCTCAGGACATTGTATGGAATTCTTCTCTCCTTCTAAACTGTGACTCCACGGGTGTAGGATCCCTAGTCCCCAGTGCGGTGCCCAGCACGGAGGAGTACATGCCATACAGTAATAATAAAATGAGATATCCCTAATACATAAAGAATATTTAAAAACTGAAGGAATAAAAGACATTTAAAACTCTATAGAATGGACAAAAGGTATGAACAGACAATTCACACATAAAACACAACATAAAAATAGCCCTTAAACATAAAAATATTAAGAAAAATGCCAACTCAAGCCACACTGAGATACCATTTCTCACTCATCAGATTGGCAAAGAGTCAGTGGCTCCGCGATCCAGTCTGTTAGCGTGGCTGTGGGGAAATGGGCCGTCTTACACGGTGCTGGTGGGACGGCTAAACGGCACACTCCCCGGAGAAGAATTTGTCAGGACCTAAGGAAACCGCGTACACGTTTACCCTTCACCCCTGGGGCCTGCTGGGGGGGGCTTACCTGAGCCGCACGCCCAGAGCTCCCAGATACCTCAGCACAGAGGCTCAGGGCGGTGAGATTTGCGATTTTAAGACTCAGGCAGCTGTCTAAATATCAAAGCACGGAGGCTGGTTCAATAAACCGGGGCATCCACCCCGGGGGATACTACGCAGTTCGCAGTTCGGGAGTGAATGAGGCTATGTGAACTCCAGTCAGAAGCTTTTAACCCGAAGTTCACGGACAGACTTCATGGAATCCAAGAACCTCCCGCCAGATCACTTCAGATCTGCATCTGTGGGGGCCCCTGGGGGGCTCAGTCGTTAAGTGTCTGCCTTCGGCCCAGGGCCTGATCCCAGGGTCCTGGGATCAAGCCCCGCATCGGGCTCCCTGCTCCACTGGGAGCCTGCTTCTTCCTCTCCCTCTCCCCCTGCGTGTGTTCCCTCTCTCGCTGGCCGTCTCTCTGTGTCAAATAAATAAATAAATAAATCTTAAAAAAAAAAAAAGATTTACATCTGTGTGTGTGTGTGTGCGTGTGTGTGTGTGTTTCGAGACTGGCCCATAGTTCCCATCTGAGAGATCTGTGGCTCTCAAAGAGTTGAAAATCACTGCCCCAGATGCTTCCAGCAGGAAAGGTCTCTCACTGCTGTAATGTTGGCTGGAAAGAGCCTTTGGTATTTTAGGGGTAGGGGGATGAACACAGTAAAATTAGGGCTTTAGTATCTGGAAAAAAATTTTAATCTGGTAACAAATACCTGTAGAAAGTATGTTTTAAAAAGCTGAAAGCGCGTGCGCACCCACCCCCCCCCACACATACACACGCATCAAAAATGAAAACTTCCCCGTAATTACCGCACCTGACCAGCATTATGGTAGCTTTTTATTTTTAGGTATAGATATTGCAGAGGCTGCTTTCAGACAACAGGGGTGAGCGATGGAAACTTGATCAAGGCACAAGGGCCCACGGCCACCACCTGGCTGAATCCACACAGGCCCATCCGACGACCCCCCTCGAAATATCCACAGGCCCTAACTGACCAACGGGCTCCTCACTACCAAGCACAGTTACCAAAAAAGGGAAAATTCCACACGTCCCCGCACGTCCTCACCTGCCCCTTTAAGTCCAGCCCCCGCCCCCTGCCTCCTCGTAGCCCCCTCCCCCCTGCGCGGCCCCAGGCTCCCTTGCGGGGCATTCAGTAAACTTCTTGCACCTGTGTTCTGCCTCAGGTGACTCTTGTAAACACCCCACGTCCCTGGCCTCCACCGCACATTTGGGGGCCCCCATCCGATGGGACAGACACCACAGATAGGATACGGAGCGGTTTTCTCTGACGTTCATTTTCATGGCTGCAGAATGTCACACACAGGAATTTGGGGTGTTCTTGTTTTTGTTTTTGCTGGAGAAGCAAATCGTTTGAAGGGCGGCTGCCCTGAGGGCACCAGGTTAGTAAGGCTCTGAGGCCATGCGAAGCCCCAGGAGGCATTAACCCAGGGTAGTAAGCCCGGTTACTAGATGAGGAAACGGAGCCCCCAGATGGGGTGCGCCTCTGAGCTCTTTTCCAGTTATTGACAGAGGAGACTGGCGCCCTGGGTTCCCAGCCTTCGCCACGTGTGTGAGGGGTCATCTCTGGGAGGCGGCTTCCTGGGGGTCCTCCCATCATGGGAGGTGGGAACGAGGCTCCCAGCCCTGGCCTCCCAGCAGGGGGGGTGGGGGGAGGTGAGGGGAGGGGGAGGGGCGGAGGGGGCGGTGGGGGGACGGGGGAGGGGTTCGAGGGGGCGCTGCAGGTGGGGAAGGGGAATCCTTGTGGGCGGGAGGGGCACGGGCTGGGAAGGGAACCCCTCCCTGCAGCCAGCCGGGCTGGAGATCTGCTGCGCGCCCCAGCAGAAAAGCCCACGAGGGGTCTCGGGCCTGGCTGGCCTCTCCTCCCCCGCCTGGGGCCTCCTCGCTGGGAGGGGCAGGTGCTGGCCTCCAGGGCACAGCTGCTCTGCGGTGCCGGGGCGACAGGTGGCCGACTGGGGCACCCTGGGAGGGGATGGGAGCGGGGAGGGCCGAAGGAGGAACCGTCCTAGCCTCCAGCCTGGAGCCTTCACGCTCCCTCCCCTCTCCTCCTTGCCCGAAGCTGAAGGGAGCTGGGATGGCTTTCTAGAGAGGGGCAAAAGCCTGGGGGCGCCTGCCCTTCCGAGCTGGGCAGCAGGGTCTGGCGGCTCCTTTGCGGCCGGAGTCCAGGGTCGTAGCGCAGCTCCACCACATTCTGGTTCAGTGACATTGGGCAAGTGACAGCCTGGGTGCCTCGGCCTGCCGTCTGTAATCTACAGCATAATATCAGAGCTCAGCGAGAGCCTGAGAGGAGGTGGAGTTAACAGGGTCACGTTCTCAGAACAATGCTGGCACATCCCGAGTGCCCAGGGAATGTGAACGCTCATTCTCGGTTGCCTCTTCCCCGCACAGTGTCCGAGCTCTCAGTGCCCTGGCTCCTGCGGCTGGACGGCTGGCATCGGTCAACACCGAACATTTCACCTCTCTTAAGCTTGTCTGGGTGCAGGTAGGTCCTGCCCTCGTCGGAAAGGCTTCTGTTCCCATTATGTCTCCAGCTGGAGGAAGGGTTTCCTGGAGCATTCCCTTTCAACCTCCCTGGTGTCCTGTGACCCCAGAGGCACATGGATGCGTGTAGGGTGGGGGGATTGGTCTGGTCTTCTGCCTCAGTACAACGGAGCTCAGTGTATCGCTTACCACATGCACATTGGTGGGGAATTGTGTATCAGCTGAGAGCAGGCCTTTAGTGTGTGTGTGTGTGTGTGTGTGTGTGTGTGTGTGTTTGTGAGAGAGGGAGGGAGGGAACTTGATGTCCATCTTTGTGCTTCTGCGTCCTTGGTCTATAGCTGTCACTAGAAACACCTGTCCAGCTGTGGATGACATTTCCAGGCCTCTGCTCTGTCTTCATCTGGGTGGGGCCATGGGCCTCATTCTTGCCAATGGTGCTGAGTAGAGGGATTGCTGTTAAGAAGCAGGTATGCCTCCTTACCACTCTCCTTCCTACCTGCTGATGGAAGGTTGGCCCGTTGATAGGAGCCTGGGACCCTAAATCAGCAGGTGGGAAACACTGCCTGCTTGCCACCCAGGAGCAGCCATTGTTGTGAACAGAATGTGTGTGGCCCCCCCCCCACATATTTATATATTGAAGCCCTATCCTCCAATGTGATGGTATTTGGAGGTGGGTCTTTGGGCGTAGGTCATGAGGTAAGTAGGTCATGAGGCTGGGGCACTCACGAATGGGGTTAGTGCCCTTATAAGAGGAGCTCCGAGAGAGACCATCTCTCTGCCGTGTGAGCACACAGAGAGACGATGGCTACCCATGAACTGGAAAGTGGGTCCTCACCAGACACTGAATCTGCCAGCACCTGTAGCTCACGGGACTTCACAGCACAGAACGGTGCAAAATACGTGTTTGTGCTTTAAGTTGCCCGGTCTATGGTCTTTTGTTCCAGCAGCCCGAGTGGACTGAGACACTCACTGTTTGGTAAGATGTGATATATTCTGAAATGTTATAGCAGCTGGTATGACTCTAACTAATGTGCAGGAAGATGGGGGTTTAGGGAAGGCTTCACAGAGATGTTCAAACCCGAGCAAGGTTTGAGGGATGAGCAGAAATTGCGGTGGTGGAATCGGGGTGCGAGGGCCAATTTCCATTCAGTAGAAGGAAGAATTGTTGGCCAGTGAGAGTTGGCCCTAGAAAATCTCTGTGACGCAGGGAACGTATAAGCAGAGACTGTCAGGAATGTTAGCCTGGGTAGCATGTGGGACCAGATGCCCCTTGGTGCCCTTCTGGCTTCATAAGGACAGGGTTGGGTACCCCACAGGTTGCCCAGAATATCCCCCACCTTCGCTCAGGGCTCTCCGAGCCCGGGGCAAGAACCCATTACTAACTACCCACAATGACCATGTTAATTGGGTATACTGAGAAGCCACCTACAGTTCCCATCGTGGTGACCAGGCTGTGTTCCAGAAATCTCTATGTGAGCCAGTTGTTTGGAACTCAGAATGCGTTTTCCCATAGAAACCAAGTTATAAATGGTGGTTGGTTTTTCAGGCCAGTCCACAAATTTCTACTTAACTCATCGTGTTCCTGAAGTTTATCATTAGCAGTACAATGTTAACTGCCCTTGTTCAGCTTTTATGGTGCAGTTTGTTTGAGAAAATGCATTGCAGGTTCCAATGGGGAATGCAGGCATACGTCTCACTTCTAAGTGGTATCAAGGGGCTGGTGGCTTCTCAGGGAGATGGAGGGATGGGGCAAGTATTTTGGGCACCAGGAACTCCTTAGTTCTGCCCCACAGTAGACAGACAGAGGGCCCCATGCCTCAGAGGCCCCAAATTGAGGAACAATGGGCCACGTCCCAGAGGTGAGATGGGGCAGGAGCAAGAATTCCGACACCAGTGACTGCCCCCACCTTGTTGGAGTAGATCGGTCATGGTGCCTGCACATACTCAGTGGCCTTGCTCAGGAGAGTAAGTGAACCCTGACTGGTCCAAGCAGGCCCCTGATTGCAGGCAGCCCATATGCAGGTTACTGGGTGACCCTCTGGCTGGAGCAGCTCTGCCCATGAGGGGCCGTGGAGGTGTGCAGAGCCAATGTACTTGGCTGTCTCCAGAATCTGGACTATGGATTAGAGAGGGGTTGGGTCAGCTGGTAGCCAGGAAGGACTGGGATGGAGACACACAGTCATCAGTCAGGGCTCCAGGATGCCAGCACCAGGCACTGACTCTCGCCGATTCAACAGAAAAGAAGTTTCTGAAAACCACACTGGGATACACACTCTAGCAGGCCTGCCCTGTCAGTGCCCTGCCCAGACCCCCCTGTCTTCCCTGCCACCCGCCAAGTCTGCTTACAGCGACAGTGTACAGAGCGCACTGGGCCTGTGTGCAGGGCAAACCAGAAGTGCTGGCGAGTTCATGCCCCTGCAAGCAGCTCTGAGCCAAGGACAAGGGAGAGCTGGTCAAAAAATACCCCCTCCCTCGACTGAGCTAACGCTGAGGCCTGCTCTGCGCTCTCTCCCAGAGCTCCCCAGCAGGACTGAGCTCCAGTTGCCCCGAGCGGTTACCAGCTTGATATCATAGTTATCTATTGTTCTGGAGCAAACCATCTAAAAATCGTGTGGTGTGAAACCATAATCATGAATTATTTCTCATGATTCTGTGGGTTGGATGGTGGCCCTACGGCTGGTGTCGCCTCGTGCAGCTGTGTTCTGCAGGAAAGAAGGTCCTCGTGTGTCTGGCAGTTGGCTGGGTGCCTCGGTTCCCCCCCTCATCTCCACTAGGGCTGGACCAGCTTCCTGGTGAGGTGGTCACCGGGCAGTGTTTGGAAAGGACCCCATCAGATGCTGTAAGGCTTCGTTAGGCCCCAGGACTCACTCAGTGCCCCTTCCACCTCTATTCTATTGGTCCAAATAAGGCCCGAGGCGGCCAGCTCCACAGGGTGGGGAAAGGGGGGGGGCGGGGGGACATGAAAGTGGGGACACGCCCACTAACACATACTTTATTAACTTCCTTCTCTAGCTCTCTTCCTTTTTTCTCTCATTTCCTGGGAGAAACAGCTACTAGTTACACTTGAATATTTGAATCACTGTCTGCTCTGGGGGAACCTAAACCCAGATCCATGCAGAATCCTCTGGAGAGCTGGGAACCAGGCTTGAGGCTCCGCTCCCAGGAAGGATGGCCCCTACCTAGAGAAAGCCAGTGCCACTGTCCCTAAGCTAGCTGCCTGTGCCATCTGGTAACTTTCTTCTTTAGGTGCTCACATGCGGCCCGAGCCTGGTGTGAGGGATACTAATAATGGAGTCTATGTCACTTACCCGAAGCCTTACTGCCAAGGAGGCTGCAGAGGCCAGGGTTCTGGGCTCGACAGTGGGGAGAGGGCTCGAGAGGGTGGAAATGCCCCCAAACCCGGCACGGGTGTTCCACAGTGTCCGCTTCCCGGAGAATCAGCGGCACCCAGCGAGAAGAAGGTGGAGGAAGGAGTGGCAGCAGAGAGGAGCAGGTGCCCAGAGCTGCGTCTGCGGGCTTTCCCAGTTTGTCCTGTCCTGTTCCAGTTTCAGTCCTCACGCGTTCTGACCATTATGTCTTCCTTTGTTAAGGTGCTTTAGGTGTGTCTTGATTTCTTTCTACCAAAGTAGTTCTCCTAACAAAGCCCAAGCTCCTGTGGACACAGACACCCAGGCCATGGGCTTCGCTGTCCCACGGGGCCTGGGATTGGGGCCACCAGACCTCCTGTGGAGAGCAGAGGTTTCCAGGAAACCTCTCTCACCAAGAGGCAGCCTGGTCATGTGCAACCGTCTTTGCCTTGGCCCCTCGAAGACGGCATCTGTCCACGTGACCCCAGCATCTTATGAGTTCTTTTTTCAAAAATATCTATTTATTTATTTGAGGGAAAGAGAGCGAGAGAGAGAGTGAGAGAGAGAGAGTGTGCCATGTGTGAGCAGGGGGAGGAGCAGAGGGAGTGGGGGAGAGAGAATCTCCAGCAGCTTCCCCGATGAGTGCAGAGCTCACACGGGCTCCAACTCGCGACCCTGAGATCACAAACTGAGACAAATCAACAGACACTCACCTGACTGAGCCACCCTGTGCCCCTATGAGCATGAGTTCTTATGAGTATGTTACACTTTACTTCTAGAGGCTGTCTGGCTCTCTAGTTCATCTGCTGGTTCATTTGTTCACTCCACAAATGCTTATTGTATATCTTGGAAATATTCACCCTCTTGGGAAGAAGCTCAGACCCAAAGCTATTAAGTAAGAGCAAATGCATGAGTCTTTGTACAGTGTTTACAAATCAGACAGTGGAACAATTTCCAAGTCAGAGCCTCCCAATATTGTTGTACTTTTATTTGTTTAATTAATTTTAAAAGCCAATATGATGCATACACACATTTAGAAAGTCAAATAGTGCTAAGAGTCTTATGACAGCGTAGTAGTTCCCTGCTCCACCTTTCCCCACTTTCCCAGTTCTCCTCCTGAAAGGCAACCTCCAAACTCTGTTACCTGTTTCTTCTGGAATTTACCCATTTCTATATGTCTGAAGAATAGGCCTATGCTGCTGTCTTTTGATTAGTTAATTATAGGCATTGATTGATTTCTTATTATGATAGATGAAGTTTAATGTTCTTACACTGATGTCCTCTCTCCTTCCCCTCCCCTCTCCTTCCAATATGTTTTTTGGGTTTTGTTTGTTTGTTTGCTTTTTAGAAAAGGGGAGGGGAGGGGAGGAGCAGAGGGAGAGGAAGAGAGAGAATCCTCAGGAGACTCAGGGCTCAGTCTCACAACCCTGAGATCGTGACCTGAGTGGAAATCAAGAGTTGGATGCTTAACTGACTGAGCCACCCAGGCACCCCTCCAATATGGTTATTTTACAATTTTTGCTTAAGTCAAGATTCAGAGTATTATGCCTATGTAAAAATTATTCACAGTGGAGCTTTGTAATTTGTGCTGTTGTTTCCTTTCTGGGTTTTTTGTTTTTTTGGCTTTTGTTTTCCCCAGAGTTAATAATTGCTTTGTTATTTCCATTTGTTTAACTATCTTTCTTTCTTTCTTTTTTAAAGATTTATTTATTTATTTATTTATTTATTTATTTGAGAGAGAGAGAGAGAGAGAGAGCATGCACAAGTCAGGGGAGGGGCAGAGGGAGAAGCAGACTCTCCGCTGAGCAGGGAGTCCGACGTGGGGCTCAATCCCAGGACCCTGAGATCATGATCTGAGCTGAAGGCAGATGTTTTCACTGACTGAGCCACCCAGGCACCCCTGTTTAACTTTCTTTATAGCCATTGCATATTCTTTCCACAGTACACTTTTCCATAAGGTCAGTCATAGAAGGTAATCTATCATTTCTGTTTTTTTCCCTGGAGCTGTCCTTCCTGGAGACCTTCGTTTTCCTTCAGTCTGGACTTGCTGTTCTTTAGGTCTGCCACTCAGTTGTTGTCTTGGGATTTCTTTTTGCTGTCCTCCTTAAAATTCCATTCGCCTGTTTCTGGAGTTGGGGGTCTGTATGTCCTGGATCTCATGGCTTTCTCTTCCTTGGTTTTTACTCCCTTGCTCTGGTAACACACCTTGTCAGGTGAACAATGGATAGCAACAGAGGGTATGATGATGACTGCTCCAGTCTGGTCTGTCTGCCCTCCAGAGTCTCCCTCCATTGTCCTCCAGAAAATGCCTTTGACTTTTCTTTTGGTTGGATCTCCTGTTTCCTGCATCCATTTTTCTTGGTTTTAGTGGTGAACAACTTCTAGTAGCTTCCTGAGAAGGGGTTTGCACTAGTGACTTTTGGAGACTTAGCATGGCTGGAAAATACTCCTCTCCTCCCTGATTTAATAATTAGTCTGGACAGAGAATTCTGGGATGGAAATCATGTTCCTTTAGAATACTGAGGGCCTTGTTTCATCATCTCTTTTGCCATTATGATCGCCAAGAGGCTCAATCCATTAGAAGCACTGACCCCACTTTTCTCCCTGGAAGTTGACAAGATTTTCTCCTGTCCTCAGTGTTCTGAAAACTCCCAGTAATGTACATTGGGATGGGACTGTTTTCAGCCACTACACTGGAAGTTCAGTGGGTTATTCAGTCTTCATGGTGCAAAATTATTATTATTTTTAAGTTTTTATTTATTTAAATAATCTCTACACCCAACGTGGGGCCTGAACTCACAACCCCGAGATCAAGAGTCACATGCTCCTCTGACAAAGCCAGCCAGGTGCCCTCATGGTGCAGAATTATTATTATCACTTTTTAAAGATTTTATCTGTCTATCTATCTATCTATCTATTATCTATCTATCTATCTATCTATCTATCTATCTATCTATCTATAGCATGAGCAGGGGGAGGGATAGACAGAGAGGGAGAGAGGGAATACCAAGCAGTCTCCTTGCTGAGTGCAGGGGTTTGGGGCTCCATGTCACAACCCTCAGATCATGACCTGAGCCAAAATCAAGAGTCAGATGCTTAACTGATGGGATCACCCAGGCGTCCCCCATGGTGCAGAATTATTAAGAAGAGACCCTGGGAACTACTGTGGGTTGCCTAGATCTAAGCCAGGGCCCCATCTCCTGGTAGGAGGAGCCACACCTAAGCCTAGCTTCTTATACGACCAATAGCTTTCTCTCCCATACTCCCCCAGTGGGGGTCTGGGAGTAGACCTACAAATCCCCACAACTCCAAGGTCTCCAGATGCCAGGCAGCGGCCGTTCCCCAGCAACGGCCAACTTCAGGTACCCTGAATCCAGTCTGCCCGGCGCCCAGTAGCCTATGATTCCGCCCTTGACGAAGCTGCTTTCCTACAGTTGCCTGTGAGAGGGAGACTCCCTGTGAGGAGGAGATCCCTTCCCTGGAACCAGACACAGGCTGCCGCACGGTGTCCCAGCACTGTGTCCCAGCTGCACCCTGGCTCCAACACACCTCTGTGGAATCATGGGAGATTCAGCTGCTTCCACTGGGTTTCCAAGTCTGTTCACATGTTTAGGATTTCCAATCATTCCTTTTGTTGTTGTTGTTCTCTAAATGGTCTTTTTAAAAAACAACCTTCCATTTCAGTACGCAATGTCTCTTATTTCTCTGGGGATATGAATGATCTTTTAAAAATCTTTTTTTTTTTTTTTTTAATCTCTTCTGCTGCCTCAAGTCGTTTGGTCTCTAGATTCCTTATTAGAAGTCTTTCTAGGAAGTCTGGTAACCTTTTGTGGTCTGCTGGTAATTAAGTATAGTGGTGAATGGGGAGGAACCCAAGTGCTCATTGGAAAATGAGTAGTGACTGGGGCACTTTGACTTTGAGCCTCACTGTAGGGTGATCTTGGTGGACCTTCTGTTGGGGATCCTCTGGGTCAATGTCTTCATTTAGGGTTTTACTTTTGGATGGTCAAATGTTCAGAGAGTTGTCTTCTGATCTCCTGCCTGGAGGGCAAAGTCTGGTGCCAGTCGTGTGGGGGCTGGGTTGGGAAGGAGAACCAGAGGGCAGGTGGGCCGAGATTGAATCCCTGCCCAAGACTCTCTTCTCTGCTTTATCTTCTGCAGAGAATAAAGCTCCAGCCTCTGCCCTGAGGGTGAAGGGCAGGTGCCCAGCACTGCGGAGTTGGGGAGGGGCCTGGAGGACCCGCGGCTTCACCGGTCTCCCCTTCTCCACCCTTACTTCCGGCTCCTCCAAGGGCACGGCGGCGGTCAGCGCTTGAGTGCACCCAGCACTCTGCAGTGGAATCGGATCCCATCTGAGTTTCTCTCCCACCGGTTTAGGATTTTTCTCCCTTGGGGCTGCCCATGTGCAGTTACCACTTGTCCATTTCCAGCCCCCCCAAGTTTGTCACTGCAAGCTCCTGTCTTCTTTCCTTCGTCTTGGATGTCTTTAAAAAAAAAATCTTTCACTAGTTGTAGTGAATTTTGGAAGGGAGCAAGCCTAGATGTTCATGTTCAGTCTGCCACTTTGCTGCTCCCTTGCTATGCTTTAACTAGTCTACCGGGTGATCGGCGACTTGCAGAGGCTCGGTCCTGCTGACTTCTTCTCTCTGCCGCAAGGCAGTTCAGCCAGGCCCCCACGGGCTCAAAGCGCTGCAGCTGGGAGGCGGAGACAGGTTCCCTCGGGACAGAGCCCCAGAGCCCCAGCCTTTCCGGGTCTCTCAGAGCCTCCACACCTGCAGCCCCTTCACAGGGAGCTTGGAGGGAGGGAGGCATGGGCCAGTGGGTACTACTTGGGTGAGAAGGGATGGCGTCCAGCCAGGTGTGTCCAAGGACAACCCAACCCACTGGCCTGGGTGGGCAGCACCCTTTGCATCCATGTGGCTGGGTGCTGTGGAGAGCAGGGAGGATGGACCGCACCCTGGAAAGACGCTGACATTATTCCTTCTGGACTTCATTCAAATGCTGCCTTCTAAAGCCTGATCATTTTGGGGGCCTAGGACCCTTCTTTTCAGAACTGGGGCTGACTCTTTGTCAGGGTAACTCCTGCCTGGCGATGATGTCCTCCCATATGTTGGCAGATTCTTCTGGTGCCTGGAAAAAAGGCTGTCTTAGTCAGTTTGGTACTTTGCTATAGCAAAGTACCACAGATTGGGTGGCTTATAAATAATAGAAATTTAATTCTCTCAGTCCTGGAGGCTGGAAGTCTGAGATCAGGGTGCCAGCATGGTCAAGTTCTGGTGGAGACCTTCTTCTGGGTTGTAGAAAGGCCAACTTCTTGCTGTGTCCTCATAGGACAGAGAGCAGAGGGGAAGCAAGCTCTCTTATGACTCTTCTTCTTCCTTTTTTAATTTAAAATTTGTTAGTTAACATATAGTGCAATATTGGTTTCTGGAGCAGAATTCAGTGATTCATCATTTACATACAACACCCGGTGCTCATCCCAACAAGTGCCCTTCTTAATACCTATCACCCATCTGGCCCATCCCCCACCCACATCCTTCCATCAACCTTCAGTTCTGTATTTTTAAGAATCACTTATGGCTTGTTTCCCTCTCTCCTTTTTTCTTTTCCCCCTTCCCTTATGTTCATCTATTTTTTTCCTTAAATTCCACATATGAGTGAGATCATATGGTATTTGTCTTTCTTTGATTTATTTCACTTAGCATAATATGCTCTAGTTCCATCCACGTCATTGTAAATGGCAAGATTTCATTCTTTTTGATGGCTGAGTAATATTCCAGTGCGTGTGTGTGTGTGTGTGTGTGTGTGTCTGTCTGTCTGTCTATGTGTGTATATCTATCTATCTATCTATCTATCTATCTATCTATCTATCTATATATATATCACATCTTCTTTATCCATTCATCAGTTGATGGACATTTGGTCTCTTTCCATATTTTGGCTATTGTTGATAATGCTGCTATAAACATCGGCATGCACATACCCCTTCAAACCTGTATTTTTCTATCCTTTGGGTAAATACCTAGTAGCGCTGGTAATTAATTCTATGTTCCACTTTAAGAAACCACCATGCTGGGGTGCCCGGATGGCTCAGTTGTTAAGCGTCTGCCTTCGGCTCAGGGCGTGATCCCAGCATTATGGGATCGAGCCCCACATCAGGCTCCTCTGCTTCTTCCTCTCCCACTCCCCCTGCTTGTGTTCCCTCTCTCGCTGGCTGTCTCTCTCTGTCAAATAAATAAAATCTTTAAAAGAAAGAAACCACCATGCTATTTTCCTGAGCCTTACTTAGAAATCCACATGTGCCCTCCACTGTGAGGCTTCAGTCCCCAGCTCTCTGCGCATCTCTTTGTTCAAGATCAGCCAGGCCCTCCTCTGTGTTCAGAGCCACCTGTGAATGGCAAACACAGCCCTCATCAGGTTGTCTTCTAGTCGTCTGTTTGCTGGTGTCTAG
This sequence comes from Ursus maritimus, assembly GCF_017311325.1. Classification (NCBI taxonomy): domain Eukaryota; kingdom Metazoa; phylum Chordata; class Mammalia; order Carnivora; family Ursidae; genus Ursus; species Ursus maritimus. Next base: position 26,730,895 of record NW_024424230.1, on the reverse strand, counting down.
GCTGTAAGTGCCCTGAGGGCAGGCTCTCCCCTTAGCCTCGTGTCCTCTTGGCTCAGGGTGAGCCAATGATGAAAAGAATCTGTGTTTGTTTGACTGACGGGGTGACCAGCTGCTCACCCACCCACTGACCAGCTGTCCGTTGACTGACTGAACAATGTAGCACTCTCCCTCTTCCCCCTGCCAAATCACATCCTTTTATTCTGGGCTGGAAAAGAAATAGTCATTACCTCTCTACCTGTGAAGTGATTAAGTGTGGGCTCAGGGATCCAAGGCTTACTAGTTAGGTTACTACAGAAAAATTTTTGAAGCTCTCTGAGCCTCAGTTCCTTCATCTGTATAATGGGGGTAATACCGCTACCTACCACAAGTGGCCGCTGTGCAGATTGAACACACAAGGCTTTGTGCTGTGCCCGCCCCAGCCCCCACCTCTGCCTCCCTGTCGGTCCTGGGGCTACCACGTCCTGGCCCCCAGGAAATGCTGCTGTCTCCTGTACTCTCACCTCCACTAGTTTCCAGGGGTCTCACGGTGCCCTGTCTTCCTGGGCCATGCAGGGACCTGGGACTGACTGTTGCAGCCTTGGATGGAAGTACCTAGAATGAACCTGCTGTGGACCCCTGGCTACACCCTTCAGACTCCCATCAGCCTTTACTGTTGTGACCTCACTTAGGGGCAAGTCCTCTGGGTCAGATGCCCAAAAGGGTTTAAGAGTCCAAGAGTCAGGGAGCGTCAGCACAGGCAAGGACTCTGAAAGGCACCCAGATGAACCCCTCGATTCACACACATGGATAGATGGGCCCCAGAAGGACAGACACATGAGGTAGGAGCCCCTGGTCACTGGAAGTATTCCTGCTGAGTGACACTCGTGGGTGATCCCCTTCCTGAGTTGCGGGATGGACTGGATTTTGTAAACTCTCCCTTCTGGGTCTGAGAGTCCCTGAGCCAAGGCCCCCCACGCAGCCCTTGTCCCTGTGGATGGCAGCTCATTTCCTTCTTCATTCAATTTGAACACTCCCCATCTGGCTTTGCTTTGGAGCCATTATTATTTGTAATCAACATCAATTCAGCCTTAATGATGTAACCTGAACACATTGTGGGTGAGGCCTGGACCGCAGCTGCCTCGCAGGGGGACATCCCCAGGTCTGGCTGACCTCTGACCTCTTCCTACCTCCCTCTGGGCCCATTAGGAGGTAGGCGCTGGGCCTCTGCCCTAAGCCCTTCCCCATCTTGAGGATCAGCCTGTCAAATTCACCCCTTGGCCAGGCCCGAACGTGCAACTCTTCTCTTTGGAGCCTGACCCAGGGCACCCAGACTGCCCAGAGAAACAGGGACAGGGGACCCCGGAGAAGGGAGAGGGATACGAAAGGCTCTGCTGGTCAATTCGGAGGCTGTGGTAAATGTGCTGAGGAGGGCTGAGTGCGCGCTTCCTGAGCTATGGGAAGACTCAGCTTCTAGAAGGTTGACAGGTCAGAGAGAGGCTCTTGCATAAGTTTACTTGAACATTTACGGCTTTTTCCCAAGGCCACATGTTTAAGCCACTGAACCCAAAGGAGTGAGGAGCAGTGTGTTTTAAGGCACCGTGCCTGATTTGGGGACAAAATGTAGAGGGGATGGGCCGGGAAGTCTGGGCCCCTCAAGTTCCACTGGAAAGTGAGGCCAATGTCTCCAACAGGGTGAGGGGCCAGCCTGGGGGTTGGGACACAGAGTGACTGATGCCAGCAACGTGCGGTGTCCTGTGGTGGAGTGACCAGGCCTAGGTGCCATGCCTGGGTATTTATTTTGTGCCCTGGACTTGGACAAAGTGACCTAATTTCTTGGAGCCTCGCTTTCCCCTCTGTGCTCGTTGCGGGGAGAGACGAGGAGCATCGTGAGGCCAGGCCTGAGGATGCCCTTGGGAGGCTCTGCATGTGGGCGGCTTCAGGCCCCAAAACGCCTCGTCACCACACCCCGTGTCTTCCCTCAGCGCCATCCCAGGCCCCATCTCCCAGAGGATGGATCACCTAATTCTAACACAGAGTTCAGTGCAGGCCAGTCAGACACTGGCTGCGAAGTCAGAAAGTAGGTTGAGGATCAAAATATTGGCCTGAGAATCTGATTTTTTTAAAAAGAAAATCCTCAGTTCCTGTTGGGTTAGAAATTCTTTTGTTCTCCTCAGCAGGCCCCGAGCCACAGAGCCAGAAGTGGAAGTGTTTTTATTTTTTTATTTTTTATTTTTTAAAGATTTTATTTTATTTATGTGACAGAGACAGCCAGCGAGAGAGGGAACACAAGCAGGGGGAGTGGGAGAGGAAGAAGCAGGCTCCTAGCGGAGGAGCCCGATGTGGGGCTCGATCCCGGAATGCCGGGACCACGCCATGAGCCGAAGGCAGACGCTTAACGACTGCGCCACCCAGGCGCCCCTGGAAGTGTTTTTAAAGTCACTGTCTTGCTCAAGATGGCGCAGCGGCTCCCCATTGCCAATAGATAGGCGTTGAACAGCCATCCAAGCCGTGGTCTGCTGGGTGCTGTGCCAAGCAGAGAGAGCAGAAGCTGCCCTTGGGGCTGACAGTCTAGCCGTCACAGCTGGCCTTTGCCCAGATAGCCCCTCACCATCTGCATGAGATTCCCCGGGGAGGAGGTAGGGCTTGCTAAAATGCAGATTCCTAGGTCCTGCTCTGGGACCTCCCGGTCAGACTCTCAGGGGCTGGGACCTTTCAAGCAAGTTCTCCATATGGTTCTCATGCACACTGAAGTAGGAGAACCAGCCCCTCAGGACAGTGAATCTCGGGACTGCCCTCTGCCTCCAGCATGAGTTTCAACCTCTCACGCAACCCCACCAACCAAGACAGAAGGATGAGGGAACTAAGGAATGAGATAAAGTCATGATGTCCCCCTTGCCTGCAAGGGCAGGCTAAGCCATTCATGCTGTCATACCCAATTTGTTCCAGCCGCCCTTAACATTTGCTGATTACATTTGGGCCCATTCCCCCGCTGCCTCTCCCCCCTGCCCCCCATGGCCTCCTGATGTGCGTGAAAGTAGTGCCTCTCTTTAGGAACTTAGAACTTACACATTTCCAGAAGCCTGAAGAAAGCCTTGCATGCCACCTCTGTCTAGTACCCACATAGGCAGGAATCAGTGGTCAAGTGGTGATTTTATACCTGCCTGCAAGTGGGAGGAAGTGAGAGAAGGCTACAAAGTAACCATGGCTTCAATGAGATAGACACTGAATTCTTTCCTATTTTAAAGAAGTCACAGAGAGGCCATCTGGGGCTTATAGAGTGGCTTTATGCAATCATCCCGTGTCCAGGCTCTTTCAAACTTGCTTCTCCACCAGCTACATGAGATTCATTATGTACTGTCCATTGCATGGTCCTAAATGGCTGCTCTAGCTCCAGCCCTTACAGCCATCTTCCAGTTAGTATGAATGATAAAGAGAAGAAAGGTACATCTCTTTGCCTGAAAGAATACTTCCTGGGAGTAGCACACAAACTTTTGCTTTCAGCCCATCAGTCAGAACTTAGCCACACCTGGCTGCAAAGGAACCTGAGAAATGTAGTCATTATTCCAGGTGGCCATATGTCCAGTGAGAAGTCAGACATTGTATGATCAAGGAAAAAGGGGAGAACGTATAACGGGGGCTGCTAGCACTCTGCAGCACCATTGTAGCCTTCCTCAATCTGGGGCATGTATGCTACGGTGATCCTTACATTTGAATTGATTTATGAATATATCAAGTTGCCTCATGTCTAATAAGAATGCAACAGAGAAATTGTGGAAAAGATAGAGAATCAGATAACTACAAAGGGAGTGAGAATAAAGCATAACTTTTCAAAGATGAGTATATGTAATCACTTTGGATTTGGGAGCAATGGGACTTGGGAACCACCTTTGGAATCTGACATCCTCCTAAGGGGAGGAGTGCTCATAGAACATTCTTTCCCTGGTTAAAAATGTCAGGGGTGTCCTCTGTTCCTCATTTACACTCCTGCACTTTGGATCAATGTGCCATTCCTAAGTCTGACTTTCAACCTCACCTCATTATTTATCTCCCTGATTTCCTAGGCCCTAGAATCTGCCCCCCATCCCCACTCATTCTATGCATAGATGGATTTCTCTTCCTGATCAGCTCACTCCTGTGCTTAGAAACCTCCAGAGTTCCCCATAGCTTACCAAATATATTCTTAATTTCTTCACTGGGCGCGCACGCACGCACACACACACACACACACACACACACACACACATCAAATAAAATTACTCCCTGTTTCCCTGATTCACCATGTGTCTTGGCTCCTTTGGGGCTCTGCCCAAGCTAGTCAGCACTGGCCTTCCCTACGAGGCTTTGCCTGGTTCCACTTGGCCCCTGCCAGAGAAAAACATGCCTGGGCTTGCTGATGGAGGATGAGAGACATGGGGAGCAGGGCCACCCCGCAACCCACAGATCGTGAGAAGCAGAGCCAGGCCTGATGTGTCGGAGCAGAGCCAGGGCCGGGCAGCTCGCCGATCTGTGAGAATAAACGCTTACATGCTTCTTGTGCGCTGCTGTGATCTTACAGCTATTTCTTACGTAATATTTTGCAGCACTTGCTAATTGATCCACCTGACTACAGACATTGGGTCTGAACACCTGCAGTCTTTTCAGTGCTTCTTGTAGAGAACTGGTCCCTTCTGCCTTCAATTTGGATTAGGTGTGGCTATGAACACAGGGACCCAAAGAAGCAGTGGCTTCAATAAGATCAGAGTTGATTTCTTTCCTGTAAGAAGGCCATGAAGCAGGTAAAGCGTCCTGGCAAACTGGATGGTGAGCCGGAGAAGTCCGTGCGGCTGAGCACTTGATGCCGCGGAGCTGGGACGGTCTGAGGCCGTGCCTGGGAATTGACAATTGGCCCAAGCTTCTGGCCTCGGCCTGTGTCTAATAGGAATAAGCACCATTTCCTAACTTGCAAAACCAGAGGAAACATCTATTCGTGTGCCTGTGGAGTACAAGGATGTGTGCTGGCTGTTTAGTTTGTGTTTTTTTACTTTTATTTTTGAAAAATTTCAAATATAAACTGATATAGTCAGGGTTCTCCAGAGACACCCAACCAATAGGATAGATAGAGAGAAGGAGATTTATTATAAGGGTTTGACTTATGTGGTTAGGGAGACTCAGATGTCCCACAGTCTGCCGTCTGTAAGCTGGAGACCCAGGAAAGCCGCTGGTGGAGTTCCAGTCCAAACAGAAAGGCCTGAGAAGCAGGGGAGCCAATGGTGCAGATCCCAGGCCAAGTCCGAAGGCCCGAGAACTAGGAGCACGGATGTCTGAGGACAGGAGAAGTTGGAAGTCTCAGCTCAAGTGGGAGAACAAATTGGCCCTGACTCTACCTCTGTGTTCTCCTGGGGCCCTCTATGAATTGCATGACGTCCACACTGGGGAGAGTATCTCCTTTACTCTGTCTACCAACTCAGATGCTGACCTCTTCCAGAGTCACCATCACAGACACACCCAGAAACAATGTTTTGCCAGGTCTCTCCTAGTCATGTTGACACACAAAATTCACCATCACGTAAACAAAAGTAGAGAGAATAGTGTAATGAATTCCCATGTATCTGTCATTCCATTTCAGCAATTATCATCTCAATGCCAACTTAGTTTCACCTATACTCCTCCCCCCAGGAGAGGTAAGAACCTTCCAGACTTTATTTATTTATTTATTTATTAAAGTAAATAAATAATTTTTTAAGTAATCTCTACACCCAATGTGGGGTTTGAACTCACAACCCCAAGATCAAGAGTTGCACCCTCCAACTAAGCCCGTCAGGTGCCCCCCAAACATCATTTAATATTATCTGCAATGCATCTGTAAATACAAGGATGCTTTGTGTAAACATAACCACAATACCATGATCACATCTGAAAAAACTCAGTTCCTTAATATCCTGATAGGCAATGTCTGCATCTGCCTAATTATTTGTATAGCTTATTTGTTCTAATTGTGCAAAAGTCTAAATGCTGCATTGGTTAATGTAGCCCCTCTGTCACTATAGGTCTCCCCTCTGTCTCCCTTTTTCTGTCTTATAATTCATTTTTTGAAGAAAATGGTTGGTTTGCCCTGTAGTGTTTCCCTGATTTAGATTCTGCTCATTGCATCCAATGGTATCTTTTATTTTTATTTTTAGAGATTTTATTTATTTATTGGAGAGACAGCAAGCATCAGTGGGGGGAGGAGCAGAGGGAAAGGGAAGAGCAGACTCCCCAGTGGCCTACACCATTGGCTCCCCTGCTTCTCAGGCCTTCCTGTTTGGACTGGAACTCCACCAGCGGCTTTCCTGGGTCTCCAGCTTACAGATGGCAGATCGTGGGACATCTGAGTCTCCCTAACCACATGAGCCAAACCCTCATAATAAATCTCCTCCTCTTTATCTGTCTCCCCAGCTGGCTCCCCAGGGAGCCAGGACCCTGAGATCATGGCCTGAGCCGAAAGCAGACGCCTAACAGACTAAGCCACCCAGGAGCCCCTAAGGATATCTTTTAATATGCTTCTCACTTTTCTGTGCTTCCTATCTATTGGGAATTAAGATCTAGAAGTTTGATTAGGTTCAGGTTCCATTTTCTGGAAAGATGACCTCATAGGGGGTGGGCTGTTCTTCTATTAGGAGACCTGTCCCCTCCCACTGTCTCTCTTTTGGTGACATTAACAGCTGTAGCTGACCATTGCCTAGAACTATTATTTCGTTATGATGATATTATATCATTTCTTCTCCATTTATTAGCCAGTACTTCTATAAAGAGAAACTTCCCCTCATCAAATATTTCATTAACCTGAAATAGAGTCCATAGAGGAAAGACAGATGCAGGCGTGATTCTATTTACCAGTTGTTTGTTTGTTTGCTTGTTTTAAATGATTTCCTGGCCTCCTCCAAAACAGCTCTATGTTCTAAGAAAGCCATCCCATAGAATTCCTGCTTCCAACTCTTTCCCCAGCGCATAGTCACAGGACCCCGCCTCACTGCCAGGGGGTCTGTAACCTTCAGCCTTTAACCCGGGGAGCCAGGGGCTAAGATAATTTCCCTATTACAGTGGAGAAGGGGATTGTGGCCCCCAGGTCCTGCTCCGTTTCCTGTTGGCTCATCCCTGGTTGAGGGCTAGGCAAGCTCCTGGCACACCAGCTCGGGTCAGTGTGTGTGCATGCAACACATGCGTCCCCGGTCCCGTCCCGCCTGCTCCGTGGGCCCCAGGTCCCAGCGCAGTGCAGAGCACCGAGCTCTCTCCTGCAGCTTCACTCTTCCCTCGCTGCTGCTACTGCTCCCTTTCCTTCCCCTCCCTATTCTCCTCCTCCTCCTTCCCTCTCTCTCCCCGTTCCTCCTCCCTTCCTTTCCCTTCCTCCCCCCCCCCCCAGCTCCTTCTCCTAATTCTCCTATGTTTACTTCTGGGCCCTGATTCATGTTTTGCCTCTCTCGTTTTCTCAGCCTGTTGCAAATGGACCCACCCTTTAGGGTCCTCTCCTATCCTGCTCTGTCCTGAAGGATTTCTTGAGTACTCAAGCCCGCCTTGACTCCCGCCTGACTCACCGTCATCCCTGGTATGGGCAGCTTCTCTGGGATCCCTCTTTATTTTCTCATGCGGTTCTGCCTTGACTCCCTGGTGCCTGTCAATGTCCCGCAGTGCCTCTTCCCGCAGGGGGCCACATCTGGAACTCCTGCCGTGTTCAGCACAGAGGCTGTTGTAACTCCCATCGCGGAGAGGCGTCTACCGAAGTCCAGCTGTTTTGCAGCTGTTTCAAAGCTGGGTCTACCTGATGCCAGCCCCACCTGGAGTAGAGCAGAAATTCTGCCATCTGTTTTGGAAAATTGTTCATGTCTACGTGGCTGATGTGTGGATTTGCCTCCATTTGTTGAGTAAAGGGCAACAGTAGTCATAACCCAGATCTAAGGTTGGGCTCCAGAGGAGTGGTTCTCGAAATGGATGTGTCTGGGCCCCAGAAACACATAGTTCTGTAGAAACCCCTCTAGGTGGCCAAGGTGGAGGCAAAAGGGAGTGAGGAATCCCAGTGTGGGTCAAGGTCCAAGGTGACAGTGCTATTTCTACCTTAGAGGGCCATGTTTCTCCAGTTTGGATCAGGAATTACAGGCTGACCTTCACCTTTCATTTTTTACATCTATCTTCCCGCGAAGCCTGCAAACTTGCTCTAGGTCTTGACTTTGGCAGGGGGTGGGAAGCACACATGAATGAAATATTTCTACCAATCTTCCTATTCTCAGGAATCTGCTTTGTTGTACTTCTGTGGACATGAACTAATGGGAAGAGAGTGGGAAACAGTCATCCTGGCATGATGGAGAACCAGGGGGAAGTAGCAGCAATACTAGGCTATGCGCCAGGAAATAGGGGTTCTCATTCTAGCTCAGCCAGGAATGGCAGCGACCTTGTTCATGACCCCAATTCTGAGCCTCAGTTTCCTTATCTGTAAGACAAGGAGATGGGCAAAACAATAATCATATTTCATTCTTGGGGATACCACTCTATTTATGCTTCTAGAATTTTCCACTCTTTTCAGAATTTTCCACAGCTATCTTCTCATTTGCTCCTCACAATACACCTTTAAGGTAGTCTGACCAGGGTTATTATTATTCCCATTGCTCAGATGGTTGCATTGAGCTGAGGAATGGTAAACACCCAAGGTTTCCTTGATAATGAAATTCCTCTTACTAATCCAGAATAGTTCCTTCTCAGCAGGAGGCTCATGCCTGTGTGTGAATGTGGGCATGCTGGTGAAAGTGGGCATCTGTCTGTTATGTTTCTCCAGTGTGTGAGCAAGAAGGGTGCAGTTCATAGTTGGACTCATGATTTCCTTAGGTTTACAGGGAACTAACCCATTGATGTTTGCTTTTGTCAGACGGATGTTCCATGTCATTTACACTAAATGACATTATACATCCATCCAATTTACACTAAATGCTTTAACTAGGCAATCATAAATAGTAGCAGGAGGGCAAGGGGTAGTGGGCAGGAGAGATGGACAAGTAAAGGGGCAAGAACTAAGAGCTGAACTGCCAGCACTGTCGTATGTACTCCATAAGGACGTACTTCCCTTGGTCTTCACATTCATCCTATGAGGAAAGTTGCTATAATCATGCCCATTTTACAAATATTGAAACCAAGGCCCAGAGAAGTTAAGCAACTTGTCCAAGCTAATAAGTGGCAGAGCCAGAATGTGAAGCCAGGCAATCTAGTTTCAGAGTTTATAACCTAAGCACTCTGCTGTCGAGGGCAGATTGGGCAGTCAGATAAGCCTTCGGGAGCTGCTCTGGTATAAAGTAAGATACAAAAAAAGGAAAGGAAGGAAGGAAGCAAGGAAGGAAGGAAAAGAAAGGGAGAAAAGAAAAGAAAAGAAAAGAAAAGAAAAGAAAGAAAGAAAGAAAGAAAGAAAGAAAGAAAGAAAGAAAGAAAGAAAAGAATGCCCTACTCAAAGCTAGCAATGTTGCAGAGAAATTGGCACACCATATATTGCTGGTAGTACTGACAATGAGTTTAATCTTGTCATGAGCAATATGTGGCGAGACCCATAAAATTTCTACATATTTGTCAATTTAAGAACGCCAACCCCAGGGGCTCCTGGGTGGCTCAGTCGGTTAAGCCACGTACTCTTGATTTCTGCTCAGGTCATGACCTCAGGGCCCTGGGATGGAGCCCCATGTGTCAGGCTCAGCAGGGAGTCTGCCTGAGTATTCTCTTTTCCTCTCCCTCTGCCCCTTCCCCTGCTTGTGTGTGTGCGTCTGTGTGTGTGTGTGCATGAGCGTGCGTGTACTCTCTCTCAAATAAATGAATAAATGAATCTTACAAAAAAAAAAAAAGAATGCCAACCCTAGAAGTTTGTTCTAAGCTTACAGTTCAACAAAAGCAGCAAGCTATAGGCATGAAGTTTATTGTGTGATCTCCAGTAACGCAAGTGCAGTGCCCAAGAATATATCTGATGATGATTAATTTCGCGGAAACTTCACTAGTTGGAATACTATGAAAACATTTAAAATGAAAATTATGAAGATAATTGTGTAGAAGGGGAAATGTCTCCAATAAAATGTTAAGATTAAAACACAGAATAAAAAATATGTAGATTTCGATGACAAATCTGGTCTCTATGCATATTGGCAAAGCCTGAAATAGAATAGGAAAAACTTCTAGTAGGTGTTTCTTAAGGTCTTCTCATTTTTCAAGATTTTTATTAGTGGTGGCATTATGTTTATTTGACAGATCATGGAAACAGGAAAGAGCTGGTGGCAGAAGCTTTTTGAAATGACCCTCAAGGGTGGGGCTTGGCTCTGGTGGGAGCCCCCCTCTTCAGTTCTCTGGGGGCAGCCGCAGGTGTTTGGGGGGGGGGAAGAGGTCTGAGGGTTACATGTGTTCGAGAGGGAGAGAACTGTGTGCCCTGAGTCTGCCTCACCTCATTCCTGCCGTTCCTCATTCTTCGTCTCAGCTTAGAAGTCACTTTTCTGCAGTCAACCCAACTGCCACCCCCACTCCCAAATGGGCTAGGTGCCCCTCCTAAGTGTCCCCTTCCCCAGCACCCTATGCTAAGCTCCAGCTCTGCACCTAGCAGGCTTTTAGGTGATGGCATTTACATGGCTGAGGCCCCTCTGCAGTACAAGGGATGGGATGTCAGGGGGCCCTGCATGGCCCCCCTAATGCTGACATAAGTATATCATGTCTTCAATGAATGACCGTCTTTTGCTTTATCTCTAAAAGGGGGGGATGCTGGGTTGTATTAGATTCCCTTTAGCTCTGTATACTGTGATTTTACCATCTAATTTTTACCAGACTTATTAAATAAAGGAGCCACTGGGTTTTGAAGACAGCTCCCGATGTCGGAGGTGTCCTCTATCTTTCCGCCTGTGGATGGGCTCCCCAAGCCTGGTGTGGACTGTGAGCCTGGTCTGGGGTCGTGCTGGGAATTTTCATAGCGTGTGGGTGGGCTGAGTGTGCATGGACACAGTCTTATCAGTCCACCTGACAACAGGGCTGTTGGGGAGAAGGCTCTTCACTTCCCTCGTGCCTGTACCTGGCAGACCAGCCACAGGCCACACGTGACACGTGGCTTTGCCTCCACTGTGAATCCCAGGAGCCTGCTAGCCCTGATGTCATGTGTGCCTTCGGCACTGAGGAAGTGGGCGTGTCTGCACATGGCTGCTTGTGCCCGTGTCAGAGCAGGGCGGATGGTGGCCAAGTGGCTCTGGGTTTTCTGGGTGAGCGTGTCTCCCTATGGAATCAGTGCACATACTTCAGTGTATGAGCGGATTTCAATTCAGCAAATAATTATTGTGAGCTTTGTGCTCTGCAAAAGCAACAAAGCGTTGCCACGGGCAGGGAGCCTGGGAGTGTACATATCTGCATTGTGTGTCCCCTCCGTGTGTCTTTGGGAATGTGTTCTTGGCACGTGTCCTGCCTTAACAAGGCGTTTGGTGTGTGCCTGTCTGTGTGTCAGCGCCCGGGTGCTGTGTGCGGCTGCTCGCTCGCTTTCCACCTTCACTTGTGCCCGCAGTCAGGCTCTGCACGTGCGCCAGCCCCCATGCGCACGTCCCCGAGTGACCTGTGCGCAGTGTGCAAGGACCTCCGGGTCGTGTGCACTTGGTGCGCTCGTGCCAGTCTTTCCGCACGCACGAATGCACCTCCATATGTCTGGGTGCACGTCCCCCTCGGTGTATGCACGTTCCGTGTGCACGCCGCCTGTGTCTGTGTGCGGGGCGCTTCACGCGCGCGCTCGGGCCTGCGGGAGGCCAGGGACCCTGGCCAGGCTCCACGCGCCCCGCGGGGCTGACCTCCTCCCCCTCTCCCCGTGCCCGTTCGCGGGCCTCCGCGATTGGCCGCCCGCGCCCTCGCAGCCGTCACCCCTCCCTCCCCCCGCCACCCGCGCGCCCGCGGTCCCCGCTGTCCCCCGCGGTTCCGGCGAGGCCGCGCCGCGCTGCGCTCCGCTCCCATTGGCTGCGCGCGCCTTTGTGTGGCGGCAGCTGCGGCCCCAGCGCCTTTGAATGTCGAGAGGGGCCGGGAAGGGAGCCTTTCCATGGGCCATCTGTCTCCCCGCCAGCCGCCGCCCCACCGCCGCCCGCGCCCCGCGCTCCGCCTCCCGCCCCGGCGGCTCCCGCAGCCCCGCCGCCGCCCGCGCCCGCGCCCCGGAGCCGCGCCACAAA